>NC_141148.1:10980328-11310328 GCF_053477565.2 Lygodium microphyllum | reverse complement strand
ACACTTGACGTATGCTGTGAAGATATCTTGGTACCTCCTACAGCTGACTAAGACACAGGACGTGATGTCAACAGTCAACCGCAATGCTCGGCAAATTGGGCCAAGTTTTTCTAACCCTACACCTTTTGTTTGCAAGTGATGGCCATGTTTTAAGTGTGGGGACATTAACGTACAATCCAGCGACACGTCTTGTGTTCATATAGAGTCATTTCACCCTAACCAGTAAGGTTTTAAGTGTGGGATGCATCCTTGCACGTCTGCCAAGCATACATCTTGCATATGTCATTCACGGAATCTGTGTATATCCCATGTCTTCACTTCACCTTAATGGGTCCCTTGCCCACCCACCAGCCCTTGTCTCCCTCACCTATGAGCCCGTTCCTATTGTTATTTTTCTTTACACGGTGTTTTGGTCACTATGAAGACATATTGGTACCTCCTGCAACAACTAATTGTGACACAGGACGCGACATCAACAGTCAACCACAATGCTTGGTAAACTAGGCCAAGTTTTTCTAACCCTACACCTTCTGTTTGCAAGTGATGGTCACGTTTTAAGTGTGGGGACATAAATGTACAATCCGGTGACATGTCTTGTGTTCATGCGGAGTCATTTCACCCTACCCAGTAAGGTTTTGAGAGTGGAGATGCATCCCTGCGTGTCTGTTGGGCATACATATTGCATATGTCATTCACAAAGTCTGTGTATATCCCATGTCTTGACTTTACCTTAATGGGTCCCTTACCCACTCACTAGCCCTCGTCACCCTTACCTATGCAGCCGTTCCTATTGTTATTTTTCTTAACACGACGTTTTGGTCACTTATGGAGAAAATATATCTTATAACATCAACAAGATTTTTTTTCATTCTTTATATGATCACAATAAGGAAAAAGTACACCATAATAAAAAATCTTCACGTAGCATCATATAAACAACTCTCCCGCAGCTTTATTCTTAAAAATTTTGATATTGCTCTTCATATTCTTTATATTTTTCATTGATAGACAAAGAGAATACAAGAGAAACACCACTTTGAATGGAAATAATCACATAGAATTCATATTCAATGTCTTCATAGTTTTCTCTCACAGTCTCTCATAGATATATACATTATTTGGCATAGAATTGGCTATTTTTGACTCTCTTTCTCTCTCAATCAATAGTACGTCATCTCCTCACTAGAATACTCAATAATCACTCATAATAATCCTTCTTTGGTTGTGGATACCCCTTCCAAAAGGTGTGTTGATATGAAAGGTAACCAGAGCCACTACAGTGTCTCTTCATAACTCACTACTGTCACTTCACTCCAGTCTTCTCTTGAGTCTTCAGCAGTTGCTTCTTCCACTTCGTCAAGCTCTTTTGAACTTATATTCACCTCTTTTCAAGGCTATAAAAATTTTCCAAAATCATAAATACATTCCACTGAACACATACTAAGGCATACATAACAGAACAAAACAGGGACAGAGGCTCTACAGAAGCTCAACATAAGGTTACTGAAGGTCAATAGAGGGTATCAGAACCACATAACTCATACTAAAACCATTCAAAACTATCAAAAACCATTCAATGATCTTTCAAAAGATATCAACCTCCATCAATCATTAATCCATGCTTCATATAGAAGAAAATCAGAACAAAACAAAAGCTAAATAGAACCAATCAGAACCTATTGGAACATCACAGAGCCTCATATTTCTACTGAAAATCATCATGAGCTTCCAAAACATAATCAATCTCATCCAAAACACTCTCAAAAACTTCCAAAATAATCTGTCATTATTCAAAATCCATCAAAAATCAACCATTCAGACCTAAAGAATAACAAAAATCAACAAAAAAATGTAGTCATTTCAGCATTCAACATACCCCCACACTTAATAAGGGAAGCGTCATCACGACCTAGGAAAAAGAAAATACAAGTTCATTCAAGAGCTCATATCATTGAACTTCAACATCAATCTTTATGAAAACTCCATCCAACTACGACCCCAACTTATAACCTATATCTTTGATAAATAATACAACGAAAGGAAAAACCCTTTATCCATTAACACTTCTTAAAATCAACAAAAAAAATGGTAAAGGATATAAGAAGTTTCTTCTATCCATCCATCCATCAATCAGCTTCACGATTAGGTTCATCTTCATCTTCAACTCCACTTGAGAGAAAAATAATACATACACATACACTGACACTTGACACAAAATTGGGTAATCTGAATGGCATACACTCCCAAAAATGGAGAGTAAATGAAAATATTTTCATTAAGAAAAAAGATTATACAATCATGAAAACCCTCTTTTGCTAAGCAGGATGAAGATGTTTCTTCTTAAATTGCATATTAGGTTTAAGATGTTCCAAGGCTTTGTTCTCATCTACAAAGTGCTGAGGTACATTTTGGAGGAATTGGAGACAACACATAATTTCCAGTAAGATGATAAACCTGGTGGGGAAGGCCTGTGTAAAGTAATAGAGTACATCCATTTGAGCAACAGTTACCTCCACATTTGGATCTATGATCAACTAGGGGATACTCTCCCGAGTATTCAAATGAGATTGCTGATGCATGAAGGCAAGCTACCAGCAAAAATGAGATGCAAGACGAACAGCGGTATCCTTAGAAGTAATATGTACTCTAGCAAAATGAAGATAAGAATTCGAACATGCCAGAGACGTATCCCAGGACCCTAAAATAAAAGGCCAATTAAACACCGACTATCATAGAATCATGCAGCATCCATTGTTGTCAACGAAGAATATCATGATCATAGCTAGGTGTATCCAGCACTGTCTGGGAGGAAGATTAATGTAATCAGATGGAGAGGGCAATGGAATAAGAGGAGAAGATTGTAACGGAGGATAAGATAAGTCATAGAATGAGGGTAAATGAAGTGATAAGAAAGGTGGAAAAGATGGAGGATACATCAAAAAGGTTTGAAGGGAATCTATAGAAAAAACAGAAGGAATAGGAATGGTAGGAAGAGGTTCATAAGGGGTAGGAGATATCATGGGATTAGAAAAAAAGGACAAATAGTAAACACAAGAATGTGAGGCGATCTAGAAGGAGTAAAAGATAAAAGAGGAATGGTATCATGTTTAGATGAAATAAGAGAAACATATAAAGGAAAACGATAAGATATGAGGGAATAAGACAAGAGATCTGCAGGATCCAATGGATAGAAAGAACAACAAAAATTAAGATCATAGACAAAAGAATCAATAAATAATGGATGATCAGAAAGATAGCTCAATAACTGAGATTGTAAAGGTTGGATATCAGATTTATGGAATACACTCTTGAGACGACGAGGTTCCAAATCAGGAATCTCCAAAGGTGGATGCCAAGCATGTCCTTTACACCAAGATGTATGCTCATGATAAGTCTTTAAACTCTCTGCTAGCAAAAGCTCCACTAAGTGCACATACAGAACACCTTGCAAGATCACATCCCCCACATAAACATTTAGATCTTCCTCATCAAGGATTTGCAAATGGCTTGTAAGATACATAAAAGATAATAACTGAACTTCATGGGAAATCAACTCATCCACGAATCTATCAAAAACAACTCTTAACAAATCTACAAACCAGAGATTTGACCATCCATCCTCTGGAGGTTCCAAATCCACATTGCTTAAGGATATGTATAAGACAAATCTTTGTTGATGATATTTAACCCAAAAGGAAGGAGATGGTGACACAAAGTCAGAATAGTGAATAAAATCTTTCTACACACAATTCATGCGATGTTGGAGGTGTTCTACTTTACCGCTTAGCTTTATGCTGCAATTGGTTAAGCTCCTCCCTAGAAGATACAATTGAAGAAACCACAGGGGCTAGAGGAGGAATAGAAAGAGTGGCAACTTTCTAATTAAGCTCCACAATAAGCTTCTTTTGGGCCTCAACAGTTTCTTGGAAATGTTGCAGTTGATCTTCACAAGTTCCCAAATTATGAGCTGTCTCTAACGTCTCCTCAAGAGCTACATTTTTGTCAGTCGTTAAGGACAAATTCTCAACTTCTAATGTAGCTACTTTAGCTTCCTTCTCCTGAATTTTGGCTTTCTGGTTATCCATCAAAACATTCACCTTGGTCATCTGCTTATCAATGTCACTCATGGTAGCTTTTTCTGATGCCAAATCCTCCAAGGCTTTACTCAACTGGCTGGTCAATGAATCCACCTTGTCTTGCAAGGAAGTATACACTCCTGTGTAAAAGACTGAAGACAGGATGTAAGGGAGGTCTCTAACATAGACTGGACATCAAAAACTATTTGAGAGAGCAACAGTCCACCTATCAACGTTTGTAAGGAAGCAGGAATCTATTGATCTAGCTGTCCATCTCTTTGAGCTGCAAATAGGTTAGGACATGAGAGGAACACAGGAAGGGAATTGCTAGAAACAGGAGGGGTAGTATACTTGACCAGAGGATTTATAGTTGATATTGTAGAGGGACTAGGTGACCCTTTAGTATGTCGGTGCTTAATTCCGAAAAATCTTGGAGGGGGCTCATCCTTTGAATTTGAGTTTACATGTAATGGGGGAGGGGATGGAACACGAGGTGGTGGCTGCTTCAGAAGAGGAGCAGGATCAGCCATTGCCACACCACCAGGAGGAGGGGTAAGAGTGATAATCTTCTAAAGGAAAGCACCATAAGACACATTACTGCCTTGACCTTTTCTGACTCTTTGAAAATGTTGATCCATCTTGACTAGCATGAAGGCTGACCAATTAAAGTTAGCCCCTTCTAGGATCCAAATAGAAGCAGTGAAAAGCTCCTTGGAGAGACATTTAGATGCAAGCTTGCCCGACATAAATCTATCTTGTAGAAACTGGCAAATTTGCTTCCGTATATCAGGGAGGTGATAGGAGCAATAGAAACCCTTGAACTGGTAATAACCTTGCTGGACACCAAATGGGTAGACGTCTCCTTTTGAAGAAGGGAAAGGATCTCATTAGCTGTCAATAATTGGTTTCCATTAGGGATAAAAAAAGCTAAAAGAGGAAAATACAATGCATCACTGATGTTGGCTATGGATAAGTAGAAGCATCGGTTATAAACCAAGCAAGACTAGTTCCTGTATGATGCCAGGAAGGAGTAGCAGATCGTGTTGTCCACTGGCAGAAACTTCGGGGCCACAAAAGGACAAAGACCAACACGGCAAATACAATCCACCTCTAGGAGGAGGGAATAATCATGTACCGGCAATGACACATGCTGGATCACAAGTGGGGGAGTAGAGGAAGACGATGCCATTTAGACTACATAGGATGCCCACACACACACACAACTAGGAAAAAATAGAAAAAATTCATGCAAAATCCAAACAAAAGCACAGCTAAGAAGGATATCACAAAAAAGTCACAACATAAAAAAAAAAAACAGGACTGGACTAGACTTCCCCAAGTAAACCATAGCATACGAAAAAATTCAACATGACCTATGCACATGTGCGACCGAAAGCTTCGTGATATGTAAACAATCAAGCACATTGATCCCCGTAATCAAGCACGAAAAAATAAATATATAAGTTCCAGCATATTGTAGCCTAGACATTGACTCGACTGAAAATAGAATGACCGATTCAGACCATCATGGACAAATATGACTGACCTCTAGACTAAGGAATCCCAATCCCCGTAATCATTGAGCGTACACCTAAAGTGCGGTGAAGGGAGCGGGTGATTACTATCGCATTCATTTTAATTAATGAAAAATTAGTTTGCAATGCATTTTTAAATAAACCCTTAATGTATGGTGGATCAATTTTGTAACCCAACCCCTCTCTTGACAAAATAACTAACTGACTAGACTGGAGGTCTCAAAAAATGCAATTCATTTTTAAAATTATATTATGTTTGGCGCAAAGAGCATGCATGCGTGACTTTGGGGGGTTTATTTTAATTACAATTTAAATGTGTATGTAGCGCATGTGCGCGTGCACTATGAATGGATTTTAATTTACAAATGACGTGGGTTATGATGCAACAATACTCGTGCAACAGCAGGGTTTCTTTTATAATTAATGGTTAGGTTCATTTTAATTACCATTTATGATGTGCAATGTGTTCATTTGGTGGGTGCAATGGTTAGTAGATTTTAAATTACAATTGATGGTGTATTGTAGTGTATGTGGGAGAGGGAAAAAGGAAAGGAACTTGGCGGTGGGTGGACACCTGCAAGGTTTGAATCGAACTCCGCGTCCAAAGAATCCGCACAAAAGAGAAAAAATCCACAAGTAGTAACAGCAAGGTGACTAGGGAACAGTCTGCCTCTTGTCAAATACAAACCAAAAGACGAATACCATGATGCACCAAAGAAAAAGATGGGGGACTTGTGCAATGTGGATGATCACATTGTTAGGGAAGGGGGATTGAAAATTTTTCATGGGTTTGTTTTAAGATTTTTTGACCATTTAGTAAGATTGTTTGTTTGTGTGGTGTTTTGTCGGTTTGTCTTTTTTCCTTTAAATGAGTTCGACATTTATATAGGCAATGCAAGCTCATGAAATATTGAAAAAAATATGAAAGAGTGTGGAATTTTTTTTGGTTTTTTAAATTATTTCAAATTTTTATTAATTAGATTTTAATGTTTTTTAAATAAATTTTGAAAGGATTATGTAATTTTTATAATATTTTTATCATTTATTTATATGCGTTCAACAAAGAAAAATGATTCCAAAAATCAATAATTGATTAAGAAATTTTCAGTTATGTTTTGTGATTTTTAAAATTTTTATAGATTTTTAAATGTTTTTTTATTATTTCATGGTTTTTGGTGTTTTTTAATGGATTTTTAAAATGGGTTCGGGCTTGAAAATTACATGAGAATAGCTGCCAACACATATGAACTGCGTAGGAACGGTTACAACACGTGAACGGCTACTCACGTCCCCACCACCGCATGAAAGACCGGGCATGCGTCCTCACGTGGGAACACTCACGAGCAATGCTCGAACACGGCACAACGACACCCACACGCGCAGGATCACCCGCAATCGTTGTGGTGGGACAAGGTGGTGGTGGGTGACCCGTTGTTTCGTGGAAATTGAGGTGTTGTCGACGGCGGGGGTGTTGACGAGAACAGAGGGGTTCTCAAGAGCATGGGCAAAGAGGGGAAAAGTGAGGAATGGTGGGGGGTTCTATGGGGGAATCCAAGGGGGGGGGGGGAGGGGGGGGGGGGGGGGGGGGGGAATTGGGGGGGAAAGGAGTGGGAATGGGAATAGGGGCTTAGGAGGGGCTGGGGGGTGGGTGAGACTGGGCGATTGGGGTGGGGGTCTGGGAGTAGGTGGCAGCGGGCAGAGTAGTGGTGACAGCGGGCGGAGTAGCGGCGGCGACGGCTAGCGGAGCGAAGGCAACGGACAACAGGTAAGAGAGGAGAAGAAAAAGGAGGAGGAGGAGGAGGATAAGGAGGAGGAGGAGGAAGGAGACAAAAAGAAGAAGAAGGAGAATAAGGAGCAGGAAGAGGAGGAGGAAGAAGAAGAGGAGATGAAGAGAGAGAGAGGAAGAGAGAAGGAGAGGGAAGGAGCAAAGAAGGGGGTGTCGGGGAGAGAGAGGGAGGGGAGGAGAGAGAAATAAAGAAGGAAGAGAGAGGAGAGAGAGGAGAGGGGAACCGTTGGGGAGGGGGGAGGGTATTATTAAGTAAAAAACAATTAGTAAAAAAAAGAAAAATCAAAGGTAGTCCCCTCCATCATCCTGTGCACAGGCGCAGGGCGAGGGTAAAAAAATTTGCAGTGGCGGGACCCATAGACGGTCGGGACGGGGGCCAACGGTTTGATGGACGCATCGAAAGACGTGTAAATTGAAAAACGCGGATGTTCACACGCAACGCGGGAGGTGTGTACACATGTAAAAACACTAAAAATAAATTAATAAAACCCAAAGTGTGCATCGGAATGAAACGTTGTAAAAATGGAAAATGTGCCAGAAGGCACTAGAAAAATGCAACAGGGGATCTGAGGAGAATGTAGGGCGTTCACATGGGAAAAATGCAAAAATCGAGCCCAAAAATGAATACGGGAATTAATATCAGAGAATTCGATCGTTGGAATGAAGTGCGGGAGAATGAGAAATGTGTCGAACGTGCTCGACAATCCTATCATATTAGAAGATAATTCCGATCAAGATAAGATGCGTCCACATGGGAGAAACCCAAAAATCGTACCTACAAAGGGATTCAAAAATTAATAGTTAATGAGATGTCCACCAGAATGGAGGACAGTCAAAAGGAGAAATGTCAGGACACAAATGATCTTTAGGGCTGGCACATTAGAACTCAGTTCCGATGGGGTTAGAAGGTGTCCACATGGGAAAAACAATAAAATGAAGCTTGAAAACACCTATAAAAATTAATAACGAAAAAGTTGTAGGTCGAAACAGGGTGGTGAAAAAAGGAGAAATGGGCAAGAAGGGGGGCCGAACAACGCTATTCATCCACTCATAATCGAATTCCGAGGAGAATAGCATAGTTCACATGGAAAAAGGACGAAAATATAAGTTAGCCAGGGGTCCTACTTCGGATATTATGACACCCTTGGGACTACCATCTTGGGATGCATTTTGCCTCCTCTCACTAAGAAGTGGACCACTTCTAAGCCAACCATAGTAGGTTATTGGCCCATCATATCCACTAAAGATACGAGACCATGATCATGAAAAATTCTTCCCAAGTTGCACGATGATAGAGTCAAAGGTTGTCACTACTGCAAGGTCACCCAAGAGGATCCACCACCAGATTTACATGTTGCCAACCTAGGTAATTATAGCGTTCTTATTCCATGGATCTGAGTACTTAATTAGGAACTTCTCTGGTTACACACAAGCTACAATGATATCCAAGCATGCAAGGTGACCATCCTATAACATACATATGTGATGTAGTACGTAAACAAGCACTTAAATCTAGTAATGAATGATTAATAATATAAAATGCTAGATAATCTCATGCAAGATAATGAAACTTATAAACTTGCATAGAAATGCTAGGACACATATGCAAGTTATCAAAGTGATATACCTATACACATCACCAAATGACTTATGTAATTATCAACCAAACCCCCCTTTTTCTTCTCTATTTGCATCTATATATGTTGCTTCTATATCTGCATATATGTGTATGAATAAAAATTGTATATTACTTAACAATTATTTACGTACTTACATACTTATGTATGCATCAACCCCAACCCTATAAATCATCATGTTTCACTCTGTCACCTTAAAATAACTTCCCCACTAACCTATAGTATAGGTTGCCCACCCCTATCTATCTCTATCCTCCATGCCTTATGTGATTTAGGCCTCTCAATGATGCCTAGTGGAAACCTCCACTTATAAAAACCTTGCTAGATGGTGTGCCCTCCAAGCTCTCATTTATGCTCTACTCAATCTGGTACTATATGTAGCTATCTAGCTACTTGGGAAGATGCTCTACCATACGTGGATTCTGACAAAGTAAACCATTGAAAGGGTTGATAGGGATAACAACCGGTAAGGTTTGAGACATCTGTAATATGCATCAATAATCATGGTTCTCACCATATTCTTTTGTACGGATGTAGGTACCAAACTTTACCCCTACTTGATTTGTATTTTGCATTTTTGCAAGTTCCTATGTTGCAAAATGTTCCAAAATTTTAAATAAAGAAACTTTTTATGTCCCCTTTTTGCAAAAAATCTATTTTTAATGATGTTGAAGGAAATGTTAGAATTGTGACATATAGTTATGAGTCTCTCCTTCCTCCCCTTTATGGTAAAATTACTCAAAATGGTACCTCATTTGATTCTATGGTAATCTTTTTGTTTTTTAAGAATGCTAATGCTATTTGGTAACACACCTACACCACCCACTACCCTCACCCCACACGTACACTTTACTATGCCATCCACCAACCCATATGTGCACTCACAAATAAATCCATTCACATACAAAAACAAACTCAAACCCACACATAAAACACATTCATGTATAAACATGAAAACACATTCATTTACACACTAAACCTACATCACATATGAACACATCACTCTTACACACTTGCTTCTCCACATGCTACCATTTCCACTATCCACTTACACACTCATACACACAACCACAACCACACACACTAAAACACATTTACACATGCATTAAACACTTACCTCATTCCCATTTACACAATCACACATGCACATCAAACAATCTACCTGTTTGATTTTGTAGGTAATAGGTGATGCTCTTCCCTCTTGTTATTCTTGTTTATGGCGTGGCTACATTTTGAGGCTTGATTCACTTATATGGTGAATTGATGGCTCTTTCTAATGTTGCTACTTTTAATGAGTATGATGGCTTTTACACAATGTATTAGATTGTGGATTAATGGCATTTGGTATTTCTCCTAATGCTTTGTCATAACATATGCTCACAAAACTAGCACGTGCACACTAGGATTCGCATACTAACACTTGCATGCTACTATCCCACTCACACACTAGGACTTGCAAATCACTCCCATTCACACACTACTATCCCACTTGTACACTAGTACTTGCACACACTAGCACTTACACACTATATCTTAGGACTCCCACACTAGTATTCACACAATAACATTCACACACTAGTACTTGCTCACTAGCACATACACACTATATCTTAGTACTCCCACACTAGTATTCACATACTAGCATTCACACACTAGTACTTGCACACTAGCACTCACACACTAGTATTCGTGCACTGTATCCTAGTACTCACACTACCATCCAACTCGCACACTAGCATATATATCCTAGCACTTTCACACTATCCCACTTGCATTTGCACAGTAGTACTCACACAATATATCCTAGTACTCACATACTAGCACTCACACACTATATCCTAGTACTTACACACTAGCACTCACACACTATATCCTAGTATTCACACACTACTATCCCACTCACATCATAGCACTTACACTCCACCATCCCACTCGCACACTAGTTCTTACATACTACCATCCCACTCACATGCAAGTCTTGACACATTGACATCTTGGTGATTCTGATACTTTGTGGCATTGCTTGCACACACGCACCTAGCTTTTGGAAAGGAAAAAAGCTTGATTTTGCATAGCTCACTCTTGTACGTTTTGGGAATTAAGGTGTATCAAAGTGCCTTGAGAACTTGTATGCTTTGAAATCATGGTACTAGAAGAAGTATCATAATGTCTTGAGAACTCAACATGAAGCCTGTAAGAGATCAAGTAACCAAAGAAACCCTTTGTCTCACATCACAAGGAGTGACTCAAAAACCTAGGCTAAAGCTCAATATTCATCTTGTTGCATGCTTTTTTGCAAGAGCAAGGTGATTCGTACTCCTTTTGGTGAGGTAAGCCCTAGCCCTAATCCCATTTCTACAACCTCAACTTCTAAATCCCCTCCAGTCACCATGGGCTCAATTCTCAAGACCACTCCTCTCAAATATCTTACTAATCAAGTCTAGTCAACCAAAAAAATTTAGATCACAAGCCTAATACAATGGATCATATAGCATTTCCGGCCTCTCATTCAAGAGATGTGCAAGAATCCTTGGAAAGGTACCAAAAATATGCACACTTTGGTCATGCAAGACTCTCAAATGTGGATTCATAAAGGTCTAGGGACTAATACCTTCAATAAGATCCTTGAAAAAACAATGAACACACAACAAGATTTGCTAACCATGAAGTCAGAGTTTGATGGGATCAAGAACATATTGTTGAATGTAGAAATGTTATGATCATCCACCCACTGACACCCTAATCGCCTAATCCAATGTAGGCTCTTTGATGATACATACTTGCTAATTTTAGGAGCTCATGTGGCCTAAACCTTATTGACCAAATGGGAAATACACCTACCCAATGAGACCAAGCCAATGTTCCCTTTGTGGCCAAAGAACTTGAAAATTATGTTGTCGAAGATGATCCCTTAGTGGCCAAGTAACTTGAAAATTATATTGTCGGAGATGATCTATTGGTGCCCAAATAACTTGAAAATTAAATTGCCAAAGATGATCTATATAGCTTCACAGAGCAATTCAAAGAAGTTTGAGTGAGGCTAACCTAATCATGCTTGAAGAGCTATTAAGAAAAGCACCACATGGCAATAGGTTGACCTACACAAGTCATCTTTGACTACCACAATAACCTATTTGTCTCCATAATGCCCCCTGAATAGTTTGATGTAGAAGAGAAAAGTGATTTCAAAGATAAGCCCATAGACTATGAAAGTGATATAGATTGTGATGAGGACTATGAAATGGAAGAACACTTGAGCAAATCACAATATACCAAAAACCTCTAAGACATGACTCATTATTTACTAATGAAGTCCTTATCCATGTTAAATCAAAACTTAGAATGGTTGGAGTACTTGAAAGGCATGGACTACGATCAGCTAGAGTTCCTGATGGTAACCCTCACATGAACAGAAACAACCACAAAACTAAGGACAAAGCACACAAAATCTATGTGTATGGCTTTGCCATTGATCTCAAAACTAAAAAGAAACCATAAATCTCTCTCTTAATAATGAACAAATTCGTCATCTTCATCATCTTCATCATCTTCATCCATAGCTTCAACCATTATGCACAAAAGAAAGAGAAATTTTTTTTGCATAAAAGACAAAGGAGAGAGGAGAGAGAAATATTGGCACCATAAAGGGAGAATGTGTGTCTTGGAAGAAAGGAGAGAAAGAGGCACATAATCAGCCGTGCACTCCACCCCACCTTTTCCCCAAAAGACACACAAACCTTTGTATTTTTATTATTTCTTTGATTTTTTTTATACATTTGTATTTGTAAGACTTTAGCCTTTACATTTCAATTCTTTCTAACTTTTTACAAATGCATGCACATACACTTTTATGCATATCATTTATTAATGGATGTGGATGTGGCCCCCTCATGTATAAGGGTGTATTTTAGTGCTTTTGCAATAAAATAAATATTATTCCCTTTACAAAAACTAAAAATTTGATATATGCATAGACATCTTTGTGCCTTGTTTTTATGCTTCTTTTGGTGTCATCATTTCCTCCCACACTGAAATGTGAAGTGTCCTCTTGCGAACCTTGTCAAAGAAGAACCATTGTCCAACACAAAACACTTCCAAAATTGTTAGTAAAGTAACATCAATGATGAGGATGAAGCCTAGCCATGGTAGGGTATGAGAATCCAAAGCCATGACCACCAAAGTAAGGGAACCCCTTTCTCAAACATACTCCCACACTGAAAAACTTGTATACTTTTCAAAGGATAGGGTTTTGTCTTCCACAAGGGATCACAAAAAGAACTTTTCTACCAAATGTAAGAAGGAAGAAGACTCCATAAAAGGTTGGAAAGACACTTGAAGGAAAAGGATTTGGATTGTAGAAAAGTCTTTAGTATCTCTTCATATGGAGTAGGATTATTAGTCTTGTGAGGTATGAGGATGGGATATTAATAGAGGATTATAACTTGACAAAGGGCTTTGAGTCTATATATCAAGGATATGAGGTTTATGAACCTTTACTTTATGTGTTTAGGTTTTATCTTGTCTTGGCTTCTTCTTCTTTTTTTAATGGTTCCTTTATATCTTGAAGGATATATTTCTATAGTTGTATGCTTTTGTTGTTTTTCTAAAGATTGTCTAGGGTGTGGGCCATGTGGACATACAAATCCAAAAGGGAAAACGAAATTGGGACTATGTAGGAAAATAGTCGTGAAAAGGTAATATTGAGAAAAAATATGAATGGGAGTCTGTGTTAAGGAAGTGAAAGTAATGAAGATGCACTTTGTGGGACTTTTATTGTGTTGTGTATAAGGGAAATAAAATAGCATGGGAACAAGCTTTAATGGAAAGGATGGTTGATTAAATTCAATGTTTATATGATTTTTTAAAAATAAAAAGGTTAGAGCTTTGGGATAAGCAAAGAAGAAGAAGAAGCCAATGATGTTGCTTTGCAAATATGGGGGTCGCTACTACAGGAGATAACTGTGTCTTTAGGGCCGAGAGATGTAGATTCAGGGCGTCCAGGGAGGAGAGAAGTTGCCAAGGAGATGAAGATGGCACCGTGGAGAAGGAGAGGAGCAGCCAATGAAAAACTGCACTATCTATTCTTTAGCATCTTCTTCTTCTTATTTTTCTTCTTTTAGTTGTCCTCTTTTCGGTCTATTCAACCACATTTACCTCTAGTGTGGCTTAGGAGGATTCGCCTATTTGGAGAGAGTAAAAGGCTCCCATGGATATGGCAGAGGCCATGCGTGATGGAGAAGAGGAGAAGATTGTGGACGATGAGGAGGAAGAAAGGGTGAATGACCACCCTGCTTTCGTTGGGCTTTTTCTGCTTATTATGGTTCTTTTCTTGTCTCTCTTCTTGGATCTTTGTATTGATAGAGATATGGATGATAAAGAGGGAGGATCTCTATTGCCTTCCATACTATTCTTCTTCTATCCATCATCTTGTTCTAATTTTGCATTAGTATATTATCAACCTATATTCTTGATTTCTACATTCTTTATAAGCATCGTATGGGGCTTGACATCAAATTTGTTCATATTCTCTATCCTCTTCTTGTGAACAATGATCAACATGGCAATGTGAACTTGGATTGGCTAGTGGATGGGTGTATGGACGTATAGACCATTCTTGGTATTTGTTTCTATGTGCATCTAGTTACTTTTACTGTTGGTGGCCACCCATTTTCATTCTCTCTAAAAGAATTGTCTAAACAATGAAACCATTAGCATGGTAGCTTCGTTTCCAAATTTGCAATCATAATAGCGACGAAAATAGAGCACAACACTCTTCCACAAACCTAGAGAGAGATAGGCTTTGATGGGAGGCAACTCTTCTTCTATGTATGACACAATTTCCTTCTTCTTCTTCTTCTTCTCCTCCTTTATTTCTTCTTTTGTCTCTCTCTTCTTGATGCATAGGATGCTAAGGAGAAGAGCATGAATACAGTGGTAAGGGTTTCAACTTGTGAGACTAAGACAAAGGGAATGGCATCCTGGTAGGATTAGAAGATGGTGCTACAGGCCGCAGCATTGACGATGATGCTAATGTTGATGGCATCAATGAAAATAACACTGATGACGATGATAGTGATCAAACTGAAGAGGACAACACTGAACGTGTTGAAGTGTGCTCATCTTGAGCCCTTCTAATACAAGATGGTGAAAGGGAAACCCTGAGGAAAAGCAAGTTGAGGTATGAGTAGACATATGAAATGATGAAGGGGCCATTTGAGGTTTCATGGTGGAAATAGGGGGAGAGACTCTCTCTCTCTCTCTCTCTCTCTCTCTCTCTCTATGCTAATGGTTACTGTCCATGTTTCATCCTACCATTCTGCCAACCCAGAATGATACCAAGCTTTTGACACTACTCCACCCTCCACAAAATCCTTCCATCCCATTGTCTCTCTGTCTGTGCGCGTTCACACTCCCCTTGCTCTCAAGGACCCAACTTGCTCCTATGAAGCCTTGCCCCACCTATCATCTGCTTTGGCTCACCCCATAACCACAACCCACCAATAGTTTGGCCATATCCAATTGTAGGCCCTTATTCTATTATAATCCATTGCAATAAATCCCTTTAGCAATCTCTACACCTATCACTACAATTAACGGATTTCTTCCATCTATTAATTTTGTGCAGATAGTGTACAAGTATTAGCTCTCAAACTCTCAAAGCAACTGAACCTTTTCTTGATTGCAACAAGTCATCCCTTGTGTCCTCTTCAAAGAATTTGGGATTGCATCTTTACATAGGAAGGAGCCCCTTGCTCCCGCACAACTAGCTAGACAGCCTACACTAGCAACAGCTAATCTTCATGGCCAAGATGTTAGATAGGATGTTGGATAGGCAACACAACCTGTATTGAGTCGTTCTACTAGAGATAGATGACCTCCTGACTGTTACGAGCCCTCCATAAATTATGTCTTGGTTATAGATGTAGGAGAGCCTCTTGCTTATGATGAGGCTATGCGTAGGGGTGACAGTCACTCCTGGGAGAGGGCTATGCAGTCTGAAATTGACTCATTGTATAAGAATTATACGTGGGATTTGGTTTCCTTGCCTAGTGGCAAGACGGCTTTGCCTTGCAAGTGGGTGTACAAGTTGAAAAGTACCCCTGGACACCCAGGACGGCATACAATACCAGATTGGTAGCAAAGGGTTTTAAGCAGGAGCATGGTGTTGACTTTGATGAGGTCTTCTCTCTTGTGGTTAAGATGACCACCCTACGCTTAGTCTTGGCTTTGGTTGTATAGCTTGACTTGGACTTGTATTAGTTGGATGTCAAGACAACTTTCTTACATGGGGACTTGCATGATGAGATATACATGGAGCAGCCTAAGGGCTTTGCAGAGCCTGGCAAGGAACACCTATTGTGCAAATTGAGGAAGAGTCTTTATGGCTTGAAGTAGGCACCTAGGGAATGGTACCACAAATTTGATGCATTCATGCAGTCACAGGGCTACAATCATAGTGCTATGGATTCGTACTTGTACATGAAGAAAGCCCATGATGGTTTATTTTACTAATTTTGGTACTCTATGTGGATGACATGCTTATAGTAGGGAAAGCTCATGATGAGCAAGATGCTCTTAAGGCTCAGCTCAAGAAGAGCTTTGAGATGAAAGATTTGGGACAGGCCTCTCATATACTTGGTATGCACATTACGTGTGATAGGTCTTAGGGACTACTATATCTATCTCACAGGAGTATATCCATAAAGTCATTGAGCACTTCTGTATGAAGGATGTGATGCCTATTGGCTATGCATTGCCTTCTCATATGAAGGTATCATAGGCCAATTGTCTGTAGACAGTGTCTGCAGATAGATAAGTAGAGGGCCGAGATGGCTAAGATTCCCTATGCATTCATAGTGTATAGGTTATCATTTGTCAAAAATTTCTCTTTACTACATTTGAGAGCTACCCTTTATGAAGATGTGCATGACTTTTGGTAAATTGGTTACCTAGCTTTTCTATTGCTCATCGACATTCCCTATCATGGCTCTTCAAGCATATATCCTTAGTCAACCAACCCAACAATTCATCAACACCAACTAAGCCAATGATATTGATGTTTATGCGAAATGAATATTATAACTTTATTAAAAAAATAATAATAATCCAATCACTAAAATTGTGACCCACATAATCTAAAAACATATTACCTAATCAAACCTCATATTAATGTCAAATGTTCATTTGAATTGATATATCATTCCTAAAACTACTTCACATGTTAAATATATAAATGTAGGAAAGCAATGATTAGTTTTAATGTTAAAGATATTAATGTAGGACAGTCAATGATGAGTTTTAATATATCATTGAGATGATATCATGGTTCTAAACAAGTAGACCAGTGCCGATGAATGCACTAGATATAGTAATATGAGGTTCTCTTTTGTGCAAGTGAGAAAAATAGAAATAGATGTTAACATGAATATGAACCTTCGAACCCATTTATAACATTCAAGCTATAAATACTTCAATGATGCTATCTATTAGCTATTATGAAAAACATATTCTATATGCATGATGATAAAGTTGGTTAAGTTGAGAGAAGAAGAAAAATATATTAAGTAAATAGGATAAGGCATGGCATGTCTATCTAGATGGCTCATAGTAGAAGGATGCAAAAAAAACACTTCGCACAAGAATCAAATAATTATTTTTATTATATATCTTATTTTAAGAAATTTAATGTCTTCTTCAAAGGTCGATAGGAGATTTAGAGACCATAAAAAGAGGGGGGGATTGGGAAGTGTACAATCATAGCAATAACAAATAATAGCTAGAATTTAGCAATCTCTTGATGGGATGGGTATAACTTATGAAAAATATTGTTGTATTTATGGGGGTAGTTATTGGCAGGGAGTATAATAGGACGATAGTCACTAGTAATATACCTGGGAATTTTGTATATATTCTATCTTTATTGGTTAATGTCAAGAACAAGACATCATGTTATGGGAGATTACGAATATTACATGAAGTTTATGACCTTACAAATACAATTTAGCGGTCAAGTCTAGGCTCTTAGTGTTCACAACCATTGCCCAAATATGTTTGGCTCTAGATATTATCTCCACCCAGCCAGGATTAATGATTATATGTTGGAAGTGTTGAGTGTGGAAATGATTGGTTTTTGGGCAGATTTTTTATTGTTTTTTATTGCTGAATGGTTGTTTTTGGTGGTTGATTGTTTGAGTTTGAAGATGTTTTGAAGTGTTTGGAAGTGGTTTGAGTATGTTTGAAAGGGTTTATGTTGGTTTTTGATGAAATATGTTGTTCTAAGGAGTTCTGTAACACTCTCTATATGGTTTTGTAAGGCCTGTTTTTCTTCTGTTTTGTTCTGTTTTAGTTCTGTTTTGGTAGTTGAGATGGTTGAATGAATGTTTTGAGAGATGATTGAAGTTGTGTGAAAAGGTTTATGAGAGATTGAATTGGTTTTGTTTTTGGTTTTTATGGTTTTTATGGATTTTGTTGATCTTCTGTAAAGTTCTGTAGCTTCTGTGCTTCTGTAGCTCTGTAGTCATGTTGCTCTATTGCTCTGTGGTTCTGTTCTGTTTGTTTCTATTGAGTGTTATGATGGATGTATGGATGTTTTGGGAAGTGTTTTTGTCTTAGGAAAGGATGAATGGAAGCTCTATCCAAGCTAATTGAAGTGAAGAAGTAACTGCTAAAGATTTACAGAAGATTCACAGAAGGTTACAGAGGACAGTGATGACAGAAGACAGATCTCACAGGACACTATGAAGTATCTGGTGGCCTTTCATATCTAACATACCTTTTGGGAGGTGTATCCACGACCTAATGAGAGTTATTGTGAGTGATTATTGAGTGATTGTAGTGAGGATATGATGTAGTATTGAGAGTATACTATTATGAGAGAGATCATATGCAAGAGATAGTTGATTCTATGTAAAACATTGTATCTTTCTATGAGGGAGAAGACTATGAAGACAATGAAGATGAATACTATGTGATTTCTTTCCATCAAAAGTTATGTTCTCTTTGTCTATTAATGAAGAATATGAAGAATATGAAGAACATGATCAAGTTTCTTAAAGATAACTCCGTGGGAGATATCTACTATGATGCTGCGTGAAGAATTGTTGTTTTCTTTGTTTTGATAATCAAAAGAATGAAATAAAAGCTTGTTGATGTTACAAGATAGATTTTCTTGCAAGAGAATTCCCTTTTCCTTGGTGTTCCTCTTGGAGCTCCATGTTTTTGGTGCGCAGTCGGGGAAACTTGCCATCAACAAGCACCAGAAGAGGCTGAAAATGAAGGAAATGGCATTGCCAAGAAGAGGAGAATTCAATGGATGTTTGTAAAGTTCCTTCTTCCACTGAAGAGTTAGAATTTCTCATAATCAAAGCCACTTTCTACAAGAAGTTCATCCCACAATGGCGAAAACATATCACCATCATGATGCATGCTCTATGTGGTGGACGGTTTCCTCTTCCTGTTGAAGCAGCATAAACTTGCATCTTGGTGGAAAATTGTTTGGGAACAAATTGAAGAGCAGAAACAGAGAGAATGACCATCCATGGTAGATTTGGCATTCATTGAGAAGTTTCCAGACATCATCAAGTGGGAGATTGTGAAGAAGCTTCAGGAGTCTTGGTCTGTGGAGGTTCACAAAAATAAGAAGGAAAAGAGTTGGAATTTGTTCGTGGATGCTCACCAGCAAGATACATGGGATGCTTGGTGTTCTGACAATCGTTTGTTTGTCCAATTGGCAACCCACTGGAAGTTGGTAGACAGAGTGTTCTTTACAACATACACTGTTGAAACCATCAGAAGCTGGCATTACTATGATGATGGCACCACCACAATGCTTAGACGTATGCATTTTGACACCTTCAAAACCGAATACCTTCCTCTGTGCAGTGGCATGAAAGCAGAATTTAGAGACGTTGAAAAGGAAGAAGTAGAAGAAATGTTGGCAAGAGAGTCCTCCAAAGACTGAAGCCTTCTGTTATCCCTCTGTGGAGCACTAACAACATGGTGGAGCCAACCCCCTGATGAATGACACAATAAAGAGGCAAGCGTTAGAATGAGTCCAGAGGTACGTGAGAAGAGAGAAGGCAAGAATCAAAGCTGAGAACGTGCTAGCAGGAGAAGTCGCCTTTGATGTCCTTGCGGAACTCTTTACAGAAGTCCCAATGGCACATCAAGCCCTTCCTCCTCTTGCTGGAGGTCCACTCCCAAGCCAAATCCATCTTGGAAATATTGATGATAGGCCAGCGAATGTAGTTCTGTTGCCAATTTTTAAGGGAGAGTACAATGAAGACCCCGATCTTCATGTAGTAGAGTTTATGGTAGCATGTGTGGCTAACAATGCCAGAACCCCTCAGCATTGGTTAGCAATATTCCCCACTACTTTCAAGGGTGCGGCGTTTCAGTGGTATGAGAGACAAGCAGTAGGAACTTTTGGCACATGGGACGACCTGAAGTTGGCCTTCCTCACTAAATTCAGGCGTGAAGGTTTTGAAGAGCGGATGCGAGAGGAATTTATGAATTTAAGTTAGTCCTCTGGAGAAAGAGTAGAAGCTTATGTCTCATGAATGGAATCCATCCTGAAGAGATGGACTAACCATAATCTAGATGATGGCATTCAGAAGGGAGTGTTTCTCAGAGGATTACAACCATAAGTCCGTAAGTTTGTGGAGCTGCAAAGACCAGCCACACTGCAAGCTGCAACAGAAGGTGCAAGACTATACGAAGAAGTGGAAGCTAGACTGGCGATGAATCCAAGAAGAGGAGTCCTACCTCCTCTGATGCCAGGAATGATGTACCGACCAAATGCAATCCCAGGGACCGTCCCCTACCCCTACCAACAGATGCCCCTAGTATCACAGTACAATGCACCAAATCCACAGTGGCCACAATCAATGTCTCAAATGATGGTTCAACCACAACAACAATGGTCCCAACCAATTTTCCCAATGCCAAATCAGCAGCAACAGTGGAACCCTACCAAGTGGAGCCAACAGCCAACAGTTTAAATAGGAGCTCAGAATCAGAATCAGAACAGAGACCCCTCTACACCAGCTCAACCTGTTTATGCAGTGATTACAAAGACTCCTCAAAACCCTACTGCTAGTACCTCAGGAGGAGAAAGCTTGAAGGATTATTTATCCAACTCAGTTGTAAATATCAAAAAGGAGTTGATGGATGTGATTACAGAGCAGCTACAGACACTGAAAGTGAATACCGCTAGCATATCCAACGTTGTAGGAGTAGGAAGAGATGTGATGTGGTCAAATACTTGGTGTGGTAAGTGTCATCAAGCAGGCCATTTAGCCACTGAATGTACACAAAAGCCAACAGTCCCTGGAGCTTTATGTTCCTACTATTTGCGGAAGAACCATACAGAGGATATTTGCTCTCTGAAGGAGATGCATGATAGGAGAAGGAAGGAAGAAGTCGCAAAATTCAACTTACTGGAATCCAAAATGACAACACAGGATATTGGACCCAAGCCTAGCGAGTTTGGTCCTAATTTTGGTCCAAGGAGGTTTCCCTCTCAAAGTTACAGAGAAAGGCAGTCTGGCGGTGGTCAGAGATCAAAAATGGAGTGTTACATATGCAGAGAAAAGGGACACATTTCACCATATTGTCCAAATCCCAGAAGGTCATGGATTACAAGCCCTTATGCAGTCGATGCAAAGGAGAAGGCCACACTGTAAAAGACTGTCCAAGCCCAGGCCCAGTGAAAAACAGTGCTACTGATAGTCCGGCCAAGGCCCAAGAGCCTACCTCCAATTTAGTGGAATTGGAAGTTGCTGCCATCACGCGTGTAAAGAAGAATGAACCATCTATCCAGAAAGAAAATAATCCTCCTGCCAGAACAGTGAAGTTCAATCTTCCACTAGAAGAACAGAACAGAACAGAGCCTTACAGTGCCGTACAGAGCACTACAGTGCCATAGAGAGTCACAGAGACAATTTCAGAGACAGGATCAGAGGTCCAGGAGATAGAAGAGGAGGAGGTGCCACAAGTGGCAGAAGAAGTCTCCATGATGTCCCTGTTGGAAGAAAAAAGGAAAATGAAAATGGGTGTTGCCCCATTCCCTAACCGGTTAGAGAAGCCAGTGGATCCTATTAAGGAATACGATCTGGTCAGAGATCTAGATACCTTTAAACCAAACCTCACATTCCGACAATTATTGATGTTGTTTCCCAGTTGCCGAAAAAGGTTCAAAAGTATATTGACAAGAAGACTTGGCTTAAGGATTGCTCCCTCAACAGCAACAAAGTCCAACAAAGCTCCAGAGCCTGTAAAAGAAGTGGATGTGGCTAACGCCTTCCTAGATCCGTGTACCCCAAAGACTGGCGTGTGGATAGAAGGCTGCTTTATTGCAAATGCACTGATTGATGGTGGTTCATCAGTGACCATTATGATGGATGTAACAATGAAGGATCTAGGCCTACAAGGTGTGCAACCAACCCAATGGCTTATTAGACTGGCGGATCAGAGTAGAATCAAACCTTTGGGCATTCTCCCATATGTGAAGACTACAGTGGCTGGAAGAGATTATTGGCTAACCTATCTGGTGGTGAAGCCAAACTCTTATGGTACATCCTACCCCCTGTTACTGGGCAGACCATGGCTTTTTGAAGCCAGAGCAAGGACGGATTGGTTCAAAGGAACCTTGACCTTGGGTAGAGGATCTAATAAAGTGGTGCTGAAGCTATATGGTGCTCAAAAAGGACATGGATCCACCTCCTTGGAATTATCTTCTGACTCCCCCAATGAGGCTACAGATGGAACATCAGCAAAAGAAGATGCTGTCAAATAGATCCTTCCCAAGAAAATAGAGGCACGTTCCTTAACAGTGGATATGGTAAGCCAACTCCCAAAAGATGCAAAGCCATTATCAATGTGTGAATACTTCCTGCTTGAACTGGGAACGATTTCCGAAATCACTTCAGATAGTGTGATAGAGGCTTGGATGTACTGCTCTCCCTATTACATGGCCACAGCAGAGCCAAAGACAGAGGCATAAGATAAAACAGAGAACCTGTTCTTCTCTTATAGAGCTCCTACAGAGACAAAGACAGAGACAAATACAGAGACAGAGTCTAAAGAGGATGGAGATGATACGGAAGAAGAAGGTTATGAAAGCGAGACAGAAGAAATCACTCCACCCACAGAAGGCATAGATGAGGAGGGCATTCCAGAAGCATCAAAAGCAGACGAGCTCATGCTGTGGGACAGAATGGCGATGGTACCATTTGGTTTGGTAAATGGATTTTCTCATATGCAAAATCTTTATAAGAAATGGTTAAAGAAGACCAAGCCGTCTTTCAGCACAGCGGCTCATGCCGCCCTCACCCACCTTTGCCAAGAAAAGACGATGATGATGCACCGTGCCAACAAGCACCAGTCTCACGATTCCAACAGGCATCAGAGGGTCCCTTTTATGTGATGTTCCTAGACGCGTCATCAGAAGATGAGTCTTTAAGCCAAGAGGTAACTAATCTCGAAACCAAACCCGAAACGGCTTTAATCCCATTTCAACATCTCAAGGAGCAACCTAAGTCTTCACCAAAAGAAGAAGTTGGTTCTAGTGGGACATCAAAAGAGGACACCACCCCCTTGAAGGAGTCGGATCTGTACCCAGAAGCAGTCCGTGGGACCTTCATCTGTGAAGTAGAAGGTGAACGGCAGTTAACTTTTGTGGATGCAGATGGCACTGAACACCATTTGAAGGTGGGTAACAGCCTACCAGAAGAGGAGTTGTCAACTTTGTACAACTTGTTGAAATAGAATTTGGATGTGTTTGCATGGTCCTACAAAGACCTAAAGGGGATTGATCCCACAATATGTCAGCATCATATTGATTTGGAGCCTGATGCCAAGCCAGTACGGCAACGACAGAGGCGAATGAACCCGAATTATTCCACATTGGTGAAAGCAGAGCTGTTGAAGCTTCTGGAAGCCGAGTTCATCTATCCAGTGGCAAATAGTGAATGGGTCTCACCAATTGTGGTTGTACCCAAGAAGAATGGCAAGCTTCATATATGTGTGGATTTCCGCAAGTTGAATTCCAAGACGAAGAAGGATCACTTTCCTATCCCTTTCACATACCAACTGTTGGACATAGTGGCATGACATGAGCTTTATTCCCTTTTGGATGGATTCAATGGATATAACCAAGTGCAGATAGCAGAAGAAGACCAATCCAAAACAACCTTCACCACAGAATGAGGGACCTATGCTTACCGAGTGATGCCGTTTGGGCTTTGCAATGCCATTGCTACCTTCCAGCGAGTCATGATGGCTGCATTCCAAAATCATCTGCACGACTTTATTGAGGTATATTTGGATGACTTTTGTGTCTATAGTTTGATCCGTGAACACTGGGGACATTTGGAACAATGCTTTGACCGATGCTCGGAGTATGGGATCTCCCTCAACCCCAACAAATGCATTTTTGGGGTCTCTTCTGGAGTTCTGTTGGGCCACATTGTCTCTGCACAAGGGATATCAACAGACCGTGCAAAGATCGAAAAGATTGCAGCTCTGACAGCACCCACCAACCTCAAACAATTGAGGGGATTCCTAGGCCATGTGGGTTACTACAGAAGGTTCATAGCTCATTTTGCAACAAAGGCAACCTCCTTGCACAAGCTTCTGAGGAAAGATGCAGAGTTTATTTGGACGGAAGAATGTGACAAAGCCTTCAACACTCTGAAGTAGTGTCTGATTGAGGCACCCATTCTGCAGCCTCCTGATTGGACGAAGAAGTTCCATGTGCACACAGATGCATCAGTTGAAGGGCTAGGTGCTGTCCTATGTCAAAAGGGCCCCTCCAAATTAGATCAACCGATCTATTACGCAAGCCGAAAAGTCACTGATAGGGAATGGAACTATACAGTAACAGAGCTGGAGTGCTTGGCAATGGTGTTTGCCCTAGAGAAGTTTCGCCACTACCTATTGTCTACCCACTTTAAATTTTATGTGGATCATGAGGCCCTGTCCTTCCTAATGAACAAAGCAGACGTGAAAGGACGAATGATGAGATGGCTCCTTCTATTCTAGGAGTTCAACTTTGAGGTAATTACCAAACCCGATCGTTCCCATGTTCTGGCTGATCATCTGTCGCGTATCCCACGGACTGCAAACGAGGAGCAGGATGATCTAGACCTCCCTGATGCTTCCGTATTCCTGGTGGAAACTGTAATCCCCTGGTATGCAGACATTGCCAATCTGCTGGCAACCCAATAGTATCCTCCTGGTATTTCTAGTCGGGAAAGGAAGAAGCTTATGTTAGAATCAGCCCCCTACACCCTATTAGGTGGAGCATTGTACAAGAAAGGCAAAGATGAAGTGCTCAGAAGATGTGTTGTAGGAGATGAGATTGGGATTGTTCTGAAGGCTTGCCATGACGAGCCATGTGGAGGCCACTTTGCAGGAGAAGCTACAGCCAAGAAAACTCTGTTAGCAGGTTACTGGTGGCCGACCCTCCACAAGGATGCTTATGATTACTGCAAGTGATATGATGCTTGTCAGCGAATGGGGAAACCTACCAAAACAAGTGCCATGCCACAGCAACCTATCCTTCCTTTGAAGCTGTTCGAGAAGTGGGGCATCGACTTCTCGGCCCAATCGATCCTCCCACCAGAAGGAAACTGAACAGATACATCCTGGTATGTACAGATTATGTCACAAAGTGGTGTGAAGCTAAAGCCCTAAAGTGGGACGATGGTAACAGCGTGGCCTTGTTCATGTATGAGAATATCATCACCTGTTTTGGCAGTCCCCTAGAGCTGGTAAGTGACAGAGGCACTCATTTCATTAATAAAGTCATGGAAGAGTTGATAGAGCTGTATAAGATCTGCCATCGCAAGTCCACTCCTTATTACCCCAGAGCCAATGGCCAAGTCGAAGTCACCAATCGCATCCTCTGCTCGATCCTGACAAGAACAATTGCCGCACATTGTCGTGATTGGGATGATCGACTTACAGAGGCCCTCTGGGCGTACAGAACCTCCCATAAAGCAGCAACAAGACAGACACCCTTCCAGCTGGTGTATGGTACAGAAGTTGTTTTCCCTGTTGAACTGGAATTTCCCTCTTTGCGAGTGGCTATTAAAGAGCATTTGGGGGACGATGATTCACTGCAACGCCATCTCCTGCACTTGGAATGTTTGGACGAAACTCGTAGGATGGCTCTATAGTGCATGGAAGCCACACAAGCTCGCCGTAAGGCTTACCATGACAGCTTCATCAAGCATAAGGAGTTCAAAGAAGGTGATTTGGTCTTGGCCTATGACTCACGATTTGGCAAGTTTCCTGGCAAGCTCTAACAGCGGTGGATGGGCCCATATAAGGTACTTGCTGTCAATCCTAATGGCTCTGTCCAAGTGCAGACCGTTGATGCCTCTGATGATCCTTTCCTGATCAATGGATATTGCCTGAAGAAGTACTTCCCTCCTTGGGGATCTTGACAATCACGGTCACCTGGTCCTTTCCCCCGTTGGCGTGGCACTGTAATTCTTATGATGCTACTTCTGATAGCCGTTCTTCAGCCACTCTTGATGAGGTGGATGCAACCCTCTATCCCCTCAGCCCCACCTTTCAGCCCTAATCTCTTATCCTCTATTTTCCACCAGCAACAGTGGCGAGGATGGTTCTTACACATGGTATTTCTACCATTCTCCTTGTTACTTGAAAAAAAAAAGATATATCGGTCATGGGAGAAAAGGACTTCGGTCCTTGTCATGCCGACCTATTCTTCGAGAAAAGGTGGAGACACCCTCGGGAATAGGGGAAAACAAGAAAAAAGAAGAAAAAAAAAAACAAAGAGAAAAAAAAACTGTTATGGGAGAAAAGGAAGAAATTCCCTATCATAGTAGGCCTCGTTCCAAGAAAAGGTGGTTAACACCCTTGGGGGGAAGCTGGCTGTGGAAAAGATGGCAACACCCACAGCAGTCCAAAAAGTGGATTCATCATTTGACATTCCCAGGATCCAGTTCCGAAGCTGCCTCCCTTGGTACGCTGTGTCCTGTGCCTTTCTGCAAAGCGTTTGACAGTCCTCTAGCAGACGCCATGTCCTATGTAACACAATGTTTGATCTGATGGCTACCTCCCTGGGTACACCTCTTCAACACCGAACGACGCGATCTTCATCGACAAACAATCGAGTGACATGAGCTTTCATTCTAACTGGATGGGGAAGTGAGTATGGTTGCTCTCGGTATCTATCAACAGAGAGTGAGACAGAGGGTGGGGCGAGTGACCAGTCTTTTCCCTTCAAATCAAATGAGAGATGAGAAGTGTGAATGAAGTGTTGCACGAACGGGATGGGCCTCTGTTTCTGTGCACTACACCATAAGGCTCCCTGGCCTTCCTTCTCGCACTGTATGCTAGCACAGGGTGGGATGCACCGTTGCACCATCAAATGCACACAAGGCATAAAAATTTACCCAAAAAAATCGAAAATTGGAATTCTTTTTTAAAACCATGAAAAAAAAAAAGAAAAAATTCCTTAAAAATTCATAAAAATACAGAAATAATGTCAGATTTTTTTTTGAAAATTCTACAAATTCTTTTGTACATTTTGCCAATATTTTCTTATTGAAAATGCTTTCCTTAATTGGCAAAAGTATTAATTGGAGCCAAAACCCTAATTTAAAACAAAATTCCATGAAAAAAAACCATTTTTCATCCCACAAATGAGCTGAAAAAAATGAATTAAATCCGATCCTCTTCTTTCACTTGATGCTCATGATTGGTTGCTGAAATTTCATGACCACATCACTATTTTTTTTTTTAAAAAAAAACAATACAATCAAAACACACTAAAAGTAATTAAAAAAAAAAAACAAAAAACAACCCACAAAACCAAACAATCATAATCTTAAATCCCAATCAATCCATACCCCCAACATTTCTATTTTTTTTCTTTGGTCACGCGTCGCATTTGTTTTATTATTTCTTTTTGGTCAATGTGTTAGTTGTTTTTCCGTTTTTCTGGATGACACGACAACTAGTCTCAGTCGGCCTTTTGTCAGTTTTGTGGATTATCGGTGGATTGCGTCTCTCTCTTTTCGAGGCCGTCGTCTCAGCCTTTGCAGATAGACCCACACATTGCTAGGTTTTTTCTCCTTTTTCCTCTCTCACGTTGCACCATAACACACATTTAAATTGTAATTAAAATCAATTGACCGTTGCATATACACAAAATTAACAGACTGCACTTCATAAAATTGTAATAAAACAAACTCGAAAGTTAATTGTAAAAGGAACCCCGCTGTTGCACGAGCACCTTTGCACCATAATCCACTTAATTATAAATTAAAACCCATTCACCAATGCACACGCACACGCGTTACAGACACCTTTAACTTGTAATAAAATGAACCCCGCCCCCCCCCCCCCCGAAGTCATGCATGCATGCACGCAAGTGCCACAGATCATGTAATTATAACAATGAACTGCATTAGTAGAGACCCAGTCAAGTAAAGTCGTGTCAAGTCTGAGAGGGGCTGGGTTACGTTTCCGACTCACCATGCATTAATGGATTAAACATTAATAATGAACTATGCTTAATTGATTATTTAAACAAAATGAGTCGTTAGTTTCACCCATCCACTTCACCGCACTGTAGGACGCTAAACGTTTACGGGGATTGGGTTTTCTTGGTCAAAGATGTCGGTCATATTTGTTCATGTCTATTTTCTTAGTCTGAGTCTGTGATTTTGTTTGAAGTCTGGTCAGTGTCTAGGTTACGGTATGTGTGACACTTTTGTTTTATTTTATGTGCTTGTTTACAGGGATTTGGGTGCTTGCATGTTGCATCGCATGAAGCTTTCAGTCACATATGTGCGTAGGTCATGTCAAATTTTCGGTAGGATGTGGTTTGCTTGGGATGGTTTAGTCCAGTCAGTCTTGTCCTCAATCTTTCTCCTATCGTTGGTCTCAGTGGTGGTTTTATTTGTGGGTTTTGCAGGTTTTCTCTTTGATTCCTGGTTTTGTGTGTGTGGTTTTTGCTATAGTCTGAATGGCATCATCATCTTCTTCCCCTCCAATTGTGGTACAGCATGTTCCCCTCACAGTCCATGATTATTCTCTCCTTCTAGAGGCAGATTGCATGCGATGTGCAGGCTTCAGACCATTTGTTGCCCTTACATTGCCGTCGGTAGATGAGAAGCTTTGTTACTCCTTCTTGGTTTCTTATAAAAACCAGTCTGGCCTGGTTTATAACCGTACCTTCTGCTTATCTACAGCTAATATCCATGAAGCGATGTGCTTGCCCCTTTCTACTTCCTTTGTGCCCAGCGGTAACCAGTTACTTACTGCTGAAGAGATAGTTACGCTCTTGAAGAAGGAAACTTCTACCCCCTTGCTTCTCAATCAACTTATTAACAGTTTAGGGGTCTCTATTGCTCCTATCTCTTCTCCAGTATGAAAGCAGTTATGTTAGTTCCTCCAGGACCGATTTATGACGAGTAAGTCAGCTCCTAAGTATCTTTCCAAGGAATTGTTCACAGCCTCTGTGAAGATCCTAGAGGGTGCTAGGTTCAACTGGGCAAGCTTCTTACTCTCCAAGATGGATCAACATTTCCAGCGTGTACGGAAGGGTCGGATCATTAATGTTTCCTATGGTGCTTTCTTACAGCGCATTATCACTTTTGCACCTCCTCCTGGTGGTGTGCCAGTGCCTGATTCTGTTCCTTTACCACCGCAGCCTCCACCATCAGTCCCTTTCCCTCCACCTATGCAACCAAATTCAGAAGATGAGGAGTCCCCTGTTATATTTTCTCGCAAGAAACGCCTTCGTACAAAGGGTCCTTCGAGCCCTCTTGTACTTGCTTCCCCTGTACCCGTACCTGTTCCTGTTGTGTCGGGTAGTGCCCTTCCTTCTTTCCTCTCCTGTCCTAATTTATTTTCAGCCCACAAGGAAGGACAAATTGATCAGCAGATGCCTTCATCCTTACATACTATATTATCTGGACCTATGCTTTCACAGCTAGTTTCAAATGTCCAGTCCACTCTGGAAACCTCCCTTACCTCTTGTCTTCAGACAATGTATACCAATGTTTATACTTCCTTGCAAGACAAGGTGGATTCCTTGACTAGTCAGTTGACTAAGGCACTGGGGGATTTGTCTGCAGAAAGGGCTACACTTGGCGATATTAATACTCAAATGACTGTTGCACATCCTTAATGGATTCCCAGAAGGCAACTATCCAAGAGTTAGAATCTAAGGTTGCTAAGTTGGAAGAGGAGAATGCATCCTTGCAGCTTGAGAAAAATTCTGCCCTTGAGGAAATGGTCACTTTGGCTAGTAAACTTGGCACTAGTGAAGGTCAGTTGTAGCACTTTCAGGCAACTGTAGATTCCCAATAGAAAGTTATTGAAGAACTTAACCAAAAAGTGGCTGTTCTTTCTGTTCCTCCTCCAACTCCTATTGTCCCTTCAGTCATATCTTCCAAAGGAGAGCTTGATCAGTTGCACCATAATGCTAAATTATGTGATGGGTTCTCCGCTAAAGTGGAACGCCTTCAGCAGAGGATGAACTGTGTGCAGGAAGATTTTACCCGCTATACTGAATTGGTGTCACCTCCTCCATCCTTTTGGATCAAATATAATCAGCAGAGGTTTGCCCTTGTCGTCTTCGGAGTGTTTTCCATAAATCTGATATCCAGCCATTACAATCTCAGTTGTTGAGCTTTTGCTGATCATCCATTATTTACTGATTCCTTTTTCCAGGACCTTAATTTCCGTTGTTCTATCTATCCTTTGGATCCTGGTGATCTCCTTTCTTATTCTCTTATGGCGTATCGCTTTCCTTTTTATATTTCCCTTCTTTCCTCAAGTCCTGATACCATTCCGCTTTTATCTTTTACCCCTTCTGGATTTCCTCATATCCTTGTTTTTACTACATGTCCTTTTATTCCTGATCCTACATCATCACCTACCCCTTCTGACCCTCCACCTTCTGTTCCTCCTATTTCTTTTGTTTTCTCAGTGGATTTCCTTCGTACCTTTTTGTTGAATTCTCCATCTTTGCCATCTTCCTTATCCCTTCTTTTGCCTTCCTTTTATGATTTATCTTATCCTCCTTTACAATGTTCTCCTCTCATTCGATTGCCCCCTTCATCTGATTATATCAATCTTCCTCCCCAGTCAGTGCTGGATACTCCAGGATATGAGAGTGACATACTCCGTTGAAGACAATGGACGCTACATGATTGTGTGACAGGACCGGTGTTTAACTGGCCTTTCATTCCAGGGTCTTGGGATACATCTGTAGCATGTTCGAATTCTTACCTTCATTTTGCCAAAGTGCATGCTACTTCTGAGGATACCACTGTTCGCCTTGCAGCTCATTTTTGTTGGTATCTTGCTTTCATGCATCAGCAGTCAAAGCTGAATACTCGAAAGAGTATCCCTTAGTTGCTCATCAATCCAAATGTAGATGTGACTGTTGCTCAGATGGATATTTTGAACTACTTTGCATAGGCCTTCCCTACCAGGTTCCTCATCTTATTGAAAAGGATGTGTTGCTTACAGTTCCTCCAAAATGTGCCTCAGCATTTTGTTGATGAGAGTAAAGCTTTGGAGCGTTTAAAGCTTAGTATGCAATTTAAGAAGAAATACCTTCATCCTATTTAGCAATGGAGCTTTTTCCTCATTGTATCATTCCTCCTTTATTAATGGAAAATTTCTTTTTGCTCTCCAATTTTTGGGGATCCATGCCATTCAGACTATATTTGTATATGGGTATTTTTTGTATTGGGTGATATTTTTTTTTCAATTGTGTGGAGCTGTTGAAGATGAAGCTGTGAAGATTGATGCAGTTGGTTATCACATGGTTGCAGTTGCAGATTTGGATGTAGAACTCTTATACCCTTTAATAGTTTGAGTTATTTTGGTTTTTTATAATATTGGAATGGTTTTTTTTTGTGTTATTGGTTTTCCTTTCATATGTGTTTCAGATCTAGGTTATGAAGCTGATATGTTGGGGTTGTAATCAAAGTGGGTGATTTATGCTAAATTGAAGATTCTTTTTAGCAGATCATAAAGCTTTTATTCTTTCATTTTCTGAGGTCGCGAGAACACTTCCTTATTAAGTGTGGGGATATGTTGAGTGTGGAAATGATTGGTTTTTGGGCTGATTTTTTGTTGTTTTTGATTGCTGAATGGTTGCTTTTGGTGGTTGATTGTTTGAGTTTGAAGATGTTTTAACATGTTTGGAAGTGGTTTGAGTATATTTGAAAGGGTTTATGTTGGTTTTTGATGAAATATGTTGTTCTGAGGAGTTCTGTAATTCTCTCTGTATGGTTCTGTAAGGCCCGATTTTCTTCTGTTTTGGTTCTATTTTGGTAGTTGAGATGGTTGAATGAATGTTTTGAGAGATGATTGAAGTTGTGTGAAAAGGTTTATGAGAGATTGAATTGGTTTTGTTTTGGTTTTTATGGATTTTGTTGATCTTCTGTAAAGTTCTGTAGCTCCTGTGCTTCTGTAGCTCTGTAGTCTTGTTGCTCTGTGGTTCTGTTCTGTTTGTTTCTATTGAGTGTTATGATGGATGTATGGATGTTTTGGGAAGTGTTTTTGTCTTAGGAAATGATGAATGGAAGCTCTATCCAAGCTAATTGAAGTGAAGAAGTAACTGCTGAAGATTTACAGAAGATTCATAGAATGTTACAGAGGACAATGATAGAAGACAGATCTCACAGGACACTATGAAGTCTTTGGTGACCTTTCATATCTGACATACCTTTTGGGAGGTGTATCCACGACCTAATGAGGGTTATTGTGAGTGATTATTGAGTGATTGTAGTGAGGATATGATATAGTATTGAGAGTATACTATTGTGAGAAAGATCATATGCAAGAGATAGTTGATTCTATGTAAAACATTGTATCTTTCTATGAGGGAGAAGACTATGAAGACAATGAAGATGAATACTATGTGATTTCTTTCCATCAAAAGTTGTGTTCTCTTTGTCTATTAATGAAGAATATGAAGAATATGAAGAACATGATCAAGTTTGTTAAAGATAACTCCGTGGGAGATATCTACTATGATGCTGCGTGAAGAATTGTTGTTTTCTTTGTTTTGATGATCAAAAGAATGAAATAAAAGCTTGTTGATGTTACAAGATGGATTTTCTTGCAAGAAAATTCCCTTTTCCTTGGTGTTCCTCTTGGGGCTCCAGGAAGAATGGTTGATTTCTAGTATGCCAAATGAACTTAAGTAACTAATCATGGGATTAAGGAAAGGGCCAAAGAGATTTTGCCATGTGTGTAAGAATATGGTATTCTTGTCTCCTCCTTTTTGGAGATAAAAGAGTCCACTTCGTGATTCTCTACTCTCTTTTAGCCAAAATCTTCAACGTCTGACATGTTTTAGTAGTCCTGAAGTCCTTATTTACTTATAAAATCTGGCAATCGATTATGATAAAGATATTGTGAAGTTAATAATGACTTTTTTGAAAGTCCAGAGCTTTTGGCGTCCTCAATATATTTTCATTAGTCTTCTTAATATTCCTTTTTAGTTCATTCACCTTTCTCAATGAGCTTCTTTCTTTGCTCATTTGCCTTTCTCAGTGAGCACTTTTCTTTGTGAATTCAATCTAAGTATGGCATCCAGAAGGTGCCCTTCTCGTTTAATAAACTCTTGCACTATCTATATCCAAGGAGTAGATGGAAATTGGGAGCCCAAAACCTTTTGCATAAAGGATTGGGTTACCATGTTGCTCTCTTGCAAAGGCTCTCACAAGGTGAAAAGAAGAAAAAGAGAGGATATAAAACATCACTGGAAGGGGCATATCATTGCTTTCAAAATTACACATGAAGGGTGGTTAGTCAAAGTGCAACATGTTTACATGCCAAGGATATGCACTTGTCTCCTAACGAACGTGTTTGCCAACAAACACATTGTAAGTCTTAAGTTGATAACATATGTGATATTTTTTTTTCATTTAAGCAAGTATTAATATCAAATTCTTGGTTGTAGATATATTTCCATCAACAAGTACTAAATGGCAACCTGTGGAGAGTTTGAGTGGAACTTTCACTGCGATTCTTAACGTGTTTGCAGACATTATCTATGCTGATGAGACCATTGATTCTTTTAGTGAGAGAAGAATTTTTATATGTTATGCACAGTATGTGGTTCTGTCTAGAGAGGGTACATATGGACATATCAAGGATTTGCCATTGCCAAGTCTCTCATCTCTAATTTTGGAAGGTTCCTAATAAGGCAACGATGTATAGTTTTAAATTCAAAATATGTCAAGATTTTCAAAAGTCCATGACAGCCGGAAGGATGTCAAGAAGAATACGCTTGTCATGGTTTATCCCCTTACATATCTTTGTGGGTTGCTTCAAAATAGCAAACTTACAAAGAACAAAAGTATCTTGGCTAAGTAGAAATTTCGCACAAGCAGAACTAGATAACATTATAGGAAGGATTTGGAAATCTAGAGAGGTTGACCATAAGGGTGACACCATGAAGTGTATTGTATGCCCCCAATCCTGATCTTTGTGTTATAATATAGCACAACAAACTCTTGCTTTGGGATTTGATTATAGGAGATACAAACTTAAACTAAGCATCTGGATTCCCTTGGATTCCGATACATATTGCACGCCTTTCAAATTTAAGGTGCAAGTTATAGAAAATGAGGTAAATATCACTTCCAATTGGAGTCTTAAAGATGTAAGGGATACCTTGCAGATGCTAGACTGTACATCCCTAGAATATAAGTTCAAAGTAAATGGTAAAATAGTTGGGAAAAGAGTTGAATGCTCTTTCTCTTGTATGAGTTGCTTGCCTCCCACAATTGTAATCTTTGAGCCATAAATATGAAAACATTGATGACATTTACATTTGACAAAAAGCTTTTCATTGAATCAATAGTTACAAAATTGAAGTGTAAATATACAAGGATCTTGCTTTGTTTGCATCTATTTGTCTTCTTTTAGCTTTGTAACTTCTTCATCACTTTTTGCAAAGATATCTAATCTCCTTACACTGGCTTTTTTCTTTGGTTTCTTGAAGAATTTGACTTGGACAGGGGGCCTCTTCTCTTCAAGTAGGCTGATGAGGAGATGGATGAGAAAGTGTTGGCATTTTTGTCTTTTTGGAGTTTAACTTACTTGTCTTTCCAGATGACTTGCCTTTCACCTTACCCTTACTCTTAGTTAAGGATTTTAGTGGAGGAGAGTCGGAGTCAACTGGTGTGGTTGCCTTGTCCAAAATAAAAATACATCTCTCTCTTATCCACCATGTTTATGAATCGGGGTAAACTTGGCATTGCAAGGAAAATTGTAATAAGTTGGATACTATACCCAACATGTATCTTAAAAAGTCGGAAGTTATTAGGGTAGTGATAGTTTGTACTTGAAGGGAGTAAAAGTGAAGAAATGGAATGATGATAAAATTTGATGATAATGCAATAGTTGTTGTGAAAACTCAAAGACATGTTGCTCAAAAAACAATGTGGAAGATACTTACATTAACCCCATCTATCTTGAGAATCTTTGAATCTATTGTCCTACAAACATTTGAAATCACTATCCATCCAAAAGAATGCGCATCATTTTGCAAGGGCACTTCTTGTAGGAGAAAGCTATATGGTTTTTGAAGATTAATAATATCCTCATATGTGGTGTCCAAAAAGGTAACCACCAACCTACTAGCACTGTAAATGGAAACATGTTACTAAAAAAGACAACAAAATAAAATAAACAATAAACCAAAAAGTGAGCATTATTGTATTCAATGCACATTTTTACTTGGCCATGGATACCATTGAGAGAGTTCATAAGGATAATTTCTCTAGTGAGAATATCAATATATATTAGGCTCCAACCTTTGCAAAGCAAAATGTTAGTAAGAAATGCATACTATAAAGAAGTATACATTAAGCCATTTGCAAAATTGCATACCTTTTGATGTAAGGAAAAAAAATATAGTAGTTTGTGATTAGATCGGATGTTTTGAAAAATATTTCTATGTTTGAATGAGATCTTGAAAATAATTCCACTGATAACAGTGGATCAACAATACATATAGTTTTAGAGATTTCTCGGTTGAGAGAAGCAATCAATGCCCTAAAACCAATAGTAAAAACAAAGGAATGTCATTTGCAATGACCAATACCATAATTCCATATAGTAAAAATTTTGAGTCAAAATGCCTTACCTTATGCAACAAAAGACTACATAATCTGACAATTGAATATCTTTCTTAACAAGCCTAGATTTGTCCTAAGGGGAAATACTTAAATAGTCCTCTTCTGAAGAAGTGCAAGAGAGACATTCATAACCATTTTCCCTGTAAGAAGCTGGGAATACTTAGAATGCTAATAATATGCCATGTCACACTGACACTGGTATATAAGGAGAGAAGTTGTAATTTTTCACATCTTTTGACATATCAATACATTTACAAACTTTCTCTCCCTTCTTGCTCCAAGCTTCCATGGCTTCTTCATCTTTCCTGTCTTTCTCTCTCCAATTCTAGTCTTTCTCTCTCCTCGTCACTCTATTTCTCTCTCTTCCTGCAGTCTTTCTCTCTCCTCTGCAGTCTTTCTCTCTCCTCTTTCTCTCTCCCTAGTTCTCTCTCTGACAAGTGGTATCAGAGCTTCAGTCTTTGACCCATTATTTTCTTCCATTTTCACTCCTATTTTCCTATTTCAAAACCAATTTCAGACAAAAATGGTACAAGACAGTGACTAGTGGAGTGCTGCAGGACAACTACAGTTAGCAATGACTACATCTGGAGTTATCCAAGGTCAGATATGGCGGGTAAAGGCTTAAATGGCTGGACGTCATCAAATTTTATGCAAAAATGGAGGTAACTAGGGTAAAGAATGGTTAACCGGGCTTAGTTTGAGAACAAACTGTGGTTACTTTGAAAAGAGGGGTTTCTCTTTCCCCTTTCCTGGAAATTCCTGCAGGTTCCATGGAGGTTCAGCCCCAAGAACTGTTCATATCTCTCTTACCTCTGATCTTCCTGACCTACAATCACCTGGAATAGAAGCCTTTCAGCATGAGCTTCAAGTTGAGCACCTACTTGCTCAAGATTGAGCAGGTATACAGGCCAGAAACAGCCCCGAAAATTGCGGCGCAATTTTCGGGCTGATTCCAGCCCTGCCCTGCTCCAACCTTGCTCTCCCTCAGCCTTGGCACTCTTCCTGATCCCTTGGCAAGTTAAATCATCAGTAAAAAGGAAAGGATTCAGCTCCATTCATGATTCTTCAGCATCTCTTGAACCTTACATGAACAGTCCATGGGCAGCCATGAAAGCTTAAGCCCAAGCTTCTATTTCTTGACAATTTCTTGAAGATTCTTCATCCTTTTGGCCCGTGGAATCATTTCAGCAAGGATTCTTCAACAAATTGCAAGGATTAAGCACGGGATGGCTTAAGATTGAAGATCAAGAGCTTCAATGGAGCAAAAATTTGGGGGAAACGGGTTTAATGCTTCAATTTCAAGCATTTGAAGCCTCAAGATTGGTCTCTACCACCAGATAAGCAAGCTTCTTGGATTATTTTGCTAACATTGGACAACCAGGAGCCCTATCAAGCATTTGGCAAGTTATTTTCAGCCATGTCAAGGTATTTCTCTTCAATTTTTAATCTCTCTCATTAATCCAATTGCTGAGCTTAAGCCATTTGACTGAGAGATTAAAGAATTGAACATTTTCATCAAATTCTCAGCCAACCTTTGCTTGAATTCATCTATTCATGAATGCAATGCTTGTCTAATGCATATTAGTTTCAATCAGTGAATGAAGGGCTTTAATCTGAGATTTCAGCATAACATTTGAATCCTATGGACTGAATACATTGATTGATTCCTTTGCTTACTCTAATCCAATTGATTGGTTGATTCTCTTTTGCCTAAATTGGAAAATTGTAAAGGGTAAGTACTAGCAATCAGTGAGTCACTGAATTGCATAGGTAAAACCCTTCTCCCATCTCAAGTTCTTTTATCTCAATCAATTGCATCTCATGAAAGGCTGAATGAATATTTTCCAAATGCATATCATGCTGATTGCTTAGTACACTAGCCTCTGCCATGTTGATATTCCCACCGAGGAAAAAGGTGGATGCCGGGGGAGATAGTGGGACAAAAGAGAGGTGACCCTCCCTCACTATCGAAGATCCCGAAGGGGTGCAACCAACCGACCCGGGGGGAACTTTGCCCACCTCCAGGTGATTCGGAGCCCGTGTAGGGAGCCCGTCCTGCCGTTTTATCCCTCACACAGGTACAACGAGTGGAGAATTGAAGATTGAAGACTTTCCAACGACTCAAGTACCTATTGGAGTAAAACAGGGTAAAACAGGGCATTTTCAGGTTACCCACAGGGTATTTACAGGTGGATACAGGTACACCCTTTGATACTGAAGTAAAGGTGCAGGTACTACAGGGTACCCACAGGTCCTATATACCCCTTTGCAGGGTTTGGTAGCCTTTGGAGGTTACTTTCTTGCATTACAGGGTCAAAACAGGGCACTTACAGGTCTAAACAGGGTGTATGACTGGACAGTTCAGACTCTGAAAGTCAGTTACAGAATTTTCTGTCCTAAACTTGTTATAGCGTGCTATTGCTCATCTCGAAGAGGGCATTGTAAGCTTCGATTCGCACAAAAATTTTTTGCAATCGGAGTTTTCTAGCCAAAGTTATAGCCGTTTTACTGACAGGGGGTACTGTAGGACTGCACTAGTATGGCAGGGCATAAAGGCAAAAATAAGGTCCAGGAGGACTATGCACAGCAAATCAGGGATTCTATGATGGAAAGCACACTTCAAGAGAACCCTGAAGAGCCTCAACAAGGAGAGATTAGTATTCTCAATGACGCTTTGTGTGCCCATGAACTAAGACATAAGGAACGTCATGAGACTATTTTGTCAGCAATGGAGCATATGATTTTATCATTTGATCAAACGAAGTCTACTGTTGAGAAGATGATGGAATCAACTAATCGAACCAATGCTTCCATTGATAAGTTGGTAGAATCTAATGCCCAACTTATGGCACAATTTTCTCAACTCATGCAGTCACAAAAGGGATCAAAAGAAGCAAATGAGAAGGCTTGTTCAAATAGTGACCCCTCAGTTCCACTTCAGCCATCCAACCAAAATGGTTATGGGTATGGGATAATAGGAAGAAGAGGCATACCCAATAGTCAATATGAAGTGGGAGAAGCTTCACAAAGGCATGATGACTATTTGGGCAGTTTGAACGGCGCCAATACTCAAGCTTTTGGACTGCATACTCAGCATTCTAGGGGTGCTTTACCAACAGGAAGATTACAGGGTAATTCTCAGCCACCTGTTGGAAGATTTCAATCTCATTTTGGGGGTTCTGTACTTAGAAATTCCGATCAGCCAGTTTTGGGACAGCAACCTTTCCATGATAGAGAATTCAAGGATAAAATTGTTTTATCCAAATTCAATGGCCAGTCATCTTCACCATCAGAATTAGAGGAATGGACTTCTAAGATGGAGTCTTATTTCGACATATTTCCTAAAACTGATGATATGAAGATACATTTTACCTCCCTCCACTTAGAAGGATTTGCTCACACTTGGTGGAGGTATATCAAGAAAGAGAATGTACTTATTGAGAATTGGGAAGCTTTCAAGGCACTTATGGCTGAAGTCTTTGTTTCACCTCTTGAGAAAGAGAAGTTAGAACGAAGATGGTACAACTTGGAACAAAGGAGCCTAAGTGTAAGGGAATATACAAACCAATTCCTCAACTTGACCATGTATGTGGAAAACATCAGTGATGAGGCCAAGTTACACAAGTTCATGTATGGTTTGGAACCATCCTTGTCAGCTGATGTTATGGCGCAAAATCCTACTTCACTTTTCAAGGCTATTGAGCTTGCAGAGCGCTTTGGAAGGAAGTATAGGAAAGAGTCTTCATTTCAGCCAAGTTATGGACAGCCAAGGACTGTTTTTAAGCAAGGGCAAGTTGGTAACAATTATGGCAGCAACCATATGCCTAGTGGGAGCTTACGGATACCAACTTATCCCCCATTTAATGCTTCTAGGCTTCAAGGCAATTTCAGGACAGCAAACAGTCCAAAGGTTGAATTTAAGCAAGGTGACAATAAGCCTAAGTCTACTTCAGCCAATACAAATTCTAGAAATATTCCCATGGATCTTTACAAGGAAAGAAAGGACAAAGGCTTATGCTTCAAGTGTGGAGAAAAGTATACTCCTGACCATGCTTCAAAGTGTGTATACAAAAATGCCAAGCCAAAAATTCAGAGTATGCTAGTTCTTGAGGACCTTGAAAATGATATAGATGAAGTTAATGCAGTCCCAATCAATGCTGAAAATGAATATTTCGAGGATGATGGTGGACAGGAGTACTTCTATGATCCATCTGACTCTTTTCCTTTTGATCCAGGCGGTGATATTCCATTTGATCCTGGTGGATTTTGTAATGAGTTGCCTACTGCCACTAATTGTTCTATCTCTATGGATGCTTGGACGGGATCTAAGAACCCTAATACACTTCGTATGAAGGGAAGCATATGTGGAAAGCCAGTGTTCATCCTGATAGATAGTGGCAGTACCCACAGTTTTGTCAATAAATCCATTTTGTACAAGTTGAATTGTGTTCCCACCGACTTACAGCAGCCCATTAGAGTACAAGTGGCTAATGGTGAAGAGGAAATCAGCACACAGATTTGTCCACAGGTTTCTTTGCAGATGACTGAAAATTTTGAAGTCAAAGTAAACCTGATCACTTTGGAAATGGGGCCCATAGATATTGTACTTGGTTGTGACTGGTTGATGACCTTAGGCAGGATTACTATGGATTTCTCACAGTTATATATGGAGTTTTTCTCCAATGGACAGCTCATCCGTTTACAGGGGATCCCTAGTAAATCTGATTTTCAGCTTATCACCATTCAACAACTCAAGAAAGAGTACAAGAAACGCTCACAGATATTTGTATTGCATTTGAACAAAGAAACACATGATCAGCCCAATAATTCAGCAAACCATCCAGCCTTGACAGCTCTTCTTGAGGAGTATAGAGATTTATTTGAGGTACCTACTTCATTGCCTCCTAAGAGAGCGGTGGATCACCCCATTGATTTGGAACCCAACTCAAAGACGATCAATAAGCCACCTTACAGACTATCAAAATGTGAACGAGAGGAAGTAGCCAAGCAAATCAAAGAGCTTCTTGAAATGGGATTCATTGAACCAAGTTCTTCACCGTATGCATCCCCAGTCCTGTTAGTCAAAAAGAAAGATGGATCTTTCAGAATGTGCATTGACTACAGGGATCTTAACAAGATAACAGTGAAGAACAGGTATCCTATACCCAGGATAGATGATTTGCTTGATGAGCTTAAGGGGGCTCGATTCTTCACGAAGATTGATTTGAGATCAGGGTATCATCAGATTCGCATGAGAGAGGGTGATGAGGTCAAGACTGCTTTTAGGACTGATCGTGGGCTTTACCATTTCTTGGTGATGCCATTCGGCCTTACAAACGCTCAAGCTACCTTTCAAAGCCTGATGAATAAGATTCTACAACCTTTCCTCTTTCAGTTTGTCTTGGTATTCTTCGACGACATTTTGATCTACAGCAAGACTTTTCAGGATCATTTGTCGCATATGAGGAAGGTTTTTGATGTGTTGAGACATCATAGGCTTTTTGCTAAGGAGAAGAAGTGTTCTTTCATGCAGACTGAAGTGGAATACTTGGGACATATAGTCAGTGAAAAAGGAATACAGGCTGATCCCAAGAAGGTGCAATGCATAAAAGATTGGCCAACGCCTACTACTACTACCTCTCTTAGAGGATTTCTTAGTCTGTCTTCATTCTATCGCAGATTTATAAAGCATTATGCGGCAATTGCAGCCCCTTTAACTGACAGGTTGAAGAAAGAGGCTTTCTTTTGGGATTCTCTTGCAGATAGCAGCTTCAACCAGTTAAAGGAATTACTTACCTCCGCTCCTATTCTTGTATGCCCGGATTTCTCTAAAGAGTTTACTATACAATGTGATGCTAGTGGCCGTGGCATTGGGGTTGTTTTGCTTCAGGAGCATGGAGTAATTGCATTTGAAAGCCGTAAGCTTACTGATAAGGAGATGGCCATGAATGTTTATGATCAGGAAATGTTGGCTATTCTGCATGCAATCAAGAAGTGGCACCATTACTTATATGGCAGCCGATTCAGAGTGCATAGTGATCATCGCGTACTCAAGTATTTCCTTACTCAGTCAAATCTTACTCCAAAGCAACGACGATGGGTAGCAACATTACAAAATTATGACTTTGACATCACTCATACAAGGGGCAAAGATAACATAGTGGCTGATTCTCTCTCTCGTATGTGGGCCTGCAAAGTATCAGCCATGACGGAATTACATAGTGATTGGATTGAAGAGCTACAAGAGGCATATCTCTTAGATGAGGAATTCAGCCAAATCTTTCAGAAATTACAGCAAGGTCTCATGGAAGAAAACTCGCACTACCAGCTTAAAAATGGTCTTATTTGGTGGAAGGGCAAGATTGTTATTCCCTCTACTTCTTCCTTCAAGCGAAAAATTATGGAAGAGATGCATTCTTCGCCTTTAGCTGGACACTTGGGAGTTTTCAAGACTTATGACAGGATCAGCAAGAGCTTTTATTGGAAAGGACTGTGGAAAGATGTCAAGGACTTCATTATGAAGTGTATGCCTTGTCAGCAAAATAAGGATAGCACCCATAAGCCAGGAGGTTTATTGCAGCCATTGCCTATTCCTACGGGTAAATGGACTCATATTACTATGGACTTTATCACTGGCTTACCTACTACCAAGAAGGGGTGGAATAGCATTTATGTGGTGGTTGACAGACTCACCAAAGTAGCTCATTTTATCCCAACAAAAATTCAGTTTACTGCTTCTCAGGTGGCCAACCAGTTTATGGAGCATATTTTCAGATTGCATGGATTACCGCAGGTGATTGTCCATGATAGGGACTCAAAGTTTATGAGTAACTTTTGGCAAGCGGTATTTACATCTATGGGTACCAAGTTGGCTCCATCTACGGCTTATCATCCCCAAACTGATGGACAGACAGAGAGAGTTAATAAATGGTTGGAGACTTATCTTCGCCATTTTTGCTATGATGTCCAAACCTCATGGGATTCTTGGTTACACCTGGCTGAGTTTGCTTATAATAATTCCACTCATGCGAGCATAGGAGTTTCACCCTTTGAGGCTTTGTATGGTTACAAGGTGCCCCTACCCACAGTCATTTTTAACGAAAAGATCAACCCTCATGGGAAGGAAGAGTTGGATAGAATCCAGACCCTTCTTTAGCAATGCAAGGTGAATCTAAGGAAGGCTCAAGATCAGATGAAGATGTATGCTGATGAGAAGAGGAGGCCTTTAGAGTTCCAGGAAGGAGAGCTGGTTTTGTTGAAGGTACCCAAATCCAAGTATTCTACATTGAAAGATGGATCCAGTAATAAGCTTGCCCACAGATTCTATGGCCCTTACAGGATCCTTAAGCGGATTGGAGATTTGGCATACAGACTAGAGCTTCCCTCTTCTACAAAAATTCATAACGTCTTCCATGTTAGTCAGCTCAAGCCCTATTATGGTGATCCAGTGGATTTAGTTGATGAGCTGCCACCTATTGATGAAGATGGTATTGTTCAGTACATCCCAGAGGCTGTTATAGGTCAGCATGAAAAGAAGCTTCGATCACGTTCTATTGTGGAATATTTGATTAAATGGAGAGGTTTACCCTCTGAAGAGGCTTCTTGGAGACTTGATTCAATATTGGATGAGTATCCATACTTGAAGGGTACATTGGTGGCTGAAGCCTACTGCTTTTGGAGCTAGTATTGGTGCAGACTGGTTCAGGACAGCACGCTGTTTTAGAACAGTTTTTGTCGTACTTCATTTTCAGAATTGAGCTATCTACATGAGCTTAAAGTACTCTTCAAGAGCTTCGTTTTGATATGTGGTACACTTCATTTGGACACTTCTATCAAAAGTTATGGCTGATTTGGTCCAGCAGGGACTGTTATTCCAGCAAGCTGTCTACTTTCTTCTGGAACTATTTGTTGAAGATTCTATAGCTCCAATGGCTTCTAAAGTTCTTCAAACCATGTATATAGCAGGGTCCACTTTCTGTACTTCAAATTCAGCCCTTGTAATGATAATTCTTCACTCATTCCCTATTTGTAAAGCTGTAAAAACAGAGTAGTACTCTGTTCCATCCATCTTTTCTTTAGCTCTTTCTAGTTTTGTTTTTGGGGACATAAACTTTTGGGAAGGGATGGATTGTAAGAAGCTGGGAATACTTAGAATGCTAATAATATGCCATGTCACACTGACACTGGTATATAAGGAGAGAAGTTGTAATTTTTCACATCTTTTGACATATCAATACATTTACAAACTTTCTCTCCCTTCTTGCTCCAAGCTTCCATGGCTTCTTCATCTTTCATGTCTTTCTCTCTCCAATTCTAGTCTTTCTCTCTCCTCGTCACTCTATTTCTCTCTCTTCCTGCAGTCTTTCTCTCTCCTCTGCAGTCTTTCTCTCTCCTCTTTCTCTCTCCCTAGTTCTCTCTTTGACATTCCCGTATATCTCCCCCATTCTCTTCAGTTTGACATTGCCAAGGATAATGATTTTCCTCTTGCAAACTTCATCCTCCAACTCTATAACCTCTTGTGGTCGTTCTTGTTGGATAGACACTTGTTAGGACATGGTCTTTGTTGGGTATAAATGTGTCACCTTCTCGATCACTGGCCCTTTCTCTCTCCTAGAAAATTTTGAAGGAATGATAAGGATCTCAAAGGCTTTTTTATCAGTAGTGGGAAAGGGCCTCAATACCTTGTTGAACCTATACCTGATTCTGCTAACCATACTAAAGTCTTTGTTCATCAAAGTCACTCTATGAGCATGAGTAGCAACAATGTAAGCATCGTTCATAAAATTAATAGCAAAGTCTTCAGTAGCCTTCTGAAGGCAAAGAATGGATGCAAGCTGCCATTTCTTTTGCATGTCAACTTCAATGGACACCCTTGATAATCTATAAGAAATGTCTTTGACAACTCTGATAAATGTTGTCTTTGGAATCACATGTTGTGTAGCTCTTTGTAACTTCCTTATCTCACTAAAACATTTTTGAACATAATAAAATCTAGACTTTCTCTTTCTCTTGGACTTGGAAGGCTCTTCTTCTCTATGGGCATAAGAGGGTCTAGGTTGCTTTGTTTGTTGAATAGGAGCTCTAGGGGAGTTTGGAAACTTGGTAGTTGTAGGGGAGGACTGTACATAATGAAGCTTACTATGGGTAGGAGAAGACACTATCTCTGCACTAGATTGCTTAGATTGCATGGTAGGAGATTGAAGGAAACAAGGGGTAGGAGGGATCTTGAGAGTGAAAGATTGAGGAACCACTAATGGCCTTGTCTCTTCCTCATTATCTTTGCTATCTATATACACCTTTCTTGCAATCTGCTTTGTCTTAGCCATGACCTGTTGGAAAATGAGACAAGTTAGAACATTTGAAAACCTTAAACACAAATTAGAAACTTAAAACATAAATAAAAAACATTAAACACATATAAAAAACATCAGAGATGGCACGAAGGGAGGGAAGCCCAAGATGGAAGGTGATTCATTTGCACCGTTTTGTGAAACAAAGATTCGAAGAGAAAATATGGCACGAATGCACTTGAGCGTCATATCGCGGGCAATATATTCACGCCGTATTTGCAGACGAAAGATGTGGTGCTAAACACTCGAGCAGCATGAACAACGTTTTGTCTTTTCGCGCCGTATCTGCAGAGAGGAGCTTGCGTGGCTATTTTTGCATGATCGATACGATGCGAATGCACTCGAGAGCTAGATTGAAATTCACCTACTCACGCCGTATGTGTAAAGCACTAGAAGGCATGAACAAGGTTTGAACAGAAAATACGGTGTGAATATACTCGAGCATTAAATTGCAAGCAATAAATTCGCACCATATTTACATACGATAGATACGATGCGAATACACTTGAGTGGCATGAACAATGTTTTGTCTTTTCGCTCCGTATTTGCTAAGAGAAGCTTGAGTGGCCATTTTTGCATGACCGATCTGGCATGAATGCAGTCAAGCACTAGATTAAAATTCACCTACTCGCATGGTATCTGCAAGTAGAAATTGACTAGATGTTGATGGGTAGAAATTACTGATACGGCACGAAGCGACAATCATTGAACTCAACGTTGTTGTGTATTTGCGCCATATCTGTAGATCGAATGTCACTCAAAAGGCACATTGAGATCTAACGTCACTTGCTTGGTATCCTCTTTTGCAATCGTGGATTCGAAAAGTAAGTCACATAAGTTGGCATCGGTCTTTTATACCTCTGGGGTAGGTGACACATGGCATTGTTTTATTGGCCAAGGTTTGCGGGGCCATCCACGTGACTGTTGACATAGTTGTTCATGTGGCAAATCATTGTCCTTGTCTATATATACACGCAATTGGACATTTATGATTTTTTTGGCAAATTATCAAGCCTAGCTAGATTTGAGCTCCTCTTGTAGTTTTTCATATGTCAATTTGTGTCATTACATGCATCCCTTGATAGAAGCGAGGAGGCATTGTTCATGAGGGCACTTGAGCACTTTTATGCCATATCGTGGATCCCCAAATACGAAGCAAGGAGGAATTGTTTGTGAGGTCGGGTATACACTTTCACACTGTATTGGGAATTCCCAAATACGAAGCGAGGAGGCATTGTTCGTGAGGTCAGGTGCACACTTTCATGCCATATTGTGTTTTCACTCATGTTTGAACCAAAGGATGTTGCATGCTCCCAAGAGTAGGTCATCCCTAATAAGAAAAGAAGAAGATTGTCCCCACAAGGGCTTCTGGTTGTCATACCTTCTCCCCTGAAATTCCCATAGCTTCCTCCCCTTGTTCAGCAATAAGTGTGGGAATGCCTAGGAAGTCTCCAAACAAAGGCAAGTCACCATTGAGGGTTCTTGGATTGCCTCAAATCATAGAGGTTTCTCCATTAGAAAGGCTCCTACACTTTCTTCTTCAGAATGGCATGGAGTTATCTTACTATGGAACTGCAAAGGATATTTTTAACCTTGACTGGGATATTGACCATTTATTGAACAAATGCAAGAAGTTTTTCCTAGAGGAGTTTGCTAAGTTTGAAAGTCTTGAATTTTTGGTAGTTGATGCAAAGGAATATGTTCACATACCTATTGGGAGCTCAAGGCTTTGTTTTCAAGAAAGTGTACATCTCATTCTCTTGACAGGTTTTATACACCTCAGATTTGTTTTGTTCTACTCATTCTAGGAAATGCAAGCTAATGTCAAAACCAACTACATTCATTGTGTATAATCTTGTTTCCTATAAAATCTGATGAACAACAATTAGAGGGTCCAAAATGTTTCTGCTTCTGCCTTTTGGATGAGGTAGAAAAAGACAAGGATGTAGAGGAATGTTTGGACCCTGAGCAAGAAGCATATATTACTGACAAACTAGATGTTGCCCAATTCAAAGCTGAGACCATTATTGAAGAAAATCATGCAAATGCAAATCTTGTATGTGACTCTTCTTTTTATACTATCGCTTCACTTCCAACTTTCCTGATCAAGGACAAAGAATACATACTGCTAGTAGACATCCAAATGCTCTTCAATCTTAGGGAGGATTATTGTTTAGTGATAATTACAGAGGCTTCTGATACTGCAAATGGCATTGTTGATGTAAAAAATGAATCAAAAGAAGAGTTACTTAAACTTAACACCAAAATTACGAACGACAAGTTTATTGAGGCCGAGGATGCCACTTGGAATTTCCAATTTTGAAAGAGAAGAGTTGCAATATGTTAAAGAATTGGAAGATACCAATGAGGCACAATCATCAATTAACATATGGAATCCAACTAAGCTAGAGAATGATGAAAATCAATTGGTACTATAATCTTGAATTCTGTAACATATACATTAATATGTTTGATTTCAACATTCATTTGGCATTTATCTTTTTTTTACAGTTGGAGATTGAAGATTTTGATAACTTCTTGGGATGGGATAAAGGGAGATGAGAGTTGGTATTTTTTCATTCAAAGATGTTCACTTGGCCATTACTTAGCAAGGATTGATCTGCATGTTTTCTCGGTATTTTATAACATCTTCTTAGAGGAAGCAACATGGCCTATACTATGTATCAAGGCACTAACAAGGCTACTTGGTTTCTCTGGGTTACAGTACAATGCATGCAAGGTGATGTTTTTGGAGAAGACTGCGATAATTAGGATTTTTGGTTATGGTACTAGTTTGTCTACTTCTAGAGAGCATGATACTTTCTGGCCCTCTCATCTTATGCTTTGGCAGCAAACTAAACTGATATAAAATCAATACTTGGCTACAAGAGAAAAAAAAATTGCATTATAGAGGAAATATCATGGAGGGGGAGGATGATGTAAAGGCTTCTGAGAGCTAGCTTTGTACTTTTCTTTCTTGAAAAATACTATGAATTCTTAAGTTAAAGTATTCATTCTTCGAAGTTGTTGTTGAAAAAACCAATTAAATAGCTCCTCAAGAGCATTACTTTTTGTAACTCCTCCTCCATGTCTTGTGCTTTGAAAAAACTTGTACATGCTTGATAGTGAGATTTTCCATGCCTTGGCTGCTATAAGTTGCTAGGGGGCCTTGCTCCTCCACAAAGTAAGGCCCATGGATATGAAGGATATATTGCAAATTCATAAGAGTAATGATCATTTTATGCCATTGGAAATTTTATCGAAGGAAGCTTAGATTAAATATTCTCTCGTACCAAATAAAATGTGACATCCTTTTCTTCCCATGCCTCCTTTATTGCTTGAACAAGATTTGTAATAAATAAAATGTAGGTTTTCGTTTGTTGCTTGAGGAGCTTTAAGAAGACATCGAGGTGTCTCCAAACCTCCATCCTTAGAAATGCAAGTCGTGGTGTGCTTGCAACATTTGTCGTTATCCCACACAGCTCTCTCCAATGCTCCCAAGTAAAGCTCACCTATTTTCCTGTATGGTTTTCTAAAAAACATCTAGCTTTTGAGCCTCCCACACAGCTCTCTCCAATGCTCCCAAGTAAAGCTCACCTATTTTCCTGTATGGTTTTCTAAAAAACATCTAGCTTTTGAGCCTCCCATTGAGACATCAGCCAAGACATGTCTTATTTTCCCTGAAAGTGTTGGATTTTTTCTTAAGTGAACTTGACCTCCATGAAAACCCATTTTGGAGAGTAATGCCTCACATTTTTCAATATACTCATCTGATAAAGACAAAGGCTTAATTGAGTATGCATTGTCAAGATGCAACCTGAGAAGTTTATCAATAATTCTAATCTCTACATGCAAAGTACATATATGAACATTTGTAAGAGGAATTGAAAGAATTGGATCCCATATATCTTCTTTGTTTTCATTTTTACTTAGATATATAGAGTCTCTAGTTGGGGCTCTTCTTGCAGGGAGCAAGTTGCTCCAATCTTTAGACCCAACACTTTCCATGCAATAAATACAAGGATGTTTTACATTTGCCCCATTACATATTCCAAGCATACATTTGATAGTTTTCAAGTCAACACTCATGTGCCATTCCACATTAAAATTACCAACCCCATCAATAACTAATATTTCTCCTTCACTTTGAGACTTAATAATATTTGGAATACCTATATGAGTAAACAACCATTTCAATGTTTGATAATTCACAATTGGTACCTAACCCACAAAATCTCCATCTCAAACTAGAACTTATGCATTGGTACTTGACCCCCACCATTGATGTATTCCAATACCTTATTCATGATACAAATGCAGACTCTTTCCATCTTTTGTCCTTTTTGAATCTGTGCTTCATTTAACTTCAAGGCAAACTTTCAAAACACCATGCCATTCCTCTAACGTGAGTCTATACATGTGAACCGTTACAATAACAATCTGCACTCTTCTTAGATCAACCCTTATATTGTTAAACATATTGTATTCAAAACTAGATTTTCTTTTTGTCTTTTCTTATCTAGAACTATAGCCAATGTCTCCATAACCAATTGTACACTGACCATACTATGTCCTTCTATAACCTCTAATCATAACATTGTAGTTATGGTAGAATTATTTCTCAAAATAGCCAATTTGGCCACAGTAATAAACAAGCACCATCTCTATGAGAATTAGACTATCATCTATCTCTGGAAAAAAATCTCCCCCTATCTCTAGGCATAAAGTCTCCACAACCAAAAGAGATACAATCACAAGCAAATCTATCTCCATGACCATATGAAGATCCTCTAGCTCTTGATGAGCTACCATGATCTCCCTTATGGTAGAATATATTGTCTTGACTAGTATTTTTCCCACTCCTAGATGCATTAAGACCCAACTTTATTTCTTTAGTAAGCAACAAGAAAACCAACTCCTAAAAGTTAGGTGTAGAGCCACCTCTTATAGAAATAGAAGTGTCAAGGGCCTTGTATGCAGGGCCAAGTCCATTAAAGATAACAAAAACTCACTTATGATCATCCATAGATGCAATAATTGCAGCAAGATCCTTCATAATCTACTTTATCTCTGAAATATAATAACTAATGCTTTGATTTTCATGCCATGTATCATGTAATCTCTACTTTAGTTATATCTTTTTGCCTTTGTGCAAGTGCCATATATCTCAATGACCTTCGAAGAATCTTTACATGTGCTAGCTTTCTTGATGTGTGAGATCATTGTCTCTAAAATGTATATAGATATCCAATATAAAACCTTCTTATTTTTACATGTCTCATTTTTAGTCATTTTTAATTCGTTTGTAAGCTCTTCAAGAAGTTCAAGGCACTTCAATATGAATGTATTCCCCAAAAACGTACAGAATCTTACGATTCATGGCAGTCCTTGCAATCGATACTCTAAGGGCTCAAGGTAACCCAAATGTAGTTATTCTATTACATTTTAGATTTTTAAACCATAATCTTGAGATAGCTGGATAACCTTTTCAAATAATGCCCATAGTATCACATGTCTCTACAATTTCGTTTGGTTTTACTATGCCCTTTAAGTCCTTGACCAATTCTTTGAGGGTTGGGCCTCTCAAATCCATATTTTGAGATGACCTAAGAATCCTCAAAATATCATTCTTATTCATGGTCTCTTTTAAAAGATGGATTCTCTCCTCACTCTCTTGAATATTAATACCTAACATGTTAGAGACATATTTCTTTGCAAGATTCAATCTTCTTTTCTTTACTCACACACACAAGCTAGTTATATTTTTTAATGGTCTCTTTCTCTCTTTGAATCCTATTGGAGTTTTCTTTAAGTGTGCTAGCTTGTCTTGTAATGACTTATCAACATTTTCTAGAATGTTAATCTTATTTGTAAGCTCATAAATGTTGTTTGTGCAATAAATAATGCTTTTCTCATTTCATTCATTTGAGCCATGTATGTGTAAGATGTAAAGCATAACCTTTTACAATAGCCAAGCACCCCATTATAACCTTCCCTCACATATCTCACATAGTCATGAATATTAAAAAAATTAAGAGGTTTACATGTTGAAGTATCGTTGGGATAAATATTTCCATCCACCCACAAATCTATATGTTTCTTTCCTTGAGTTCCCAATCTGTTGGCCTCCATCTCATATGTTAGTACTCGACGATGTATATACTTCTCCAAGATGAATAAATTAGATCTAGTTAGATGGTAAGTTTGTACTTGCATGTGCTCGCATCTGTATTACTTGCAGAGGTATTGCTAAACATTTTAGCAGATCAACAATTACAGTGATAAGAAAGTGAGCACAAAGAAGAGAATGGAGAAAGAGCATGTGAAAAGATGATGCGGGAGTAGACAAATGCGATATAGGTGGACATTTCTCGAAAATAAAAATTCTCCCAAGTTCCAAGACAAAAACGGCCGGAAAGGTGACCCTGACATAAATTAAAGATGAGGGACAATTAATAGTGGTTGAGCTCTTCAATGAATTCAATATTCTCTCATTAATCACATCCGAGGAACCAAATTTGGCATTTTCATTCTTCCAAAATCTAAAATAATTAGCAACTTAATCATTTTCTTACAAGTACCTTTTTTGAAGCATTTTTGGCCCTAATTTGGTGAGCTTGTGGTGCTTGCTAGCAATGTCAAAGAGCCCAAGCACCTGCATTTTCACATTATTCTCCATTACCACAAACTAGGAATAATGACAAGAAATTAACGCCCAAACCTTCTCAGCAATGCACCCGTCCCAAAACACATTATATAAGGCTTCCTCTACCCTACATGCACACAATCCATTTGACATACCCCTTCTTTCAAGCTTGGATCCATAGAATAAGGCTCTTATCACGACTCTCCACAAAAAAATTATATTCCTCAAGGGAAATCTAAGACTGCAGGTAGCGCCAAAAATTTATCTAGCTTTATCTTGAGTGAGTAGATATTCCATGTAAATAGTAGTGTATTAGTCATGCCATTTTTTGTTTTGAAGAATTGAACTTTAATGATCTTCACAGTAAGTGATTTCAATAGATCTTTCCCCCCATCGTGAGGTAAGAGAAGATAGCCTTCTTAATGGATGATAGCTTTAGACCCCCACACTTCTACATTACCCAATCCTTGCCAAGCTGAAATGAGATAGAAGAAGTCCTTTAATTGAGCTCAATCATATTGGGAGGTTGTTGATTCCCCCCAATCTATTGCTTGCATTTAATCTAGCCTTTCTTGACTAGCTAAAGAGCTTTTTGTCCTAAGGTGGAAGACAGAGGTAGGCTAAATCTCCTAGACCACAAGATGTTCTCTTCATTGTCCACCTCCATTGATAAAAGAGGGACTTTTGTCATACTAAGAATTCGGTCCCAAGACTTTAAGAAATCATGTATAATACCATGAATCTTGACTTTGGTTATGACGTGTTCTTACTAAGTTTGAAGCTAGCAACCCCTAGATGCGGCATAGTTTCTTATTGCTAACCTCTAGAAGGTCCATGAGCATGCAAGCCCATGGTGGTTCTTCTACCCAACATCTATTGAGGAACTTAGCTTAAAGAGCATGAACCTCCTTCAAGGGATCATGAAGATTGAGGCCTCGTTTTAGCAGAGGAGGCTTGAGTTTATCTAAAGTTATAGGTGGTGCATAATGTGACTTGTCTTGCTTCCCCAAAGTAGCTTATTGACCATAGAGTCCCATTACTTCTACTCCTACTTACCCCACTTGAGAAAGGGCAGGCAAAATTAGAGCATGGAAAAAATGAAGAAATGTAGAATCTTGAATTTCACATGAAATGGCCAATTCGTCAAAGCCTAGCTATTGGCTTTCTCACAAACTTTATTAAGCAAAAGATGACCTACTAGGTTCAGAAATGTCCACCCCTAGTGGAACGCCCAAATATTTGAACACATTTCCCCTTCTTACTATTCCCTCTTTCAATTGAAGGTTGAGGAGGTCCTCTAATATACTAATTAATTTAGATTTTTTAATGTCGATGACAAACCTTGTCACTTACTTATATACCCTTAGAGTCCATCACATTCTCAATGTTCTCCCATTGAGCTCTTAGTGCCATTAGTAGTAAGTTATCAGCAAAACCCTATCCAAGTAGTTGCTTCCCTTTGTAATGTTTGCCCTAAATATTTCAATTTTCAACAAACCTATCTAATGTGCAAAATAGGGGATGAGCAGTTACCGTAAATAGCAAGGGGCTCAATGGGCACCCCTACCTAAAGCCACAAGAGATTGGAAAGGATCTAAAAGCTAACCATTGAGAGAAATGCTAGCTTCTACCTGACCAGCCCAATAGGCTTGGGAGGCACACAATTTTGCTATCAAACCCCATCTTTTCTAGTACCCTTTTTATAGTGCCAACTAACTCGATCAAAAGATTTATCAATGACGAGTTGGAGAAACACTACTTCTTATCTTGAGGCTTTTGCCCATTACATCGCTATGATTGCATTAAGAACATTGTCTACTAGACTTCTTCTCTTTATGAATCAAAATTGAAGCTTATGTATATGTTCGTTCATTAGGGGCATTAGTCTATTGACCATAGCTTTGGCAAAAATCTTGTAAATTGTGTTTAGTAGGGAAAATTCTATGTTTTTCACCCCACTAAGCACATGCATGGTGATGTACTCATAGCATCTTAGATTTAGACAATAACTTGTGCTTCGGTGTATGGTAGAATGAGATAACACCCTTTGAATCAACCATACGCTTTTGGGAAGGATTGTGATATCTAAGTCCCAAGGATAGACTGGTCTTGACATGTTGCGAACAAGGGTGGTTTGATTAATCAAAGATTTATAAGATTAATTACCTTTCCTTGAAACCTCAATAGCATAGATCTTGATAATCACATGCATAGATCTAGTTAAATACCTCAAAATCTTGTCAATAAGTCTTGTGTGTGTGTGTGTGTGTGTAGATACATATATAGCATTTGAAATGATATGTCAAACCTTTCTTAAGCCTCATGTAGGGTTGCTAAGCCATGCAATCATAAATATATACTAAGCAAGGCTACTTTGATATCTACCCCCCTTCGGCACACACACACACACAAATCTCATCTTGGTGCCTTCTCTTTGGTTTGGAATGGTTTAATAATTAGCCTTGAATTTTGGGAGATTATAACCTCTATTTTGGACCTGAAAATTTTTTGCTACTTAAGAATGTTATAGCTTACTTAGCATTGACATGCATTATAACATAATTATGAGGATAGGAGAATGATGTTTTAAAGGTCCCCCCTAGGTCCTTATTGAAGCAAGAGTAATTTGGACCATTAAGTTTTATATGATTTATTATGCATTGTTCTCAATAGTATTATGATCTATGGTTTTTTGAAAAGCTTATAGGACACACATGCATGTAATCAACTAGTGACCTTTTGTAAGTGCTTGAAAGATTGAACCTCAAAAACTTATATTTCCAAGCATTATTAGTTTTTGAGAGTTTAAGATTTGGATTTTTTAAACTTAGGATTATAGCAAAATTTCTAGTTACTATGGGTTGAATTGACTAGTTGAATGCTAGAGGTAAAAATCTAATTATTTGCAATTAGTTTTTCCAAACTAGATGTTGATTAAGATTGCTTTAATATTCCTTGCCAATTGATATTTCCCTTGAAGAACTAGTGTTAATAAATTTTGAGTTAGTGTGAAATTATTTCTTCACACTAATGTATAACTTCAAAACTTTGTACAATATCAATCTAGATTTGAGTATGTAAAAGACTTCACCAACTCTAGTTTTGCAATGTATGGTTTTTCATGAAAATATTGAAATAAGTCCTTAGGGTTTATCTCATCCGTTATCTTTGAATTAGCTATTAAAATTATGTTAGCTTTTAATAATCCTACATGCTTCGTTTTTATGTGGGAAAAGTTATATTAAATACACATATTTTCACTATCCCTACTAACCCTTGGCTGGGTTAGGATATTTGAAATTTTAGTAAATTAAATATAATAAATGTATCTCCCAATCTAGCTTTTACACTAACCATGTGGTTTTTGTAAAGGCTATGGTCCTTTGGGTCTCTGCTATTGGGAGTATTACTATTACGTTTATAAAGGTAACCCTAAACTCTAGCCCCATAACAACCAAGCAATTATGGCCCTTTGGGTCTCTGCTATTTGTAGTATTACTATTACATTTATTCCTCATTTTTCTTTTTCTCTCTCTTTTACTTTCAAGCTTTTTTCTCTCACTCTCTTTTCTCTCTATATATTTTTTCTTTTCTCTATTTTTCACTTTCCTCTGTTCCCCTGCTCTCCCCCTATTTCCTCTCTGTCTCTCTCTAAGTCAAAAAATATAAAAAAAGGTTTAATTTAAAAAAATTTATTATGTGTCCTCTTCCCCCCTCTCTCTCCCTCTTTTTGTCTTTCTTCTTCTTCTCTCTTTATCTCTCTTCTTTTCTTCTTTCCCCAATTTTCTTCTCTTTCTCTCTCATATATTTTCCTTCTCTCTCTTTTTCCCTTTTTTTTTCTTCTTCTCTCCTCTCTCTCTTCATTCTCTCTTTAGTTTTTTTAAAATTTTGCTATCTCTCTCTAATTTTATGTTTCCTCTCTCTATAATTCTCTCTCTATGAACATATTATCTCTTCTTCTTCCTCTCTCTCTCTCTCTCTCTCTCTCTCTTTCTCTCTCTTCCTTCTCTCTCTCTCTCTCTTTTAAATTTTATATTTTCTCTCTATAATTCTCTCTCACTATTACCCCCTCTCTCCTCTTCTTTCTTTTCTTCTCTCTTTGTATCTTTCTCGCAGTTTTTTGTTCCCTGTCTCTCTCTCTTCTCACTTTTCTTTTCCTCTCTCTTTCTCTTTCAAGTTTTTTCCTCTCGCTCTTTTCTCTCTCCATATTTTTTCTCTCTATTTTTCTCTTTCCTCTCTTTCTCCTTCTCTCCCCCTATTTCCTCTCTCAAATTATATATTTCCTCTCTGTCTCTCTCTCTAAGTCAAAAACTATATCAAAAAGGTTTAAGTAAAAAATTTACCCTCTATTTCTCTCTTTAAGTCAAAAGCTATTAAAAAAAAGTTTAATTAAAAATACTATTCTCTTTCCTCTTTTCCCCCCGTCTCCCTCTTCTTCTTCTTCTTCTTCTTCTTCTTCCTCTCTCTCTCTCTCTCTCCTCTTTTTTTTCTCCCTTTTAAATTTATCATTACGCTCTATAATTCTCTCTCTCTCTCTTAGAGGAAGAGAGAGAAAATTTAGATTTAATCCACAGAGAGAGAAAGAGAGAGAAAATTTAGATTGAGAGGAAGAGAGAGAAACTTTAGATTTAATCCACAAAGAGAGAGAGAGAGAGAGAGAGAGAGAGAGAGAGAGAGAGAGAGAGAGAGAGAGAGGAGGAGGTGGGGGGAGAGGAATTTAATTAAAAAGAAGAGGGGAAAGAGAAAAGGAGAGACTAAATGTGAGAGAGGAGAGGGAGTTTTAATGAGAGAGAAGAGAGAGAGAGAGAGAGAGAGAGAGAGAGAGAGAGAGAGAGAGAGAGAGGATCTTAATGAAAAGGGGGAGGGGAAAAAGAAAATGAAAAATTATATGTGAGAGAGAGGGGAGGTGGTTTTAATTTTAAAAATGAAGGTTTGGAAAAGCGAGTAGGTTCAGGGAGCCCTCTAGAGATTTGGGGCTTCCCAAACCTACAACCAAAATAACACATTAGTAAGATAATAGTAAATGCAAAAGAAACTAGAGTTCATTGGTAATGTTCGTATGCATGGATGCGTTGTTTATGATGGATGACGGACCTGCAATATCCATCGCTCCCTTGATGGCATCATAGTGTCGGAATGAAGGAAGGGTAAGAAGATAGATTAAAAAATGGGTCTCCTTGTGCATGCTTTGTGGACAAATTTTGGTCCTCCCTCCCTCCCTCCCCACCCCCCCCCCCCCTCTCTCTCTCTGTCCCTCCTCTCCCTCTTTTCTTTCCTTTAGCCTTTCGATTCTGTCTATTTCATCATAGAATGGGGGACCTTTATATAAGCAAGTCTTATATGTATGTTTATATTTTTGGGAAAAGGGGATGGAATCCCATGTGGGGGAGGGGGTAGCCAAGAAGGTGACCAAGGGGGTTTAATGATTGGGGGGGTTTTGGCACACCCTCCCCCCCAGTTACTAATTTCTTTTTCATAAAATTTAAATGATATTTAACTTATTTAAGTTAGTTAGTTAATTAAACAATTAACTTATGCTATCTAATTAACTTTGGTGATTAACCTCTCTCTTTTTTATTATTTTCCCTTAAAAAACTCAATACATAACAAATGTGTGTGTGTGTGTGTGTGTGTGTGTGGATTAAAATGGGTGGTTCAAGTTCATGATTTTATGGGACTTGCACACATTTGGGCATTCTATTTTCTCGATATTTTCTCAATGTACACGAGCAATAGCATTGAAAAAGTTTATATCATTTAGGCAAAACTTGGGTATGTTACATGAGGCTTGGGCATAAAAGCTCCATCACACACAATATGGCGTGTTGGTATTCAAGTTCTTGGATATCTTGGATTTAGATTAGCTTTTTTTCTAATTGAATTTTCAATAGTATGTATCTTTGTAGTATATTACAGAAGGACATGGGCCATAATTTGTAGCACAAGGAAGCATTGGAGTTTGATCCACTCAAGGGATGGGATACACATGAAAAAATTGGGGTGAAACTATAATTGCACTTTATCAGAGAAGAAGCCATTCATAGAAGTTTGGCTTGTATTAAAGCCACACACACACACACACACACACACACACACACACACGCACGCACGCACACACACACACACACACACACACACACACACACACATTTTAATGCTTAACCTTATGAGGTGCTACCACCTTTGAGATGGAGAGAGAGACACACACACAAAAATATATTTTACTGATTGACCTTATGAGGTGTTGCCACATGTGAGATAGACCGAGACACACTCAGTGACACAAACATACACGTGTATACACATATATACATTGATTATTAATACTAATAGTGTTAACCCCTTTGCATATCCTTATGCCCATAATCTTGTTTATTGACACTTTGAGTATCCTACCTTAGCTCACAATCTCACATTATGTTGAATTCAAGATGTTTTTGCTTTAGTCACCATATACAATAAAAGTGGGTTATCTATAAATTTTTTTCATTAGTATATGGTGAGATGGATATCAGGGCTATCATTGCCTAATGCTTGAACCATGTTTGCAAGGATGGAAGGAATTGTTTAATGGAGAAGTTAGGCCATGAGATACACCATCTCATTTGTTCATACATCTGCATCATTAGTTAGGCCTTTATATACTTGCACACACAACTTGGTTTCTTGTGGTTAGACCTAGAACTATATATAATCCTATTTCAATAAATTGCAAAAACTAAAATACTCCTCAGTCTTTTAGTTAGGAGATCCCATTCCTATGGTCTTACTTTGAAAAGAACCATGTATGTACACACATAAAATATTCTCACCCACACATACACATACATTAGCTACCTACACAAACATACACATATGTTGGCTACCTACATTTACATATTACATGGGAATATCTTCATAAATCCCTCTCTTTTAATAAAGTCCTCTTCCAGACTCTCTCTACCTCTATCTTGCTTATGTAATTTATTTATTCAACACAACAATCCACATGTTAATTCTGTATCGAGTTAGACCTCTTGGTACCTATCGTATGTCTTCCATTTCCTCTTAACACACACACACACACACACACACACACACACACACACACACACACACACACACACACACACACACACACACACACACACACACACACACACACACACACACACACACACACACACACACACACACACACACACACACACACACACACACACACACACACACACACACACACACACACACACACACACACACACACACACACACACACACACACACACACACACACACACACACACACACACACACACACACACACACACACACACACACACACACACACACACACACACACACACACACACACACACACACACACACACACACACACACACACACACACACACACACACACACACACACACACACACACACTAAGCCCCTCACCCTACTTTGCTTTGGAAAAGAGAAAGATGGCTATTGCATGATACTAAAGAACTAGCTTAAGGGAGGTTGGAAGTGTAGTGGGCTCCTCAAATTCTTCCTGAAGAAAATTAGTAGGATATGCATGGCAATGATGGCATGGAACAAGCTGGTGCAGTTGTGAGTCCCCCGACCCGATATTAGATAATCGACTTCCAATTATGATGCACGACTTGGTATTTTGGGTATTCCTCATTTGTCGCTTTGCCTACGCAATCAGAAGTTGCTTGTGCACTTATTGGCCCTTTTAAGTAGCTTACATCAAAGCTTCAACATATGCTAGAGATGATTCATGCTATGCCTTTGTAGTTTTGATAACATGTTGAATATAGGATCTACAATGCATTGTATTGATCATTTTTTCTTAAAAAGTTAAAGGTTTTTAAATTAGACAAAGTTACACTTAAACTTGAAGTATCTACTTGCAATATATACTTGTATACATACCTAAGCATGCTTACATAAGTTATAATAGGCACTCCACGCCTAGATTCTCCCAACACTTTGCACAGATGTTCTTCCTATTGGGGTTTGAAAGCACATTTCATGTGGCAAGCTGGTTCACGGGAGGTTAATATAAAAAATATAATTAGAACTTCAAAAGCTTTAGCAACTTAAACTAATGTAATGTTGAATGCAAAAAGATGCAATATATTGGAATGCAACACTCACTAATGTATATGGAATGAAAGAGTAACATTAATGAAATTAAGCCCAAACTATATCTCCAATGAAACCTTGCTACTATTTTTCAAAGTTTCACAAAGACAAACACATTTAATGGCAATTCCTATTCACATTGAGCCTATCATGGCATGCATATTATCGTTACACACTGAACTAATAACATCACATAAATTTGACAACCCATAAATTATATTGAGCATTACTTCTTCTTCTTCTTCTTCTTCTTCCTCTCTCTCACTCTCTCACTCTAATAATTAATAATTATATATATAATTAAATATAATGTATTAATTAAAATATATCTATATATCTTTTATTGGTAATTATTTAAGATATTAATAGTTATTAATTAAAACATAATAAATTATGTGAATCTATTAATTACTATATATATATATATATATATATATATATAGTGTGTGTGTGTGTGTGTGTGTAATACACATACACACAAACATTATTTTCTTTTTTTCTATTCTTGTGTTTCCCATGCTTTATATGTATGTGCTTGCATGCGCACACACATATACATATATGTATATGTGTGTCGATTATGTGTATGTCTCTTTGTGTGGTCTTGTAAATGTGCGTTCTCTCTCTTTCTCTCAATCAATTTTTTTCCTATTATATGTCATATTTCTTCTCCTCATATGCATGCATGTGTATATATATGCACATATTTGCATGCATTGTATGTATGTATGTGTTTGGATGTGTGTGTTTACATATGTACGTGTGTGCATATTTATAAGTACATGTTTAATAAGTGTATATCCACTCTCTCTTCTACTCTCTCTCCATTTTTTCTCTCACATATATTTATTTACATGTGTATGACCATGTTTGCATATATGTATACATGTGTATATGTATTTACATATGTGTGTATACATGTACATGTGTATGTGTGCATATATTGTTCATATCTTTTTATAGTCCATGTGCATTTATGTTTGGTTTAAGAGTATGTATATATTGCATGAATATGTTCAACTATTAAAATTTTGTCTCATCTCATAATATTTATTTATTTTTTTAAAAAACAACCATTTCTTTATACTATATGTGCATTTATGGATGTTTTTAGAGTATGTACACATTGTGTACATATATTCAACCATTAAAATATCATATCATTTTATATGTCTTGTGTGTGTGTGTGTGTGTGTGTGTGTGTGTGTGTGTGTGTTGCATAAACATGTTTAATCATTAAAATTATTATTATTTTATCTCATAATGTTTAATTTTATGTTTAAAATTTTACTCTTCTTTTACATTGTATGTGCATTTGTCGATGTTTTTAGAGTATGTTCACATTGCATGCATATGTTCAACCATTAAAATATCATATCATTTCATATGTCTAATAAAAAAAGAAATAGAAAGAGAAAGAGAGCTGCATATAGTTTTTAAAAAGATTTACCTCTCCCCTTTCCATGATTGTATCCTATATTCAATTAAAAAAGAGAAAGAGAAAGAGAGTATGTGTCTCATATACATGTGTTAAGTTGGGTAGGGAGATGGTAGAAAATAAATATAATCCCTACTTAACCTTCAAGAAAAACTCATTTTTACTTCTTGCATACAAAATTCCTTCTCCTTGTGCCACATAGGCTTAGGTGCCTTCTGGTTGGTTCAAGATTCCCAAGACAAAGCTCTCAATAATATATACAATAGACTATGTTTAGACGATTTTTTGTGCACATGCATATGTTATAAAGAATACACTGAATTTCCATAGCACAACTGCTCATTTTCCTACCTAGACTATTGTATTGCCTTGTCATGACTTCTCCAAGTATCATTGATCAATTTTGTCTTATTTGAAAATAAGCATGATAGTAAAAAGCTAGTGGGGTTCTTTTGAAAAGAACTATATTATGGTATGATGACTTGGGTATATAGCTAACTCATGGTTATGATAATTTATCTTTATCTTGGATAGAAATCTAAGTGGTTATATGCAATTAGGCTTTAAGTCACACACTCTACATGTTGCATTGAGAATGCTCATTGAAAATATTGATAAAGTGTGCTAGACACCAATATCATAATTGCACTCTCATAGGAGGGAGTATTAGCATGTATTGTGAGGTTGGTTTTATTGATAGAAATAGTATTGGATATTTGTGCTTTTAGGATATTTATGTAAGATATAAGATTGACTCACGTCTTCTTCATACTCAAATTTACCTAGTAACCTTATAGTTATTACCAAAGTTTTAAAAAATTTTCATTTCTAAATCCTAATTCTTATAAGCAGCTTGACTTGCAAAATATGATTGGAGTGCCAATTAGAAAAATACTATCATAGTTCTAGATGGTCATGGTTGGTACTTGCACGATGGTAACTTAATATATTCTTGTATCAACTTTTATGAATGATCAACTATGTTTTGATTACACAGTGCATTGTTTTCTTAGGGGGACCACCTCAAAAAATGTAAGTGTATCATATATGATCAACATAAAGGTTATTTTATTTAGTAAACATGACAAGAGTATATTTATAAAATGAAAATTTAATTATAATTTAATATTTTTTTGTAACTTTCTTAAAGGAAAATGTGTTATTCTATTATCTTATAGTATGTAAGAAAAGGGTATTTTCTAATATCCATTGAATGCATGTGATATAGAGGGTTTACATGTAGTGACTTCTCCCCTCCCCCTCCCCCTTCTCCTTCCTCGAGATTGTTTTCATGACAAAATTGATATTTTTTCTTAGGGTATAGTGTTTTTAGTGTCTTTATATGTGTGATCGGGATGACAATAGGGTCTTGTAGTAATACCTACAATACTCATTAGGTGGTAAGGTCTTTACCTTCATCTTTTGTATGGATGGAAGTAACAATTGGACCCTTCATAGATTTAGGCCTTGAAAGACTACTCCCAAAGACCACCATCGATAGAAAATAACAATGTTTAATTTTTATATATTTATATGATAATTTATTATTTATCTAAACCATATCCAAAAGGATCTTTGTGAGATTGTAATTTTAAAATATTTTAAGATTTAATTTAATTAATTTGTTATTTTTATTTTATATAACACTTGATGTGTTTGATGTAGTTATTTAAGTTCATTTTAAAAAATCTTTGTGTTTTTATTTTCAAATTCTAAATGATTTGTTGTTTACCCAAACTATTTAGTATGCAGCATCATGAATTCTATATTCAACTTAATTGTATAATTTACACGTTTAATTTTCTCATAAGTTTAAGATACATTAAATACTTTATTTTATATTTTTAAATTAATACTTGATAATTTATTAATTTCTTAATAATTCATATGATATAAGTAATAAAAGTTCATGACCTCTTATCTAGAATAGCTCTCTCTACCTACTCAAACACCCAGACGCTTATATGGTTATGTGGTCACACACACACACACACACACACACACACACACACACACACACACACACACACACACACACACACACACACACACACACACACACACACACACACACACACACACACACACACACACACACACACACACACACACACACACACACACACACACACACACACACACACACACACACACACACACACACACACACACACACACACACACACACACACACACACACACACACACACACACACACACACACACACACACACACACACACACACACACACACACACACACACACACACACACACACACACACACACACACACACACACACACACACACACACACACACACACACACACACACACACACACACACACACACACACACACACACACACACACACACACACACACACACACACACACACACACACACACACACACACACACACACACACACACACACACACACACACACACACACACACACACACACACACACACACACACACACACACACACACACACACACACACACACACACACACACACACACACACACACACACACACACACACACACACACACCCCAAGTCCACACATATCTATGCATACATACTTGAGCAATGTTTTTTAATCTCCCTTAACATGATATCATGTTCTTGATACTTACCAATAAAGATAGAATATACACAAAATTCTCAAGTATACTACAAGTGACTATCCTCTTATTATACTTCTTGCCAATAACTACCTCCATAAACACAACAAGATTTTTTATAAGTTATACACATTTCATCAAGAGATCACTAAATCCTAGCCATGGTTTGTTATTGCTATAGTTATACTCCCCAATTCCCCCTACTTTTTATGATCTTGGAATCTCCCACTGATCTTTGAAGAAGACATTGAATTGCTTAACACAAGATGTATAATACAAATAAGTCTTCGATTCTTATAAGAACTGTGTTTTTCCATCCTTCTACTATGAGCCATTTAGGTAGACAAGCATGTCACTAAGCAATAGTAAAGGTACATAACCAATTTGCTACATACTAGCATCAATCATAAGTTAGATGCATCTTCATGAGTGGTAGGTGTCAAATGTGGTAGAGTAAGAGAAGTTTCTCACATATAGTAACCTATAGCAACACTCGCATCTTGATTGGCCATATTTTGACTCCATACTAATGGTGGAAGTGAAGTAAAAACAATTTTCGTAAATCCAACTTGAGGTCAGTACTCATCCTCAGACTCATACAACCATTGTGGTGGATTGATTTCACTATACCATATATAGCACCATCGAGCCATTGCTATCAACTTATAGGTATCTAATAGTTTTGAAGAGGGCATATCATTTGTAGAGTGATCTACTAAAATCATATGATGTAGAAAGTGTTATTTGAAGAGCATATGTCTCTTATTTCATAAAATGATTTTGGTGACTACATAAAAACATATGCATACTATATATCTGCCATCTCAATCTCAAAAAGAGCATGTGGTGGAGTTACTTTTAGCTATGGCTTTGAGTCAAGAACATGAGTATAATAGAGCATTCATTAGATTTAGAGTTACATTATTTAAGATTGTAGATTATGAGTTCCACCCACGACAAAGGGATTTCCCCCATTTCTAGTATTTATTTATCATGGTGCAAATGCTTTGCTCCAGTGCCCCCCAATTGAAGCACAAAAATTCAATAGTTATCCCATCAGAACCAGGCGATTTGTTGTTATCCAATCCCTTGAGTACCTCTTCCAATTGTGCTTTGGTAAAAGGGCATGTTAAGCTATTGTTGACTGCCTCCATGATGACCTTAGGAAAGACATCCATAAAATTTTGAATTGCACTAGTGCTAACTCTACTTGAGATCTCTTGATACTCTTTGGCAAAGTGAACTCAATAAGCATCTACCATTTGCTGTTGATTGGAGACCCATTGCCCATTATCCAATTGTGAGGCGATCAAGCACTCCCTTCTCAGCCTCTTTTGGAGACTCCTAATGAACTATGGAGAGATGCGATCCAAATCAAGCATTAGTCATTTGCCAAACAACAAGGTGAGCTTATATGTCTCCCTTTTGAGGGTTGTGCTGTGAATTTTCAAAGGGATGGAGAGGGCTCCAATTTCCTCCTACAATAGGGATATGATCCCTACCACCCTTCAGAGGTAATTCATCATTAGGTTTGCCCATTCCTCCTTTATTTCCCCAAATGTGAGCCAAATACTCTAAACATTGATGGCATGTTGAATTGTGGCAACAAAAGTCCCCCAAGGGTCGACCACTTTGTCACTCAAGTCATCCCTTAGTTTTGATATAGCCCTCGAAAACATGTATTTAAAGGTGACCTAGCTTAAGAACCTATGGTTAGCAATCATCCTTTTGTGTTCCCCTACCTCCCTTGAAGGCTCAAACATTTGCATCTCCAAAATGACAGGAAAATGATATAAGAGAAGACAATTGATATCAGTCCTATTTAAGACTACATTCAAAAGTCATTCTCTTGCATACAAGCAATACCATTTGTCAAGTCTAGACCAATATCCATTGTGGGAGAGGGAGTTATAAGTGAAGGAGTCTTGTGTGATACCTAGGTATTCAACTAGCTCTATCAAGCCCCCAAACTCTACCACCAAGTTCAAGTATGCCACCGCAGAGTAGTTTAATGTTGTGTCCTTGCTATGTACCACCATGTTGAAATCCCCCCCCCCCAAATATTGCAATTACCCTCCATGATATCCACAAGTTGGGACCATTGGAGCTTTCTAAATCTCCTATCATTTGAGCCATAGACATTAATAATTTGAGAGGGGTGCATTATCCCACATAATGCCAACCGTTAAAATACTCCTCTCTAGAGACTAATGTAGCAAGATTGGATTCCATTTGTTTTTAATTGCTATCATGCACCCGGAGTGGCTCCCATGACAAGTGTAATCATGGTATTGAAACATTAAGCCCCTCCATTTATGGACTTTGTGTTCTTGCACTGACATGGTATCAAGGTCATGTTTATATACCCAGCCCTAGAACAAGTGCCATTTTTCTCCTCCATTAAGTCCCTTGCAATTAATGGTTTCCATCTTAATCCTTTCTCTGGTGGTCTCCATTAGCATGAATAGGATTGTTAGTGAGCTCATGTCCCCTTGACCCCACATGCTGCGATAGAACCTCCTCTTTAAAGGTCGGATATCACCATCAACTTCCCCTCCTACTCCCTAGTAGGAATTAAGTTTTAGCCAAGGACCAATCATTTGGTGGTTGGCCAATTGATCTCTATATCCACCCCTAAGGCTACTCAAATTTTGGCATCCAAGCCCAGGTATTCCTTTGCCAACTCATCCAAAGGAATCTTGTTAAGTTGGGCAAACAAGCTTGCCTTGTTTCTTGAGTTTTTGGAAATGACTACCTTGGATCAAAACCATTTGACAAATTGGTGAGACTCATTGATCAATCCATTGCTTTGAGTACTTGTTTGTTGTGGATTAGATTGCCATTTCCTTCCCTTGACCTACTACTAGCCCTCTCCATCACTTCCACCCTAACTTGTATGTACCTTGTATTTTTCTGTTGGGGTATTTCTTTTGGCCATCTCCACCCAAGCAAGATTGCATGTGGGTGTGTTTCCTTCCTCCATGGCCACTAATGCTAGGCATTCTTTGATGTAATAACCCCATTTACCACAATTATGACAAGAACTAACAAGCTTACTCCATGCTAGATGAAGCTAAATCTCTCCTGCACTTGGAATATCCAAATCCACAAATTCAAATTGCGCTTCATTGGGATTCCACAAGATTCATACATAATTGACTAGTCAAAGAAGGAATGTAGAGTGATTTTCCAATCCCCTTAGCAATATCTAGTAGCATGCACCATAGGTATGCATGTAAATCTGGGATTTCAACCCAGACCAAGTAGCTTCTGTGTAGGGATTGTTTGCCTAGCTCCATTGGCTTCTAGGCCTTGATATTCACCAAATCCATACCCCAAAAATACACGCCTTGGTCCATGACTTTGCATGCAACTTCTCTGCTGGCAAATAACACTTTTTTGAATCCTTTTCCTCCATAGAATATTTGCTCCACTTGGCCTTGAGCTTTGAGGATTGCATCCAACCATCTAGCCACCTCCATCGATCTAGGTGATTTCCCAATGAAAAACATAAGGAGGCCACAAGAGTTAAAACGAAGCACATTATTGCATATTGTGCTAGCATCAAGAGTGATCATATTTTCCACCCCATCTCGCCTCTCCATATTTTTGTATAATAAATTAGCCAAGAGCTCAAAAACCACTTGTGGATTTGCCTCCACTTGCGGCTCGTAATCCTATTGAGAGTTTTGTTGCTTCCCATTGTATGAGTTACTATCTTGTGTTAAGAAACATGGATCTAGAGCTAGTTAGCTATGGTGGACGCAAATCAAACACACGATACATTATCAAAATAAGAGATTGTAGCTCAAGTGAATTAGGTTCCAAGATAGATTAGCTTGGACTCATAAAGACAGTCTTGAGTAACTCAAAGTGATAGTTCTATTGCATTGAAATGAGTGTCAAGTACATGCCTTTATAGTTTTGTGGATAGTACAACTTTTTCTCTCTATGCTTATGGGATTTTAGACATCTACTCCTGGAGCATACATCATTGTCTCTCTCTCTCATACAAAGCCACTTATGGGCAAGCCTCTTTTGGGCACACATCCAGCCTCTATGGGCATTCATGTTAAGCATCATTTGCTATTCTCAACACCCCCCCTCAAATGATGAGTCTCTACCCTTGCTGGCTTTTGCCCCCCCTGCATGTAAACATGGACCAGGAGACTAGCTCTTTGGCAGCCTAGTCAAGTTAAGGCTTGAAACTTTACATCTTGGTAGGCTTTTTTACATCCATTATGGAAAGTAGATCCATTCAGGGAATTTAAGATCCTCTAAGGGATTTTTTATTTTTTTTGCAAAACATTTTGTTAGTTTTGTAGCAACGGAGTATTTTATCTTCTTCGTTTCCTTCATGCTTCTTTGGCATTCTTTAATCTTCTTCTTGGTCTTTTGCTCCAATCTTCTGGCATTTTGGTCTTCATGGTGAAAGATTTCTTTGTCTTCAGTTGTGCTCTTTATCCCTTTTGTCGATGCATGATACATTCCTTTTGCTCCAATCTTCTTGACACGATCTTTGTGCTTTATAGGTACATGGCTTTCTCTTGACAAGCTTTCTTTGCCATACATAGGATTGGTCTTTGGCTTAGCATGGATGTTGCAATGTTTTTTGCATACAAGATGAACATATTTCTCTTTGGATATCTCTCGGATTTGGAGTACATGGCTTGACATGGCATTGTATAAGTAAATCATTTCGATTTTGGGATATGGGAAGGTCTTACCTAATAGCAGTGTCTAATCCCGATTACAAAAATGCTTCAGAGAAATTGAGAAGCACACAATTCGAGTGTCAAAAGACACTTGATGGTAAATATAAGGAAGTGGGAGATCACCTTAATCTCAATAAGGTTTGGAGATAGATTGTGAAAGGGTTTTAGTGAAGTGGTTTGTACCTTAGTGATAAGTTTCTTTACCTTTTAATCTATCAGAGAGAATATCGAGCTGCTTCAGATGGCACTTTCGAATATAGCCACAGCAGGTCGTGTCCATATGCCCGCCAACAATAGGGTGCATAGCAGTGCTACCCTTGAGATGCACGGCATCTGGCAGAGTGCCATGGGTTACAACCATTACGCCCCTGATCAGACCAGAAAACAGCTTGGTGGTGATCGCACCTTGTTGGCCCCGACTTCCTCTGACGCCGAACAGAACACCTACGACATCTTCCAAGGTCTCCTTGCCCTTGCTCGCCTCACAGGCTCCAATGCAGAAGAGGCTCATGGCTCATGTAAGAAATAACGAGTGTTTAGAAATTAAAAAACTTCTACTCTCTTGCAGGCGACGAGCTGCTTTCTCTTCCTCTGGCACTTCTTTGAACCCTAAGCTAGCTATATGAACCTCTGATTCGATGTGCTTAGTATCACCCACAACTCTCTCTCTTTTCTTCTGCAACAATACTCTTGAGCCAAGAGTAGCTATTGGGTAGTGGAAGGATCTCCTATTTCTAATGAATGCACCAGACAAGCTTGAGTTCTTCTTGTAGTATCCTGCTTCCACCGTCGTCACCGTCCCTCGGATTAGGTCGTCTTCATGGATGCCTGATCATTTGACATCAAGCTCCATGATGTCGATGGACAGAGCTTTAGATATTGCATCCGAAAGCTTAATAAAGAGATCATGCCAGACATGTCTCGTGTTTTTGTAAACCCAAACAAGCTGGTGATAACCTTGAAGAAGGCGGAGACCGGTGTGGACTAGTCTGCACTCTATTACAAGGAGGATTTGTCAGAATAGGATGCGACTGAAGATGATGAGGCTCTGCAACTGAAACTTGACACCTTCTTCTTCTTTCTCTTCTCTGTCAAACCAAAAAACACACCCTGTCCTTTTCCTTCAAAGAAAAGCCCTTGCTTGCAATTGAAAGCAAGCCCTCAGCTTGGCTTTAAGCAGGCCCCTCTTCTTCTTCTTCCAAATGACAACTTCTTCTTTCTTGAGCTTCTTTACTTCATACACAACACTGGATGTTGGCTTGAAAATTTTGAAATAGAGACAGGCGTGTACAAGGAGAAGAACGAGATGAAAAGGGTTTAGACTATGCAAGGAAGAAGAGAATGTTAGGAAGCTATGCTCACTCGCTATCTAGTTCAGCCATGGCTCTGATACCATGTTAAGAAACATGGATCTAGAGCTAGTTAGCTATGGTGGACGCAAATCAAACACACGATACATTATCAAAATAAGAGATTGTAGCTCAAGTGAATTAGGTTCCAAGATAGATTAGCTTGGACTCATAAAGACAGTCTTGAGTAACTCAAAGTGATAGTTCTATTGCATTGAAATGAGTGTCAAGTACATGCCTTTATAGTTTTGTGGATAGTACAACTTTTTCTCTCTATGCTTATGGGATTTTAGACATCTACTCCTGGAGCATACATCATTGTCTCTCTCTCTCATACAAAGCCACTTATGGGCAAGCCTCTTTTGGGCACACATCCAGCCTCTATGGGCATTCATGTTAAGCATCATTTGCTATTCTCAACATCTTGCTCATCAAAGACTGTTTGCTCAGAATCTTTAGTGCCAAAAGGTTTTTCATCCCTTTTTCTTTTATGAGATTATGTGCCCACCTCCTCCCCTCCATTTCCGTCACTGATGATAACCTTCTCCATAGCCACATCATAATCTCTAATGGACCTAGTCAGAGCTTTTTGAGCTAGGTTGCATCATGCAACGAGCACACGACATGGAGTGTACGTGATGGCTAGTTCCTTGAGTAAGAGTTGATACACTTGTGATGGTCACTCTCTCCTTCATTCAAGGAGATGGTCTATTCAAGAGGAGGATGAAATTTATACAATGCATACAAACATAGGATCACAAATATTACTCAAGTATGTGTGTGTACATATATGTGGACTTGGTGTGTGAGTGTGTAACCACATAACCATATAAGTGTACGCGTGCTTGAGTAGGTAGAGAGAGAACTATGATAGAAAAGGGGTCATGAGGTTTTATTACTTTTATGTGTGTCTATGCCTAAATGTGATTATGTGGATGTTAGTATATGTGGGAGTGGATATAGGAGGTAGATTAGGAAGCAATAATGCATGTGTGTGTGTGTGCGTGTGTGCATGTGTGCGCGTGCATGCGTGCGTGTGTGTGTCACCCCATTCTCTAGGGTAGGGCCACAATGTAAAAAGTAGGGCCCACTAAGTCACGTTACTCCCCACCAAATATGTGAACTACTATGTGTTAATAATTAAAGTTAAGTTTTCAAGAGTTTACTAAGAATTGATCATATGTTTGATATGTCAATCTGTTGTATCATATAGCAAAGTTCATCCAATGCTGATTAGAATGGGTAAAATATTAGGAAAGGTACCTATTTAGATGTCAAAGAACCTTATTGTAAATATATGTACACTATGGCTACAAATTAAGAGACAAAAGTTGAGCAATGTTAACAATAATTTTAGAGAATTTTTGATAAAATATAATAACCATTCAAAACATTTGGATCTAGAGGACCCATAGCACCTATTATAAATGCTTGGTTGTTGTGGGGATAGAATTTAGGGTTATCTTTGTAAATGTAATAGTAATACTACAATAGTAGTAGTGACCCATAGGACCATAGCCTTTAGGGTTATGATTTAGGGTTGTCTTTGTAAATGTAATAGTATACTCCCAATAGCAAAGACCCAAAGGACCATAGCACCTACAATGATTCTTTGGTTGAGAGAGAGAGAGAGAGAGAGAGAGAGAGAGAGAGAGAGAGAGAGAGAGAGAGTGTGTGTGTGTGTGTGTGTGTGTATGTGTGTGTGTGTGTGTGTGTAAGAAGTTGGGAATAGTTAGGATGTTAATAATATGCCATGTCATACAGACATTGGTATATAAGGAGAGAAGTTGTAATTTTTCACATCTTTTTGACATATCAATACAATTACAATCTTTCCCTCCCTTCTTGCTCACAGCTTCTATGGCTTCTTCAACTTTCCTATCTTTCTCTCTCTAAAACCAGTCTTTCTCTCTCCTCATCACTCTTATTCTCTCTCTTCCTGCAGTCTTTCTCTCTCCTTTGCAGTCTTTCTCTCTCCTCTTTCTCTCTCCCTGGTTCTCTCTCTGACAAGTGGTATCAGAGCTTCAATCTCTTTGATCCATTATTCTCTCCCAATTTCAGTCTCATTTTCCTATTTCAAAACCAATTTCAGACAAAAATGGTACAAGACAGTGACTAGTGGAGTGCTGCAAGACAACTACAGTTAGCAAATGACTACATCTGGAGATATCCAAGGTCAGATATGGTGGGTAAAGGCTTAAATGGTTGGACGTCATCAAATTTCATGCAAAAATGGAGGTAACTAGGGTAAAGGATGGTTAACCGAGCTTAGTTAGAGACTAAATTACAGTTACTTTTCAAAAGAGGTCTTCCTTTCCTCTTTCTTCAAGCTCTGTCCAAGCTTTCATGGAGTTTGCTGGCTGAGATCTCTTCTTTTCTCACTGATCTTTGCTCTCCATCAACAATGGCCTGCATAATGGCACTCTAGACATCAAATGCAACAAGTAGAGCACCATTTTATGCGCTGTTGAAGCTGCCACGTGGCCTGGACAGCAGCCCGAAAATTGCGCTGATTTTTCCAGCCCTGTTCTCCTTTAGTTCTCAGTCAATCTTCAGCTATGGTGCTTCTAATTCATCATTGGCAGTGATTCCTTCAAGGTTCTGGTGTGTTTACTCCAAAATAGAGCTATATTTCTCAGTTTTTCACTCTCTTGAAACCCTACATGAACAATCCATGGGCAACCATGAAAGCTTCAGCCCAAGCTTCCATTTCTTGACAATTTCTTGAAGATTATTCATCCTTTTGGCCCGTGGAATCATTTCAACAAGGATTCTTCAACAAATTGCAAGGATTAAGTACGGGATGGCTAAAGATTGAGGATCAAGAGCTTCTATGGAGCAAAAATTTGGGGGAAACGGGTTTAATGCTTCAATTTCAAGCATTTGAAGCTTCAAGATTGGTCTCAACCATCAGATAAGCAAGCCTTATGAATTATTTTGCTAACATTGGACAACCGGGAGCCCTATCAAGCATTTGGCAAGTCATTTTCAGTCATGTCAAGGTATTTCTCTTCAATTTTTAATCTCTCTCATTAATCCAATTGCTGAGCTTAAGCCATTTGATTGAGAGATTAAAGAATTGAACATTTTCATCAAATTCTCAGCCAACCTTTGCTTGAATTCATCTATTCATGAATGCAATGCTTGCCTAATGCATATTAGCTTCAATTAGTGAATTAAAGGCCTCAATCTGAGATTTCAGCATAACACTTGAATCTTATTGACTGAGTACATTGATTGGTGCCTTTGTTTACTCTAATCCAATTGATTGGTTGATTCTCTTTTTCCTAAATTGGAAAATTGTAAAAGGGTAAGTACTAGCAATCAGTGAGTCACTGAATTGCATAGGTAAAACCCTTCTCCCATCTCAAGTTTTCTTATCCCAATCAATTGCATCTCATGAAAGGTTGAATGGATATTTTTGAATTGCATATCATGCTGATTGCTTAGCACACTAGCCTCTGCCATGTTGATATTCCCACCGAGGAAAAAGGTAGATGCCGGGGGAGATAGTGGGACAAAAGAGAGGTGACCCTCCCTCACTATCGAAGATCTCGAAGGGGTGCAACCAACTGACCCGGGGGGAACTTTGCCCACCTCCCAGTGATTCGGAGCCCGTGTAGGGAGCCTGTCCTGCCGTTTTATCCCTCACACAGGTACAACGAGTGGAGGATTGAAGATTGAAGACTTTCCAACGACTCAAGTACCTACTGGACTAAAACAGGGTAAAACAGGGAATTTACAAGTCACCCACAGGGTATTTACAGGTGGATACAGGTATACCCTTCATTGCTGAAGCATAGGTGCAGGTACTACAGGGTACCCACAGGTCCCATATACCCCTTTGCAGGGTTTCGTAGCCATTTGAGGTTACTCTCTTGCATTACAGGGTCAAAATAGGGCACTTACAGGTCTAAACAGGGTGCAGGACTGGACAGTTCAAACTCTGAAATTTAGCTACAAAATTTTCTGTCCTAAACCTGTTATAGCGTGCTATAGCTCATCTCGAAGAGGGAATTGCTAGCTTCGATTTTCCTAGCCAAAGTTATAGCCGTTTTACTGACAAGGGGTACTGCAGGACTGCACTAGTATGGCAGGACATAAAGGCAAAAATAAGATCCAGGAGGATTATGCACAGCAGATCAGGGATTCCATGATGGAAAGTACACTTCAAGAGAACCCTGAAGAGTTTCAACAACAAGGAGAAATTAGTATACTCAATGATACTTTGTGTGCCCATGACTAAGGCATAGAGAGCGACATGAGGCCATACTGTCAAGAATAGATCAGATGGTTCAATCTACTGATCAGACCAAGGCTTCTATTGATAGGTTGGTAATATCCAACGACCTACTCATGGCACAAATCTCTAAACTTTTACAATTACAAGTGGCATCAAAAGAAGCTAATGAGAAGGCTTGTTCAAATAGTGACCCTTCAGTCCCACTTCAGCCATCCAACCAAAATGGTCATGGAGATGGAATCATTGGAAGAAGAGGTATTCCAAATAGTCAGTATGAAGTAGGAGAAGCTTCACAAAGGCATGATGACTATTTGGGCAGTTTGAACGGAGCCAATACTCAAGCTTTTGGACTGCATACTCAGCATTCTAGGGGTGCTTTACCAACATGAAGATTACATGGTAATTCTCAGCCACCTGTTGGAAGATATCAGTCTCAATTTGGAGGTTCTGTACTTGGAAATCCTGATCAGCCAGTTTTGGGACAGCAAACCTTTCATGATAGAGAATTCAAGGACAAATTTGTTTTATCCAAATTCAATGGCCAGTCATCTTCACCATCAGAATTAGAGGAATGGACCTCTAAGATGGAGTCCTATTTTGACATATTTCCTAAAACTGATTATATGAAGATACACTTTGCCTCCTTGCACTTAGAAGGATTTGCCCACACTTGGTGGAGGTATATCAAAAAAGAGAATGTACTTATTGAGAATTGGGAAGCTTTCAAGGCACTTATGGCTAAAGTCTTTGTTTTGCCTCTTGAAAAAGAGAAGCTAGCACGAAGATGGTATGGTTTGGAACAAAGGGGCCTAAGTGTAAGAGAATATACAAACCAATTCCTCAACTTGACTATGTATGTGGAAAGCATCAGTGATGAGGCCAAGTTACACAAGTTTATGTATGGTTTAGAACCATCCTTGTCAGCTGATGTTATGGCACAGAATCCTACTTCACTTTTCAAGGCTATTGAGCTTGCAGAGCGCTATGGAAGAAAGTATAGGAAAGAGTCTTCATTTCAGCCAAGTTATAGACAGCCAAGGACTGTTTTAAAGCAAGGGCAAGTTGGTAACATTTATGACAACAATCATATGCCTAGTAGGAGCTTACGAGTACCAACTTATCCTCCATTTAATGCTTCTAGGCTTCAAAGCAATTTCAGGACAACAAACAGTCCAAAGGTTGAATTTAAGCAGGGTGACAACAAGCCTAAGTCCACTTCAACCAATACAAATTCCAAAAATATTCCCATGGATCTTTACAAGGAAAGAAATGACAAAGGCTTATGCTTCAAGTGTGGAGAAAAGTATACTCCTGACCATGCTTCAAAGTGTGTATACAAAAATGCCAAGCCAAAGTTTCAGAGTATGCTAGTTCTTGAGGACTTTGAAAATGACATAGATGAAGCTAATGCAGTCACAATCAATGCTGAAAATGAAGATTTCGAGGATGATGGTAGACAGGAGTACTTTTATGATCCATCTGACTATTTTCCTTTTGATCTAGGCGGTGATATTCCATTTGATCCTGGTGGATTTTTTAATGAGTTGCCTGTTGCCACTAATTCTTCTATCTCTATGGATGCTTGGACGGGATCTAAGAGCCCTAATACACTTCGTATGAAGGGAAGCATATGTGGAAAGCCAGTGTTCATTTTGATAGATAGTGGTAGTACTCACAGTTTTGTCAATAAATCTATTATGTACAAGTTGAATTGTGTTCCCACCGACTTACAGCAGCCCATTCGAGTACAAGTGGCTAATGGTGAAGAGGAAACAAGCACACAGATTTGGCCACAGGTTTCTTTGCAGATGGCTGAAAATTTTGAAGTCAGAGTAAACCTGATCACTTTGGAAATGGGGCCCATAGATATTGTACTTGGTTGTGATTGGTTGATGACCTTAGGCAGGATTACTATGGATTTCTCACAGTTATATATGGAGTTTTTCTCCAATGGACAGCTCATCCATTTACAGGGAATCCCTAGTAGATCTGATTTTCAGCTTATCACCATTCAACAACTCAAGAAAGAGTACAAGAAGCGCTCACAGATATTTGTATTGCATTTGAACAAAGAAACACAGGATCAGCCCAATAATTCAGCAAATCATCCAGCCTTGACAGCTCTTCTTGAGGAGTATAGAGATTTATTTGAAGTACCTACTTCATTGCCTCCTAAGAGAGCGGTGGATCACCCCATTGATTTGGAACCCAACTCAAAGACAATCAATAAGCCACCTTACAGACTATCAAAATGTGAACAAGAGGAAGTAGCCAAGCAAATCAAAGAGCTTCTTGAAATGGGATTCATTGAACCAAGTTCTTCACCTTATGCATCCCCAGTCCTGTTAGTCAAAAAGAAAGATGGATCTTTCAGAATGTGCATTGACTACAGGGATCTCAATAAGATAACAGTGAAGAACAGGTATCCTATACCCAGGATAGATGATTTGCTTGATGAGCTTAAGGGGGCTCGATTCTTCACGAAGATTGATTTGAGATCAGGGTATCATCAGATTCGCATGAGAGAGGGTGACGAAGTCGACTGCTTTTAGGACTGATCGTGGGCTCTACCATTTCTTGGTGATGCCATTCAGCCTTACAAACGCTCCAGCTACCTTTCAAAGCCTGATGAATAAGATTCTGCAGCCTTTCCTCTTTCAGTTTGTCTTGGTGTTCTTTGACGACATTTTGATCTATAGCAAGACTTTACAGGATCATTTGTCACATATGAGGAAGGTTTTTGATGTCTTGAGACATCATAGACTTTTTGCTAAGGAAAAGAAGTGTTCTTTCATGCAGACTGAAGTGGAATACTTGGGACATATAGTCAGTGAAAAAGGAATACAGGCTGATCCCAAGAAGGTGCAATGCATAAAAGATTGGCCAACGCCTACTACTACTACCTCTCTTAAAGGATTTCTTGGTCTATCTTCATTCTATCGTAGATTTATAAATCATTATGCGGCAATTGCAACCCCTTTAACTGACAGGTTGAAGAAAGAGGCTTTCTTTTGGGATGCTCTTGCAGATAGCAGCTTCAACCAGTTAAAGGAATTACTTACTTCTGCTCCTATTCTTGTATGCCCGGATTTCTCTAAAGAGTTTACTATACAATGTGATGCTAGTGGCCGTGGCATTGGGGCTGTTTTGCTTCAGGAGCATGGAGTAATTGCATTCGAAAGCTGTAAGCTTACACAGATAAGGAGATGGCTATGAATGTTTATGATCAGGAAATGTTGGCTATCCTGCATGCAATCAAGAAATGGCACCATTACTTATATGGCAGCCGATTTAGAGTACATAGTGATCATCGCGTACTCAAGTATTTCCTTACTCAGTCAAATCTTACTCCAAAGCAACGACGATGGGTAGCAACATTACAAAATTATGACTTTGACATCACTCATACAAGGGGCAAAGATAACATAGTGGCTGATTCTCTCTCTCATATGTGGGCCTGCAAAGTATTAGCCATGACGGAATTACATAGTGATTGGATTGAAGAGCTACAAGAGGCATATCTCTTAGATGAGAAATTCAGCCAAATCTTTCAGAAATTACAGCAAGGTCTCATGGAAGAAAACTCGCACTACTAGCTTAAAAATGGTCTTATTTGGTGGAAGGGCAAGATTGTTATTTCCTCTACTTCTTCTTTCAAGCGAAAAATTATGGAGGAGATGCATTCTTCGCCTTTAGCTGGACACTTGGGAGTTTTCAAGACTTATGACAGGATCAGCAAGAGCTTTTATTGGAAAGGTCTGTGGAAAGATGTCAAGGACTTCGTTATGAAGTGTATGCCTTGTCAGCAAAATAAGGATAGCACCCATAAGCCAGGGGGTTTATTGCAGCCATTGCCTATTCCTACGGGTAAATGGACTCATATTACTATGGACTTTATCACTGGCTTACCTACTACCAAGAAGGGGTGGAATAGTATTTATGTGGTGGTTGACAGACTCACCAAAGCAGCTCATTTTATCCCAACAAAAATTCAGTTTACTGCTTCTCAAGTGGCCAACCAGTTTATGGAGCATATTTTCAGATTACATGGATTACCGCAGGTGATTGTCCATGATAGGGACTCAAAGTTTATGAGTAACTTTTGGCAAGTGATATTTACATCTATGGGTACTAAGTTGGCTCCATCTACGGCTTATCATCCCCAAACTGATGGACAGACAAAGAGAGTTAATAAATGGTTGGAGACTTATCTTTGCCATTTTTGCTATGATGTCCAAACCTCATGGGATTCTTAGTTACACATGGCTGAGTTTGCTTATAACAATCCCACTCATGCAAGCATAGGAGTTTCACCTTTAAGGCTTTGTATGGTTACAAGGTGCCCTTACCCATAGTCATTTTTAATGAAAAGATCAACCCTCATGGGAAGGAAGAGTTGGAAAGAATGCAGACCCTTCTTCAGCAATGCAAGGTGAATCTAAGGAAGGCTCAAGATCAGATGAAGATGTATGCTGATGAGAAGAGGAGGCCTTTAGAGTTCTAGGAAGGAGAGCTGGTTTTGTTGAAGGTGCCCAAATCTAAGTACTCTACATTGAAAGATGGATCCAGTAATAAGCTTGCCCACAGATTTTATGGCCCTTACAGGATCCTTAAGCGGATTGGAGATTTGGCATACAGACTAGAGCTTCCCTCTTCTACAAAGATTCATAACGTCTTCCATGTTAGTCAGCTCAAGCTCTATTATGGTGATCTAGTGGATATAGTTGATGAGCTGCCACCTATTGATGAAGATGGTCTTGTTCAGTACATCCCAGAGGCTGTTATAGGTCAGCGTGAAAAGAAGCTTCGATCACGTTCTATTGTGGAATATTTGATTAAATGGAGACGTTTACCCTCTGAAGAGGCTTCTTGGAGACCTGATTCAATATTGGATGAGTATCCATACTTGAGGGACACATTGGTGGGGCTGAAGCCTATTGCTTATGGAGCTAGTATTGATGCAGATTGGTTCAAGACAGCACACTGTTTTAGAACAGTTTTTATCGTACTTCATTTTCGGAATTAAGCTATCTACATGAGCTTAAAGTACTCTTCAAGAGCTTCGTTTTGATATGTGGTGCATCTCATTTGGACACTTCTATCAAAAGTTATGGCAGATTTGGTCCAGCACAGGGACTGTTTATTCAGCAAGCTGTCTACTTTCTTCTGGAATTATTTGTTGAAGATTCTATGGCTCCATTTGCTTCTGAAGTTCTTCAAATCACGTATATAGTTGGGTCCTCTTTCCGTTCTTCAAATTTAGTCCTTGTAATGATAATTCTTCATTCATTTCCCATTTGTAAAGCTGTAAAATAGAGTAGTACTCTGTTCTATCCATCTCTTCTTTAGCTCTTTCTAGGATTGTTTTTTAGGACAAAAACTTTTGGGAAGGGATGGATTGTAAGAAGTTGGGAATAGTTAGGATGTTAATAATATGCCATGTCATACAGACATTGGTATATAAGAAGAGAAGTTGTCATTTTTCACATCTTTTTGACATATCAATACAATTACAATCTTTCTCTCCCTTCTTGCTCACAGCTTCTATGGCTTCTTCATCTTTCCTGTCTTTCTCTCTCTAAAACCAGTCTTTCTCTCTCCTCGCCACTCTTATTATCTCTCTTCCTGCAGTCTTTCTCTCTCCTTTGCAGTATTTCTCTCTCCTCTTTCTCTCTCCCTGGTTCTCTCTCTGACAGAGAGGGAGAGGGAGAGGAAGAGGGAGAGGGAGAGGGAGAACGAGGAAAGGAGGGAGAGAGAAGAGGGAAAGAGGAAAGAGAATAGTCTTTTTAAAATTAAACCTTTTTTGACATAATTTTTGACTTAGAGAGAGAGAGAGAAAGAAAATATATAATTTGAGAGAGAGAGGAAATATGAAAGAGAGGGAGAAAGAGAGGAAAGAGAAAAATGAAGAGAAAATAGAGCATGAGAAAAAAATTGAAAGAGAGGAAAACAAAAATAGGGCGAGAGAGAAAGGGGGAACAGAGAGAATAAAATTATAGAGGGAAAATAAAAAAGTTAAGAGAGAGAGAGGAAAAACAAAAAATGAGGATATATATATATATATATATATATATATATATATATATATATATAGAGAGAGAGAGAGAGAGAGAGAGAGAGGAGAGAAGCAAAAGAGAGAAGGGGGAAGAAGAAAAGGGGGAGGGAGACAGAGAGAAAAAAAGCGGGGAGAGAGAGAGAGGAAAAAAATAAGAAAAAGAAAAAGAGAGAGAATTATAAAGAGGAAAGATAAAATTTAAAAGAGAGAGCTTTCTGAACCAACCCTCTTTTCCAAACCTCCCTTTTTTAAATTAAAATCCTCTCTCTCTCTCTCTCTCTCTCTCTCTCTCTCTCTCTCTCTCTCTCTCTCTCTCTCTCTCTCTCTCGTGTAATCTCTCTCTTTCTCCTCCCCCTTCCCTTTTTAATTTCCTCCTCCTCCCTTTCTCTCTCTCTCTCTCTCTCTCTCTCTCTCTCTCTCTCTCTCTCTCTCTCTCTCTCTCTCTCTCTCTCTCTCTCCTTTAATTAAATCAAACTTCTTTTTAAATCAAAAGTCTCTCTCTCTCTCTCTCTCTCTCTCTCTCTCTCTCTCTCTCTCTCTCTCTCTCTCTCTCTCTCTCTCTCTCTCTCTCTCTCTCTCTCTCTCTCTCTCTCTCTCTCAAATTAAAATTTTAAATTTCATACTTTAAAGATTTTTTAATTTACTTTTTTAAACTTAGTTTCTCACATACTTTGAGAGGAATAACAAATTTTAAAAGATAGAAGGGAAAAAAAAGGGAGAGAGAGAGAGAGAGAAGATAAAAAGAAAAAAGAGGAAAAGAGTAAGAGAGGGGGGAAAAAGATGAAAGAGAATAGTCTTTTTTAAATTAAACCTTTTCTAACATAGTTTTTAACTTAGAGAGAGACACAAAGAGAAAATATATAATTTGAGAGAGAGAGAGAGAGAAGAGAAAAATAGAGAAAAGAAAGAATGTGTGTGTGTATGTGTGTGTGTGTGTGTGTGTGTGTGTGTGTATATATATATATATATAGAGAGAGAGAGAGAGAGAGAGATGAAAGAGAAAGAGAGGAAAAGAAAAATGAAGAGAGAGAGAGAGAGTTGAATAAGAAAGAGAGAGGAAAAGAAAAATGAGGAGAGAGAGACAGAGAACAAAAAACCAAGAGAAACATACAGAGAGAGAAGAAAAGAAAGAAGAGGAGAGAGAGGGGGGAACAACGAGAGACCATTATAGAGAGAGGAAAGATAAAATTTGGGAGAGAGCAAAAATAAAAAATTTTAAAGAGAGAATGAAGAGAGAGGGGAGAGAAGAAGAAAAAAATGAAAAAAGAGGAGAGAGAGAGAGAGAGAGAGAAGAAGAAGAAGAAGAAGAAACAGAAAAAGAGGGAGAGAGAGGGGGGAAAAAGAGAAAACATAATAGTTTTTTAATGAAAGTTTTTAAATATATTTTTTGACTTAGAGAGGAGAAGAGAGAAAATGTATAATTTGAGAGAGAGAAAAATGGGAGAAGAAAGGGGAAGAGAGGAAAGAGAAAAATAGAGAGATAAGAAAAAATATATAAAGAGAAAGGAGAGCGAGAGAAAAAAACTTCAAAGAGAAAGAGAGAGGAAAAGAAAAATGAGGGGAGAGAGAGTACAAAAAATCGAAAGAAAGATAGAGAGAGAGAGAGAGAGAAGAAAATAAAGAAGAGGAGAGAGAGGGGAGAACAGAGAGGGGGAGTTATAGAGAGAGAAAAGATAAAATCTAAAAGAGAGAAATAAAAAGAGAAAAAAGAGGAGAGAGAGAGAGAGAGAAAGAGAGAGAGAGAGAGAGAGAAGAAGAAGAAGAAGAAGAGACAATATAAATACAAAGAGAGAGAATGATAGAGAGACAAAAAGAAGAGAGAGAGAGAGAGCAAAAAGAAAAAAATTCAAAGAGAATGAAGAGAGAGAGAGGGGGGAAAGAGAGAAGAGAGAGAGAAGAAAACGAGAGAGAGAGAGAGAGAATAAGAAAAGCAAGGAGAGAAGAAGAAAGAGGAGAGGGAGAGAGGAGAAAGAAGAGAAAAGAGAATAGTCTTTTAAAATTAAACTTTTTTAATATAGTTTTTGACAGAGAGAGAGAGGGAGGGGGAGTGAGAGAAGAAAGATATAATTTGAGAGAGAGAGAGAGAGAGAGAGAGAGGAAATAGGGAAGAGAAAAACATAGGGAAAAGAGAGCGAGAGAAACAAAAATAAGGGGAGAGAGAGAGAGAGAGAGAATAAAAATTTGAGAGAAAGATACAAAGAGAAAAAAAGAATGGAGAGAGGGGGAATAGAAAGAAAGAGAATCATAGAGAGAGAAAATATGAAATTTAAGAGAGAGAGAGAGAGAGAGAGAGGAGAAAAGGAAAAATGAGAGGAGAGAGAGAGAGATAGAGAAAGAGAAAGAAGCAAAAGAGAGGAGAGGGGGCAAGAAGAAAAGGGGGGAGAAGAAAAGAAGAGAGAGAGAGAAAATAAGAAAATAAAGAGAGAGAATTTGAATATTGAGAGAGAAAATATACAATTTAAAAGAGAGGGTTTCCCAAACAACCTACCTCCTTTTCCAAACCTCCCTTTTTAGAAATAAAACTATTGCCAAGTGGCACCTACACAAAGGGATGAGCGCCTTAAATGGTTCTCCTTTGTGTGTACGTTGGCGGGATGAGTGCCTTAAATGGTTCTCCATGAATGAGGGACACGTTCCTAAGAATTGTCTTAGGTAGAAGGTCAATGGGGACGCCTATCCTTTCCAAGCGTCGATGCAAGTGTGAACGTGGGTGGTACCATTTTATCCACACGAGTATTAACGTCTTCGTGAACTAATTATTGTATGGAATTCCAAATTAATTGATTTATGTGGTTAGCTGCAATTATTCAGTTGGTTATTATTCTAACATGATTTTCCGAATTTTTGGCACAGCTAATGTGTAGAGCAAGGAGAATCGGAAAGGCGCGCCATACGCAAGCATTCTAAAGATTATTTCCTCAAGAATTTGTTAGGCAATCATTGGATTATTGTATTAGACGCACCGCTATTTCTTATAAAGTGTGTGCATAGCCTCTATGTAAATATTTATTAGCAAAATAGAAGATATGTTCAAATAAAATATTAATGGTTCTAGAGAGTTGTGGGATGCACAACTACCAGCATCCATTAATTCAGATTACTCTATCTCTTTTTCAGTTCACTCAAACTCTTTATGCAAATAGTGATTATAAAGGGCCTAAATCTTGGGCAAAGAAGATTTCATAATATTATTATAAATACGGCATGAAGGGAGCTGCCCACTTCATGTCAAGGGGAGATTGAACCCAATCTTAAGTCACTTCATCTTACTTTACCTTCTCTTTTAGTCTATTTTCAATTTCTCATGAGTCGTATGCAATTTTATGAGTAAAAGAGAGAAAGAGGGAGCTTCTTCCATTCAAACCACGCATCCATTGCTCGCAACAGTAGTATCAGAGCCCAGCCTACCTCTTGGGCTTCCAATCGCATACCCTTTAGCGTGAAGGCAAGCCCTCTGCTGCAAACGGGCTCTACAATCCGTCTCATCGCGAACTGACTACACGATTGAATTCCCAAGGCTTCAAAACCCCAAAGCCCCCTATCTCTACTCAGAAATTTTGCAGATCAGCATGACATTAAGATCTCCCATTTCCATGTGAAGGCACCATCATCTTGGAGCTCCTAGCTTAAAGAAGGTGAAAAGAGACTCAATTAGGCTCAATCATTAAGCTTTGATTAAGCTAATCAAGAGCTTTAAGCTCTTTCTTGATCTCGTAAGGGAGGGGGCATTTTTTTAATGGCGGCAGCAGCAACTACACACTCGTTTACTCCAAAATCAATGAAGCTTATTAAGCTTAATCCTCTTCTAAGTCAAGCAAATCAACTCAGCCTCCTTTACTCCATGTCCCACATAGACTTCGCAGATCTCCCTAAGTCACAGTTGACTATCTCTTCCATAGAGGCACTTCTCGCGCAGTTCTTTCTAGGTTCATAAATTTCACAAAATTTTCATAAAAAATTCCCGCCTGTTTTGCCTACTTCCATCCATAATTTCTTGTCCAAAGACCGTTTAAAATTTTGGTCTTACACGCCAAAATTCTTCAACGACAAGCAAGGCATCTTTTCATTTGCAAGGCATCCTAAATCTCCGGATTTCTCCATCAAGCAATCATGGCCAATTTCGACTCTGCATCACTGCTTCCTGAGCCAACCTTGGAGCAGCGTATGGATTTAATATCCATGCAACTTGAAGAAGAGCATCAACACCGCATACAACTGGAGCAAGAACTGAATTCCCTCAAGCATTGTCCTGCCACCCCCACTGAAATTTCTACCAATGACGACAACCTAGTTCGCACCATCAACACTACTTTGGATGTCCACGCTAGTCAAAAGGAGTCCAAGATAAGCAAGTATACATTCAAATTTAATTCTTTTGATGGTCTTAAAGATGGTAGCAAAATTCTGTCATGGTTAAGTCAGTTCGAAGCTTATTTTGACAATGAGAAATACTCAGACACTGATAAAATTAAATGTGCATCTCATTATTTTATTGAGAAAGCTGCATTATGGTGGGATGCCACACGTAAAAGCATTGATTGTCCTATTACATGGAATGCCTTTTGCAAGAAGGTTTTTGCAAATTTTCTCCCTGCACAATTCGAGTTCCGCATGCAACAACAATGGGACTTATTCATGCAACGGGAACGTGAGTCTATCCCTCAATACACATAAAGATTTTGGAGCACTCTCTTGCAGCTCCAAATGGTGAAGCCAGTGGTTGAATCTACCTTCAAGAGAAAGTATATGTCCGGCTTAATTCCATCCATCCAAGCCGAAGTCAACATATTCAAGCCTTATGATAGTCCTTGCAAGAGGGCAGCATGGCAATACAATCCTTTATGCTAAAGATCTTTGGCTTCCAATTTTTGTTAGCTCCCTAGCTACGGATGGTGCAGGAGTTTACTAAACAAGAAGGGCGCCTTATGGATGCCATACTTAAATTAAATTCACAGAGAAAGAAGCTCATCGAGAAAGGTCTGCTTACATCTCTGTCATGTGAAAAGGGTTGTCTTTCCTACTTACCAAACTGACATGCTTTGCATACCTTATGAAATTTTGCAATTCTAAATGTAGGCAACCAACCCTTTGGACTGCATTAATTTCAGCTTTTGTACATTTGCATGTCCAACGCGTTTGTGCCAAATTTCAATATCTGCAACAACACCTTTTCCTTTAGCATACATAGCAGCATTCATAGTAGGAATTCCAGCATCCAGAGTAAACATACGTCCAACTCTACTTCCCTTTGCAACCAACCCCAATAACCTGGACGAAGCCATATCCCTAGCTCATGACGCTGAAAAGAAGCAGTCTAAAGACCGAAGGCAATTTTCGGCATCCAATGGTAACAACATGGGTACCTTTCATTTTAATTCTTTCCATAACTTGAATTATTAATATGGAAAGAATCGTTTTAACCGACGGCCATGGATGCAAAATGTTCACTTAGTTTCCAATTCTAAACCTCCCAATCTACCTTCAAATTTACCTAAATCTGGTGAACCTAAAAATGTTAACCCAAGTGTCTCCAATGTCATTTCCAAAAATATAATTTGTTGATTAGCATTGAATGCTACTACCATGTTGATATACCCACTGAGGAAAAAGGTGGATGCCGGGGGAGATAGGGACAAAAGAGAGGTAACCCTCCCTCACTATTGAAGATCCCAAAGGGGTGCAACCAACTGACCTAGGGGAAACTTTGCCCACCTCTCGGTGATTCGGAGCCCGTGTAGGAAGCTTGTCCTACCGTTTTATCCCTCACATAGGTACAACAAGTGGAGAATTGAAGATTCAAGTGTTTTCAAAGGCTCGAGTACCTTCAAGAGCAAAATATGATAAAACATGGACTTTACAGGACACTGCAGGGCATTTATAAGTCCTTACAGGTACAAACTTCATAATTAAAGTACAGGTGCACGTACTACAAGGTTTCCACAGGTCCTACTTAGCCTTCTATAGGGTTTGATATCCATTTGCGGTTACTATTTTACCTTACAGGGTGGAAACATGGCATTCACTAGTTAAAACAGGGTGCAGGCCTGGACAGTTCAAACTCAAAGATTGAATTTCCAAATTTTACATCCTAAACTTATTATAGTGTGCTATAGCTAATCTTGAAGAATGCATTCTTGGCTTTGATTTGAATTTAAAAAAATTGGAATTGGAGTTTCTTAGCCCAAGTTATAGCCATTTTTCTAACAGGGGGTACTGTAAGACTGCACTATTATAGCAGGGCATAAAGGCCAAAATAAGGTTCAGGATGATTATGCTCAGCAAATCGGAGATTCTATGTTGGATTATGTACCCAAGAGAACCCTGAAGAGCCTCAACAACATGGAGAAATCAGTGCACTTAATAATACCTTATGTGCACATGAACTAAGGCATTAACAACATCATGAGGACCTATTATCAAGAATGGAGCAAATGATTTTAAAACGAAGTCTTCTATTGAGAAATTAGTGGATTCTACTCAAACAAAGGCTTCTATTGACAAGTTAGTAGAATCTAATGCTCAAATAATGGATCAATTCTCCCAATGATGCAAATGGAAATGGGGTCTAAAGAAGCAAAGGAGAAAGCTTATTCAAATAGTGAGTCCTCGGTCCCACTTCAACCACCTAACCAAAATGGTCAAAGTCATGGAACTATTGGATGAAGAGGTATTCCAAATAGTCAATATGAAGTAGGTGAGAATTTACAAAGGCATGATGACTATTTGGGCAATTTGAATGGTGCCTACTCCCAAGCTTTTGGGTTGAATACTCAACTTCCTAGAGGTCCTCTACCAACGGGAAGATTTCATAGTGGTTCTTAGCCACCTATTGGGAGATTTCCATCTCATTTTGGGGGTTTAATGCCTGGTACTCATGATTAGTCTATTTTGGGACAGCAACCCTTCCATGAAAGAGAGCTAAAAGACAAGATCATTTTGGCCAAGCTCAATGGTTAGTCAACTTCACCATCTGATTTAGAGTGGATCTCCAAAACGGAATCTTACTTTGACATATTTTCTAGAACTGATAACATGAAGATCCATTTTACTTCCTTGAACTTGGAGGGTTTTGCGCATACTTCGTGGATGTATATTAAAAAGGAGAACATACTTATAGAGAATTGGGAAGCTTTCCAGACACTTATGGCTAAAGTCTTTGTCTCTCCTCTTGAAAAGAAAAATTTGGCACGCAGATGGTATGGCTTGGAGCAAAGAGGCATAAGCATAAGAGAGTACACTAACCAATTTCTCAACTTAACCATGTATGTAGAGAGCATCAGTGATGAGGCTAAGCTCCACAAGTATATGTATGGCTTAGAGCCATCTTTATCAACTAATGTCATGACACAATACCTTACTTCTCTTTTTAAAGCTATTGAGCTTGCGGAGCGCTATGGAAGGAAATATAGAAGAGAATCTTTATTTTAGCCTAGTTTTGGACAGCTAAGGACTGTTTCAAAACAAAGACAAGTTGGTGGTAACATTTATGGCAACAATCATGCGCCAAGTGGAGGCTTAAGAGTGCCAACTTATTCACCGTTCCATGCTTCAAGACCTCAAAGTAATTTCAGGACAACAAGTAATCCTAGAGTTGACTTCATCCTAAATCCATTTTAGTCACCTCCACAAAGAAAGAAGGGAAAAAGGCTTATGTTTCAAGTGTGGAAAAAAGTATACACCTGATCATGCCACAAAGTGTGTATACAAAAATGCCAAAGAAAAGCTTCAAAGTATGTTAGTCTTTGAGGATCCTGAAGATGAGATTGATGAAGCTAATGCAATTGCACCTAATGCTGAAAATGATGATCTTGAGGAAGAAGTTGGGCAATAGTATTTTTATGATCCAGTCGACTCTTTTCCTTTTGATCCAAGTGGGAGTGTTCTTTTGGTTCCATGTGGGGCTTATCATGAGCCACTTGCTGCCACTAGTTGTTCTATTTCCTTGGATGCTTGGACAGGTTCTAAGAGCCCTAATACACTACATATGAAGGGTAACATGGAAAGGCTGTGTTCATTCTGATAGATAGTGGAAGTACCCATAGTTTTGTGAATAAGTACATTATGGACAAGCTGAATTGTCTTCCCACTTATTTACAGCATCCTATACGAGTTCAAGTGGCCAATGGTGAAGAAGAAATCAGCACACAAATATGCCCATAGGTTTCTTTATAGAGCTGGCCAAAAATTTTGAAGCAAAAGTCAACCTAATTACCTTGGAAATGGGGCCTATAGATATTTTACTTAGTTGTGATTGGTTGATGACATTAGAGAAAATCACTATGGATTTCTCACAGATGTATATGGAGTTTATCGTCAATGGACAGCTCATTTATTTACAAGGAATTCCTAGTAGATCAGATTTTCAACTTATCACCATTCAACAACTCAAAAGGGAGTACAAGAGGCGTTCACATATATTTATTTTGCATTTGAATAAAGAGATGAAAGATCAACCCAATAATTTAGCAATTCATCCAGCCTTGACCGCTCTTCTTGAGGAGTATAGGGATTTATTTGAGGTGCCTACTTCATTACCTCCCAAGAGAGCAAAAGATCACCCTATTGATTTGGAGTCTAACTCAAAGCCAATCAATAAGCCACCTTACAGATTGTCTAAGTGTGAGCAAGAGGAAGTAGCCAAGCAAATCAAAGAACTCCTTGAGATGGGATTCATCGAACCAAGTTCTTTACCTTATGCATCTCCACTTTTGTTAGTCAAAAGAAAGATGGATATTTCAGGATGTGCATTGACTACAGGGATCTTAATAAGATCACAATGAAGAATAGGTATCCAATACCTAGGATTGATGATTTTCTTGATGAGCTCAAGGGGGCTCGATTCTTTACGAAGATTGATTTGAGGTCAAGGTATCATCAGATCCGCATGTGAGAGGGTGATGAAATCAAGACTGCTTTTAGGACTGATCGAGGGCTCTATCATTTCTTAGTGATGACATTTGGGCTTAGAAATACTCCACCTACCTTCCAGAGCCTCATGAATAAGATTTTGCAGCCTTTCCTCTTTCAGTTTATCTTAGTCTTCTTTGATGACATTCTGATTTACAGTAAGACCCTACAAAATCACTTATCACACATGAGGACTATTTTTTATGTATTGAGACATCACAAGCTTTTTGCTAAGGAGAATAAATGTTATTTCATGCAGATTGAAGTGGAATAATTGGGACATATTGTCAGTGAAAAAGGGATACATGCTGACCCTAAGAAGGTGCAATGTATAAAAGATTGGGCAACACCTACTACTACTACTTCTCTTAGAGGATTTATTGGTCTATCTTCATTCTACCGTCGATTCATCTGACATTATGTGGCTATTGTAGCTCCTTTGACTGACAAGTTGAAGAAGAAAGCTTTCTTTTGGGATGGTCTTATAGATAATAACTTCAACCAGTTAAAGGAACTCCTTACTTCCACTCCTATTCTAGTATGCCCAAATTTCTCGAAAGAATTTACCATACAGTGTGATGCTAGTGGCTGTGGCATTGGGACTATTTTGTTACAAGAGCATGGAGTGATTACCTTTAAAATCTGTAAGCTTACAGATAAAGAAATGGTCGTGAATGTTTATGACCAAGAGATGTTGACTATCTTGCATGCAATAAAAAAATGGCACCATTATTTGTATGGCAACCGATTCAAGGTCCAGAGTGATCACAAGGTTCTTAAGTATTTCCTTACCCAGTCCAATCTTACTCCTAAGCAGCGTAGGTGGGTAGCTACACTACAGAATTATGATTTTGACATCACTCATATGAGGGATAAAGACAATATAGTGGCTGATTCTCTTTCTAGTACGTGGACTTGCAAAGTTTCGGCAATGATTGAGCTCCATAGTGACTAGATTGAAGAATTACAGGAGGCTTATCTTTTGGATGAAGAGCTCAGCCATATTTTTTAGAAATTACAACAAGGTCTCATGCAAGAAAACTCCCATTATCAACTTAAAAATGGCCTTATTTGGTTAAATGGCAAGATTTTCATTCCTTCTATCTCTTCTTTTACATGAAAAATTACGGATGAACTACATTATTTGCCTTTAGCTAGACACCTTAGAGTTTTCAAGACCTATGATAAGATCATCAAAATTTTCTATTGGAAAGGGCTATGGAAAGATGTCAAGGACTTTGTCATGAAGTATAAGCCTTGTCAACAAAATAAGGACATCATCCATAAGCCATGTGGTTTGTTACAACCATTACCCATTCCTATAAGCAAATGGATGCACATTACCATGGACTTCATTATTGGCTTGCCTACTACCAAAAAGGGATGGAATAGTATATATGTGGTGGTGGATAGGCTCACCAAGGCAGCTCATTTCATTCCAACCAAGACCCAGTTTACTGCTTCTCAAGTGGCCAATCAGTTCATGGAGCAAATTTTTAGACTACATGGATTACTACAGATGATTGTTGGTGATAGAGACTCAAAGTTTATGAGTAACTTTTGGCAGGCAATATTCACATCTATGAAACTAAATTGGCTCCTTCTACGGCCTACCGTCCACAAACTGATAGACAGACAGAAAGGGTAAATAAGTGGTTGGAGACTTATCTTCACCATTTCTACTATGATGTCCAAAATTCATGGGATTCTTGGTTACACTTGGCTGAGTTTGCCGACAAAAACTCTACTCATGCTAGCATTGGAGTTTCACCCTTTGAGGCTATGTATAGCTATAAGGTGCCCTTACCCACAGTTATCTTTAATGAAAGAATCAACCCTCATGGGAAAGAAGAGTAATGCAAACCCTTCTTCAGCATTGTAAGATGAATCTGAGGAAAGATCAAGACCAAATGAATATATATATTGATGATAAGAGGCGGCCTTTAGAGTTCCAAGAAGGAGAGTTGGTCTTATTGAAGGTGCCCAAGTCTAGGTACTCTACTTTGAAAGATGGATCTAATAACAAGCTTGCTCACATATTTTATGGCTCCTATCGAATCTTGAAGCGCATTGGAGACTTGGCATATAGATTGGAGCTACCCTCTTCCACAAAGATTCATAATGTATTCTATGTTAGTCAGCTCAAGCCTTTCTATGGCGATCTATTGATACAATTGATGAGCTGCTACCTATTGATGAAGAAGGTCTTATTCAGTACATCCCAGAAGTTGTCATATGTTAGTGTGAGAAGAAGCTTCGATCTCGTTCTATCATTGAATATTTGATCAAATGGAGAGGTTTACCACCTGAAGAAGCTTCTTGGAGGCCTGATTCTATATTAGATCAGTTTCCTTTCCTAAGGGACACATTGGTAGGCTGAAGCCTACTGCCTATGGAGCTAGTTTTGGTGCAGACAGGGACATGACATCATGCTATTTTAGAATAGTTTTTATTGTGCATAATTTTTAAAATTAAGGTACTTACACAAAGTCAAAGTACTCTTCAAGATCTACATTTTGACATGTGGCATGTCTTGTTTGGACACTTCTACTAGAAGTTATGGTAAATTTGGTCCAGCAGGGTCTGTTTAAACAACAAGCTGTATACTTCATTTTGGGTTCATCAGTTGAAGACTTTATGGCTCCATATACCTTTGAAGCGGACCTAATCATGTATATAGCTGAGGCTTACTTTTGTTATTCCATTTTAGTCCCTTTGTCGATCACTTTTCATTTTTTTTCCCATTTGAAAAGCTATAAAAACAGAGTAGTACTCTATTCTATCCATCCTTTTCAGGTCTTTATAAGTTTGTTTTTAAGGGCAAAAACCTCTAGGATGGGATGGATTGTAAGAAGCTAGGAAGAATAAGGATTTAGTGTGTAAATAATATTAATGTTATGCCATGTCAAACTGACATTAGTATAAAAGGAGAGGACATGTAATTTTTCCTATCTTTTGACACATTAATACATTATTATTCTTCTCTCTCCTTGCTCACAACTTCAATGGCTTCTTTCTCTTTCTTGTCTTCCTCTCCTATTCTAGTCTTTCTCTCTCCTCGTCACTCTATTTCTCTCTCTTCTGCACTCTTTCTTCTCTCTTCTACAATCTTCTCTCTCCTCTTTCTCTCTCTCTAGTCCAGTTCTTGACAAAAAAACTAAGAGAAAGATATAGAGAGAGCAAAAAAGAAAGAAGAGAGAGAGGGGGGATAAAGTAAGAGAATTATAGAGAGAGAATATATAAAATTTAAGAGAGAGAAAGAGAGAGGAAAAAAGAAAAACGAGGAGAGAGAGAGAGAGAGAGAAGCAAAAGAGAGGAGAGGGGGGAAGAGAAAGAGATAGAGAGAAGAAAAGAGGGGAGAGAAGAAAAGGAGGGAGAGAGAGAGCAAGTAAGGAAAAAAGAAGAAGAGAGAATTTGAACACTGAGAGAATTATAGAGAGAGAAAATATAATTTTAAAACAGAGGACTTTCTCAACCTACTCCCTTTTCCAAATTTTCTTTTCTTAAATTAGAACCCCCTCCCCTCACTCTCACATGTAATCTTTCCTTTTCTCTTCCCCCTCCCTTTTTAATTAAAATCCTCTCTCTCTCTCTCTCTCTCTCTCTCTCTCTCTCTAAAATTAAAAACCCCTCCCCTCTCTCTCATGTGTAATCTCTCCCTTTCTCTTCCCCCTTCCCTTTTTAATTAAACTCCTCTCCCCCTCCCCCTCTCTCTCTCTCATGTGTAGAGCCTAAGTGCACACACACACACACACACACACACACACACACACATTCTCTCTCTCTCTCTCTCTCTCTCTCTCTCTCTCTCTCTCTCTCTCTCTCTCTCTCTCTCTCTCTCTCTCTCTCTCTCTCTCAAAGTGTGTAAAAAAATATGTTCAAATTTTTTTAATTTAAAGTTAACTTTTAAAATATTAAATGAAAAATAAATTTTGAAGTAAAAAGTTCAAAGAATGACATAGTTTTTTACTTAGAGAGAGAGACAAAGAGAAAATATATAATTTGAGAGAGAGAAAGAAATAGAGAGGAAAGAGAAAAATAGATAGAAAGAAAAAATATAGAGAGAAAAAAGAGCGAGGGAGGGAGAGAAAAAAACTTTAAAGAGAAAGAGAGAGAAAAATAAAAATGAGGAGAGAGAGAGAGAGAGAGAGAGAGAGAATAAAAACTAAGAGAAAGATACAGAGAGAGAAAAAAAGAAAGAAGAGGAGAGAGGGGGAACAATGAGAGAGAATTATAGGGAGAGGGAAGATAAAATTTAAAAGAGAGAAAAAAAAGAAAAAAGAGGAAAGAGAGAGAGAGAGAGAGATAATAATAATAATAATAATAAGAGATAATATAAACATAGAGAGAGAATTATAGAGAGATGAAAGATAAAATTAGAGAGTGTGAAAAGAAAAAAATTTAAAGAGAGAATGAAGAGAGAGGGAAGAGAAGAAAATGAGAGAGAGAGAGAGAGAGAGAGAGAGAGAGAAAAGAAAGAGAGGAAGAGGAAGAGAGAGGGGGAAAGAGAAAACAAAATAGTTTTTTTAATGAAACCTTTTTTTATATTAGAGAGAGAGATAGAGAGAAAATATATCATTTGAAAGAGAAAGAAAATAGGGGGAGAAAGGGAAAGAGAAAAATAGAGATAAGAAAAATATAGAGAGAGAAAAGAGAGAGAAAAAATCTTGAAAGAGAAAGAGAGAGGGAAAGAAAAATCAAGAGAGTGTGAGACAGACAACAAAAAACCCAGAGAAAGATACAAAGAGAAGAAAAGAAAGAAGAGGAGAGAGAGAGGTCCATTTACCCGTAGGAATAGGCAATGGCTGCAACAAACCTCCTGGCTTATGGGTGCTATCCTTATTTTGCTGACAAGGCATACACTTCATAACAAAGTCCTTGACATCTTTCCACAGTCCTTTCCAATAAAAGCTCTTGCTGATCCTATCATAAGTCTTGAAAACTCCCAAGTGTCCAGCTAAAGGCGAAGAATGCAACTCCTCCATAATTTTTCGCTTGAAAGAAGAAGTAGAGGGAATAACAATCTTGCCCTTCCACCAAATAAGACCATTTTTAAGCTGGTAATGTGAGTTTTCTTCCATAAGACCTTGCTGTAATTTCTGAAAGATTTGGCTGAATTCCTCATCTAAGAGATATGCCTCTTGTAGTTCTTCAATCCAATCACTATCTAATTCTGTCATGGCTGATACTTTGCAGGCCCACATACGAGAGAGAGAATCAGCCACTATGTTATCTTTGCCCCTTGTATGAGAGATGTCAAAGTCATAATTTTGTAATGTTGCTACCTATCGTCGTTACTTTGTTAGATTTGACTGAGTAAGGAAATACTTGAGTACGCGATGATCACTATGTACTTTGAATCGGCTACCATATAAGTAATGGTGCCATTTCTTGATTGCATGTAGAATAGCCAACATTTCCTGGTCATAAACATTCATGGCCATCTCCTTATCAGTAAGCTTACGGCTTTCAAATGCAATTACTCCATGCTCCTGAAGCAAAACAGCCCCAATGCCACGGCCACTAGCATCACACTGTATAGTAAACTCTTTAGAGAAATCGAGGCATACAAGAATAGGAGCAGAGGTAAGTAATTCCTTTAACTGGTTGAAGCTGCTATCTGTAAGAGCATCCCAAAAGAAAGTCTCTTTCTTCAACCTGTCAGTTAAAGGGGCTGCAATTGCCGCATAATGCTTTATAAATCTGCGATAGAATGAAGATAGACCAAGAAATCCTCTAAGAGAGGTAGTAGTAGTAGGCGTTGGCCAATCTTTTATGCATTGCACCTTCTTGGGATCAGCCTGTATTCCTTTTTCACTGACTATATGTCCCAAGTATTCCACTTCAGTCTGCATGAAAGAACACTTCTTCTCCTTAGCAAAAAGCCTATGATGTCTCAACACATCAAAAACCTTCCTCATATGCGACAAATGATCCTGAAAAGTCTTGCTGTAGATCAAAATGTCGTCGAAGAACACCAAGATAAACTGAAAGAGGAAATGTTGTAGAATCTTATTCATCAGGCTTTGAAAGGTAGCTGGAGTATTTGTAAGGCCGAATGGCATTACCAAGAAATGGTAGAGCCCACGATCAGTCCTAAAAGCAGTCTTGACCTCATCACCCTCTCTCATGCGAATCTGATGATACCCTGATCTCAAATCAATCTTTGTGAAGAATCGAGCCCCCTTAAGCTCATCAAGCAAATCATCTATCCTGGGTATAGGATACCTATTCTTCACTGTTATCTTATTGAGATCCCTGTAGTCAATGCACATTCTGAAAAATCCATCTTTCTTTTTGACTAACAGGACTGGGGATGCATACGGTGAAGAACTAGGTTCAATAAATCCCATTTCAAGAAGCTCTTTGATTTGCTTGGCTACTTCCTCTCGTTCATATTTTGATAGTCTGTAAGGTGGCTTATTGATTGTCTTTGAGTTGGGTTCCAAATCAATGGGGTGATCCACCGCTCTCTTAGGAGGCAATGAAGTAGGTACTTCAAATAAATCTCTATACTCCTCAAGCAGAGCTGTCAAGGCTGGATGGTTTGCTGAATTATTGGGCTGATCATGTGTTCCTTTGTTCAAATGCAATACAAATATCTGTGAGCGCTTTTTGTACTCTTTCTTTAGTTGTTGAATGGTGATAAGCTGAAAATCAGATCTACTAGGGATCCCCTGTAAACGGATGAGCTGTCCATTGGAGAAAAACTCCATATATAACTGTGAGAAATCCATAGTAATCCTGCCTAAGGTCATCAACCAATCACAACCAAGTACAATATCTATGGGCCCCATTTCCAAAGTGATCAGGTTTACTTTGACTTCAAAATTTTCAGCCATCTGCAAAGAAACCTGTGGGCAAATCTATGTACTGGTTTCCTCTTCACCATTAGCCACTTGTGCTCGAATAGGCTGCTGTAAGTCGGTGGGAACACAATTCAACTTGTACATAATAGATTTATTTACAAAACTGTGAGTACTACCACTATCTATCAAGATGAACACTGGCTTTCCACATATGCTTCCCTTCATATGAAGTGTATTGGGGCTCTTAGATCCCGTCCAAGCATCCATAGAGATAGAACAATTAGTGGTAGCAGGCAACTCATTACAAAATCCACCAGGATCAAATGGGATATCACCGCCTGGATCAAAAGGAAAAGAGTCAGATGGATCATAGAAGTACTCATGTCCATCATCATCCTCGAAATCTTCATTTTCAGCATTGATTGTGACTGCATTAACTTCATCTATGTCATTTTCAAAGTCCTCAAGAACTAGCATACTCTAAATTTTTGGCTTGGCATTTTTGTATACACGCTTTGAAGCATGGTCAGGAGTATACTTTTCTCCACACTTGAAGCATAAGCCTTTGTCCTTTCTTTCCTTGTAAAGATCCATGAGAATATTTCTGGAATTTGTATTGGCTGAAGCAGACTTAGGCTTATTGTCACCTTGCTTAAATTCAACCTTTGGACCGTTTGCTGTCTTGAAATTGCTTTGAAGCCTAGAAGCATTAAATGGAGGATAAGTTGGTATCCGTAAGCTCCCACTAGGCATATGATTGCTGCCATAATTGTTACCAACTTGCCCTTGCTTTAAAACAGTCCTTGGCTGTCCATAACTTGGCTGAAATGAAGACTCTTTCCTATACTTCCTTCCATAGCGCTCTGCAAGCTCAATAGCCTTGAAAAGTGAAGTAGGATTCTGCGCCATAACATCAGCTGACAAGGATGGTTCTAAACCATACATGAACTTGTGTAGCTTGGCCTCATCACTGATGTTTTCCACATACATGGTCAAGTTGAGGAATTGGTTTGTATATTCTCTTACACTTAGGCCCCTTTGTTCCAAACCATACCATCTTCGTTCTAACTTCTCTTTTTCAAGAGGTGAAACAAAGACTTCAGCCATAAGTGCCTTGAAAGCTTCCCAATTCTCAATAAGTACATTCTCTTTCTTGATATACCTCCACCAAGTGTGGGCAAATCCTTCTAAGTGCAAGGAGGCAAAGTGTATCTTCATAACATCAGTTTTAGGAAATATGTCAAAATAAGACTCCATCTTAGAGGTCCATTCCTCTAATTCTGATGGTGAAGATGACTGCCCATTGAATTTGGATAAAACAATTTTGTCCTTGAATTCTCTATCATGGAAGGGTTGCTGTCCCAAAACTGGCTGATCAGAATTTCCAAGTACAGAACCTCCAAATTGAGACTGATATCTTCCAACAGGTGGCTGAGAATTACCATGTAATCTTCATGTTGGTAAAGCACCCCTAGTATACAATCCAAAAGCTTGAGTATTGGCTCCGTTCAAGCTGCCAAATAGTCATCGTACCTTTGTGAAGCTTCTCCCACTTCATACTGACTATTTGGAATACCTCTTCTTCCAATGATTCCATCTCCATTACCATTTTGGTTGGATGGCTAAAGTGGGACTGAAGGGTCAGTATTTGAACAGGCCTTCTCATTAGCTTCTTTTGATGCCACTTGTAATTGTAAAAGTTTAGAGATTTGTGCCATGAGTAGGTCGTTGGACATTACAAATCTATCAATAGAAGCCTTGGTCTGATCAGTAGATTGAACCATCTAATCCATTCTTGACAGCATGGCCTCATGTCGCTCTCTATGCCTTAGTTCATAGGCACACAAAGTATCATTGAGTATACTAATCTCTCCTTGTTGAGGCTCTTCAGGGTTCTCTTGAAGTGTGCTTTCCATCATGGAATCCCAGATTTGTTGTGCATAATCCTCCTGGACCTTATTTTTGCCTTTATGTCCTGCCATACTAGTGCAGTCCTGCAGTACCCCCTGTCAGTAAAACGGCTATAACTTTGGCTAGAAAACTCTGATTGCAAAACTTTTTTATGCGAATCGAAGCTAACAATGCCCTCTTCGAGATGAGCTATAGCACGCTATAACAGGTTCAGGACAGAAAATTCTGTAACTGAATTTCAGAATCTAAACTGTCCAGTCCTGCACCCTGTTTAGACCTGTAAGTGCCCTGTTTTGACCCTGTAATGCAAGAAAGTAACCTCAAATGGCTACCAAACCCTGCAAAGGGGTATATAGGACCTGTAGGTACCCTGTAGTACTTGCACCTGTGCTTCAGTATCAAAGGGTGTACCTGTATCCACCTGTAAATACCCTGTGGGTAACCTGAAAATGCCCTGTTTTACCCTATTTTAATCCAGTAGGTACTTGAGTCGTTGGAAAGTCTTCAATCTTCAATTCTCCACTCACTGTACCTGTGTGAGGGATAAAACGGCAGGACGGGCTCCCTACACGGGCTCTGAATCACCGGGAGGTGGGCAAAGTTCCCCCCGGCTCGGTTGGTTGCACCCCTTCGGGATCTTCGATAGTGAGGGAGGGTCACCTCTCTTTTGTCCCACTATCTCCCCCGGCATCCACCTTTTTCCTCGGTGGGAATATCAACATGGCAGAGGCTAGTATGCTAAGCAATCAGCATGATATGCAATTGAAAAATATCCATTCAGCCTTTCATGAGATGCAATTGATTGATAAGAAAACTTGAGATGGGAGAAGGGTTTTACCTATGCAATTCAGTGACTCACTGATTACTAGTACTTACCCTTTTACAATTTTCCAATTTAGGCAAAAGAGAATCAACTAATCAATTGGATTAGAGTAAACAAAAGCATCAATCAATGTATTCAGTCAATAAGATTCAAATGTTATGCTGAAATCTCAGATTGAGGCCTTTAATTCACTAATTGAAGCTAATATGCATTAGGCAAGCATTGCATTCATGAATAGATGAATTCAAGCAAAGGTTGGCTGAGAATTTGATGAAAATGTTCAATTCTTTAATCTCTCAGTCAAATGGCTTAAGCTCAGCAATTGGATTAATGAGAGAGATTAAAAATTGAAGAGAAATACCTTGACATGGCTGAAAATAACTTGCCAAATGCTTGATAGGGCTCTCGGTTGTCCAATGTTAGCAAAATAATCCATAAGGCTTGCTTATCTGATGGTTGAGACCAATCTTGAAGCTTCAAATGCTTGAAATTGAAGCATTAAACCCGTTTCCCCCAAATTTTTGCTCTATAGAAGCTCTTGATCTTCAATCTTAAGCCATCCCGTGCTTAATCCTTGCAATTTGTTGAAGAATCCTTGCTGAAATGATTCTACGGGCCAAAAGGATGAAGAATCTTCAAGAAATTGTCAAGAAATGGAAGCTTGGGCTGAAGCTTTCATGGCTGCCCATGGACTGTTCACCTAGGGTTCAAGAGAGCTGAGGAATCCATAAATGTGGCTGAGAATCTCACCATTGCTGAGGATTTATGTTTGAATTGGATCAAGAGGATTGCCAGAGCTGAGGAGAAGCAAGTTTGAAGCAGGGCTGGGCTGGAATCAGCCTAAAAATTGCACCGCAATTTTCGGGGCTGCTTCTGGCTCCATGGCAGTGAAAAGCTTGAGCAACCATATGCTCATTTTGAAGGTCTTGAACTGAGGATTCATTTCCATGTGGTACTTGACCAAGAAACTCAGGGATAAGAGAGATATGAGCTGATCTTCAGGGCTGAACTTCCATGAAACCTGCGGGAAACTCCAGGAAAGGGGAAAGAGAAACCCCTCTTTTCAAAGTAACCACAGTTTGTTCTCAAACTAAGCCCGGTTAACCATCCTTTACCCTAGTTACCTCCATTTTTGCATAAAATTTGATGACGTCCAGCCATTTAAGCCTTTACCCGCCATATCTGACCTTGAATATCTCCAGATGTAGTCAGTGCTAACTGTAGTTGTCCTGCAGCACTCCACTAGTCACTGTCTTGTACCATTTTTGTCTGAAATTGGTTTTGAAATAGGAAAATAGGAGTGAAAATGGAAGAAAATAATGGATCAAAGACTGAAGCTCTGATACCACTTGTCAGAGAGAGAACTAGGGAGAGAGAAAGAGGAGAGAGAAATACTGCAGGAAGAGAGAGAAATAGAGTGACGAGGAGAGAGAAAGACTAGAATTGGAGAGAGAAAGACAGGAAAGATGAAGAAGCCATGGAAGCTTGGAGCAAGAAGGGAGAGAAAGATTGTAAATGTATTGATATGTCCAAAAGATGTGAAAATTTACAACTTCTCTCCTTATATACCAATGTCAATGTGACATGGCATATTATTAGCATTCTAACTATTCCCAACTTCTTACAATATTATTCTGTGAAGAAGTTTGCGGTAAACCTGTAATGAAGTCCATAGAAATCTGCTCCCAAGGTGAATTAGGGATAGGTAATGGAAGTAATAAACCATATGACTTACCATGATGTCTTTTTATGTGTTGACATACAATGCATTCAAAAACAAAATTAGAGACATCACGTTGCATATTTGGCCAAAAAAAAATCTTCGTGTAAATTTCTAAGTGTGGAGATAATACCATGATGTCCCATATAAGGAGGCTCGTGTACTTCTTGCATAATGAAAGGATAAAAAGGATTAGTAATACATAACCTTTTTTCATAAAACAAAAACCCATCGGAAACAGAAAAGTTATTAGTAGAGATCCATTGATTGTTAGATAAATTTACCCAAACATCATGAAAATCGAGATATTGAAGATAAGTATTTTTCATTGTCAAGCGACCATCTTTAAGATCATTAAAAGAATTGAATTTGAATGTACATTTGCTTATCTTGGACTCCTTTTGACTAGCGTGGACATCCAAAGTAGCGTTGATGGCGCGAACTAGGTTGTCGTCGTTGGTAGAAATTTCAGTGGCAGGACGCTTGAGGGACTTCAGTTCTTGCTCCAATTGTACGCGGTATTGATGCTCTTCTTCAAGTTGCACGGATATTAAATCCATATGCTGGTCCAGGATTGGCTCGGGAAGCAATGATGTAGAGTCGAAATTGGTAGTGTCGGATGGCCCTTTGTGTGACATGATTGCTTGATGGAGAAATCTAGAGATTTAGGACGCCTTGCAAATGAAAATACGCTTTGATTGCTATTGAAGAATTTTGGCGTGTAAGACCAAAATTTTAAGTGGCATTTGGACAAGAAATTATGGATGGAAGTAGGTAAGAAAGGCAATAATTTTTTATGGGAATTTTGTGAAATTTATAAAGCTAGAAAGAACTGCGCGAGAACTGTCTCTATGGAAGAGATAGTCAGCTGTGACTTGTGAAGATTTGCAGAGTCTATGTATGACACGGAGTAAGAGAAGATGAAGTTGATTATGTAAGTGATAAAAGAGGTAATGTAACTTGCTTAATAAGGCTTTAAGCCTTTTAAAAAAAACTTGACAATTTAGGACAAAAGGATGTCGTGAATGTTGTCGTGGCGGTAAAAAAAACGGCTCCCTCCCAACGAAATCAAGATTGAGCTTAAGCTCTTGATTAAGCTTAATCAAAGCTTTTAATTAGGCTTTAATTAAGCTTGCTAATCACCTTGAAGCTCCAGTACTTCACGAAACATGATGCCATGATGTGGGAGTGGGTCTTCTTCAATATCTGAGAAAATAACAGAATTTCTTGACTATGATAGAGGGGTTGGGGGTTTTGAAGGCGTGGGAATCCAGCCGTGTAGTCGGTTCACGATGAGACGGACCGTAGATCCCGTTTGCAGCAGAGGGCTCGCCTTCAAGCCAGAGGGTAGGCGATTGGAAGCCTAAGAGGTAGGCTGGGCTCTGATACCACTGTTGCAAGCAACGGATGAGGGTTTGCGCATAGCGAATGGAAGAAGCTCCCTCTTTCTCTCTTTTACTCATAAAATAGCATAACTCATGAGAAATTAAAAATAAACTAAAAGAGAGGGTAAATTAAGATAAAGCGACACAAGATTGGGTACAATCTCCCCCCGATATGAAGTGGGTAGCTCTCTTCATGCCGTATTTATAATAATATTATAAAATCTTATTTGCCTAATATTTAGGCCCTTTACAATCACTCTTTGCATAAAGAGTTTGAGTGTACTGGAAAAGAGATAGAGTATTCTAAATTAATGGATGCTAGCAGTTGTGCATCCCACAACTCTCTAGAACCATTAATATTTTATTGGACATATCTTCTAAAAATCTATTTTGCTAATAAATATTTACATAGAGGCTATACGCATACTTTATAAGAAATAGCAGTGCGTCTAATACAATAATCCAATAATTGCCAAATAAATTCTTGAGAAAATAATCTTTAAAATGCTTGCATGTGGTGTGCCTTTCCAATTCACCTTGCTCTACACATCAACTGTCAAAAATTCAAAAAATCATGTTAGAATAATAACCAACTGAATAATTGCAGCTAGCTACCTAAATCAATTAATTTGGAGTTCCATACAATGATTAATTCACGAAGACGTTAATACTCGTGTGGATAAAATGGTATCATCCACGTTCACACTTGCATTGACGCCCGAAAAGGATAGGCATCCCCATCGACCTTCCGCCTAAGACAATTCTTAGGAATGTGCCCCGCATTGACGGAGAACCATTTAAGGCGCTCATCCCTTTGTGTATGTAAGAAGCTGAGAATAGGGAATTAGTGTAAATAATATTGACATTATGCCATGTCACACTGACATTGGTATATAAGGAGAGGGCATGTAATTTTACATATCTTTTGACAAATCAATACATTTACAATCTTTCTCTCCCTTCTTGCTCTAAGCTTCCATGGCTTCTTCATCTTTCCTGTCTTTCTCTCTCCAATTCTAGTCTTTCTCTCTCCTCGTCACTCTTATTCTCTCTCTTCTTGCAGTCTTTCTCTCTCCTCTGCAGTCTTTCTCTCTCTTCTTTCTCTCTCCCTAGTTCTCTCTCTGACAAGTGGTATCAGAGCTTCAGTCTTTGATCCATTATTTTCTTCCATTTTCACTCCTATTTTTCCTATTTCAAAACCAATTTCAGACAAAAATGGTACAAGACAGTGACTAGTGGAGTGCTGCAGGACAACTATAGTTAGCAAGTGACTACGTATCGAGATATTCAAGGTCAGATATGGCGGATAAAGGCTTAAATGGCTAGACGTCACCAAATTTTATGCAAAATTGAAAGTACACAAGTATGGGAGCAGTAGGGGAGTTTCCAAAGCATCTCTGGACCACAAGGACTGCATGCAAAAGCATTAATGGCAGCTTTCTTGGGAGTTTACACCTCCAGACCACAAGGACTGCATGCAGGAGCATTAATGGCAGCTTTCATGAAGACCACACAGACCATTGTAGCTTTCTTGGAGTCTTTCAAGCGTGTGACATCTAGAAGCAGGAGATCTTGACCTGGAGAGGCTTGCAATTAGTTCGTTCTACATTTTGCTATCAATGTAAAGCTTGGAAAGCAAGGACTTCAGCTGCTTGCATTTGGCAGCAAATTGGTCAGGAATTATAGCTTCCTGATGTGTTGATTGATCTTTTTTTTTGTAATCTACGTGCGGCATTCTTTCTTCCTCTTCTGCTTCATCCTTAGTTACTCCAAAATTACTTGAGATTTGGGCCAAGAGCACATCCTCCTCTCCTGATCCTCTTCCTTCATGATACTATTCTTCCATTAAGCTTCCATTCGGTACATCTTCTTGCACAACCTCATCCCGTAGACTCATCATATTGTCAATCTCAGGCCCCTCGCCTTCTCCTCGCAAGTCCAGAAAATCAGCACGTCGGGCCTTCGCACCTCCCTTTACGGCCCCTACTGTGTTTTCCTTCATCGATGCGAGAGTGCAGATGTCTTCCTCCAGGCTCCATGCATTTTTCTGAACAGTGGATGAAAGAGTCCTCCGGCTGTGAAAGAGTCCTTCGGTTGCTTCTTCTGGCTGTGAAAGAGTCCTCCGGCTGCTTCTTCCACTTCAACCTCGGCTTGTACTTTGTCCTTTCCATAGCGGACTTCGAAGCTGTGAAAGAGTCCTCCGGCTACTTCTTCCACTTCAACCTCGGCTTGTACTTCGTCCTTTCCATAGCGGACTTCGAAGGCATCCTCCAGCTGCTTAGGGTAAGTGCAAGGGACTGAGCATGCCAAGGGATTGTCTGTTACATTGAGGGTGACAGATTGACGTTGAGAAGCCCCTCCCTGATACATCCTTGCGATGATGGGGTTGTACACGCTCTTCAGCTCCTTCATTTTGTCCTCAAACTCATCCGCCTCGGCCAGGTGATTTTTGGAGCAGCATCCTCGATCTTCTTCTTGTCCGCAGCGTCCAGCTTCCCAACAATCTTCTCATCTCAGATGGTGTTCCTCATGTTGTAGGCATAGTTCTCCAAGGAATTCTTCAATTCCGTCTCCTTATTGGTCCAGGCCATCATTCCTCCGCCTAAGATCATGGCCGTTTGCGTGATGCCGTGCTTCATAATGCTCTTCCTGACAACAACGGTCTTGTTGCAGCTGTCAATGATGGCCTGCAAGTAACCAATGGGCCAGAGTAACTTGTGAAATCACTTCTCAGGGCTATCGACGATGATCCTAAAATTTTCCTAAACTCAACATAATCAGCCCAGCCGTCGGTTCTCGCACTCACAAGCTTCAAGCCTTTGTGCAAGAATTGCAATTGTGGAAGAATATCTCTCGAGCCAGGATTCGAGATACTGTATTTGATTCTCGATTCCTTCTGTACCTTTTCCGCCCAACTTGAAAGTTCTGCAATAGCCTTGATTGCTGTCATTTCTGTTTCTGAAGTTAGAGTGAACTCGGAAAACGGGTGGCATTGTCCATCGTTGCTGTATGGCAGGGTGCCAATGACAAGATTGTTCTTTTCAAAAGGGATTATGGAGCCTTTGGCTCGATTCAAGAGTGTAAATTCAACAAAATCACCCACCTGATAGCTGTGTACATCATCAATCAAAACCGTTCACAGTGCCCTGCTGGAAATCATCGCAAAACAGAGAGGGCACTTTAGATTTACCCTCTAATTCATCTTTAGCCGGGCCGCCTGCATTTCACTGACAAACTGACAAATTCTCTCAAGGACTAGAGGCTTTCCTTGTGCCAAGAAGGCTTCACGTAACCCCTTCCCCACAGGACCTTCATCCAAGACAGAGACCTTGAGTTCAGAGTCTTCATCGGCATTTTCATCTGCAATATATGGGAGCTCCACCTTGCCAGTGACTTTGGCGAGGCTGGCGCCAGAACCATCTTTGGCTTTCCCTTTCCACGACAGACTAACCAGACCACCAGAATCAGAAACTTTATTCAGCTCCAGGCATTTACCAGGTATTACCTTTGCCTTGGGAGCAAAATGCTGATCAGTTTTTGGCTTCTGCAAAGAACCAATGTTTCCTGTCCTGGCTGACGATGAAGCCCCAGTTACTATAGCACGACCATTAGAGCCTGATGGCTTCTGGGTGTCTTAAAACTCTTGTGACATATACCTCTATATCATTGGTAGAACTTGTAGCTTCAACAATCTAGTGTTGTTCTTTGCAAGTGAATGAGGCACCTGCCCCTTGATATGGAGGATTGGTACTGATCAACCTCAGCTAGAGAATAACATTGAGCTGAGAGGCAGATTTTCTTTTTTATAGAAGAAAATGCTATTTTTTTTTTACAACAGCTGAACCATTTGAGTGGATAGAAGCATATGAAGCTAGTGGAAGTGCCTTCAGAAGGCTCTGACTGCATTGTACCACAAGCCTATCCAGAGAGAGCTGGCTTTCCTATCTCAGAAAGCTTGCTCTGCAACTCACCTTCTATCATTCGGTTTCTGATATGCAAAGCTCGGAGTTTTAAGTGTGACAACAGACATTCTGAAGAGAACTCATTTTCTGCAGCATGTGTCTGCTTAACTTTCAACTCATCTAGCTCTTCCAACATTTTGCTAAGAGCTGTAACAGACGCCAACTCAGTAGACCTGACATGGTCCAACTCCATTTCAAGCTAGCAATGTTCTTTTGTGTCTCACTTTCAGCCAACACTGCCTGTCTCTCTGTTTCTTGTACATCAGAATACTCTTCCTTTAGTTGATTACTGTAGACTATGATCTGACTTTAAAAGTTCAATCTGCTCTTCTGTCTCTACAAGTGCAGCTTGAGCAGCAACCAAAGCCTCATTAACAGAGCCCTGTTCTTCAGTAAGTTCTTGAATTTTCTTGGAGACAACATCCAGAGCATTATTGGCCTCTTGCCTTTCTTTTATTGTTGCTTGCTTCAAATTAGTGACAGAGAGGAGCACCCCCTTTGTGCTTTCAATCTCTGCTGAGACCTTTTGTAGTTCTGACATAATTTCTTCAACCTTCAGATCGTTGAACCTGTAGAACTTGTAGAATTATGATCAACATGTTTTAGCTCTCTTGTGGAAAACATCCATGAACCAACCACCATCTGAGGATATATAGGCTTTGGGGATGCAAATCAGTATACTCACTGATACTTTGTGTGCCCATGAGCTGAGACATAGGGAACGACATGAGGCCATCTTGTCAAGAATGGATCAGATGGTTCAATCTACTGATCAGACCAAAGCTTCTATTGATAAGTTGGTAGAATCCAACAAGCAACTCATGGCACAAATTGCTAAATTTATGCAGTTGCAAATGGCATCAAAAGAAGTTAATGAGAAGGCTTGTTCAAACAGTGACCCTTCAGTCCCACTTCAGCCATCCAACCAAAATGGTCATGGAGATGGGATCATTGGAAGAAGAGGCATTCCAAAAAATGGTTATGCTCATGGCCAGCATCAATATGCTGATGGTACACCTGAATCAAATGCTTATGCCTATGGACAACATGTATATGCTAATGAGTATCATCCCATTGAACCTTGGCAGCAAAGTGGTTACTATGGTCAACATGCTTATGCTTATGAGCATCCATCTCTTCAACAACAAGATTTGGATAATGAACAACATGATCAACAAGAGGATGAGCAAGAAGAGGACCAAGAAGATGTACAAGAAGTGAACAATGAAGAGCAAGATGTACAAGCTGATGGTATCTTCATTGATAAATTACATGAGGCACTTGCAGAAGAGCAAGATGTACAAGTTGATGGCATCTTCGTTGATGAATCACATGAAACACTTGCAGATGTAGATGGTCATGTTGAAGGTTTTAGACTCTTAGAGAAATCTCATGATGATATTTTTGGGCATCAGTTTACACTTAATCAAGGTCTACAACAGCCATTGAATGCATTTGATAATGAGTACCTTGATCATTGTTATGATGACCGGCACATGTCTGATGATGATATAATACATGATTTGGGCATACATGAATATGAAGATGGCATTGTGCTTCCCTATGATGCAGGGGATTATGGATGTGATCATGGATTTGATTATGGGGATACTTCATCGTATCCATTTGATCCGGGTGGATTGGAGTATGTGGTTGAGAGGCATTCTATTCTCCTAGACAATCATTATGATGGAATACCTTTTGATCCAGGAGGTTTTAAGCAGGATTTTGCACCTTCATTTTCCACTTACGATCCTCTCCATTACTTTGTACAAACTAGTGCTTTTCCTATTTTTGTAGCCCTTGTATCAGAGTAGTACTCTGTTTCATCTATCCTTCTCTAGTCTTTCAGGTTTGTTTTTGAGGACAAAAACTTTTGGGAAGGGATGGATTGTAAGAAGTTGAGAATAGGGAATTAGTGTAAATAATATTGACATTATGCCATGTCACACTAATATTGGTATATAAGGAGAGGACATGTAATTTTACATATCTTTTGACAAATCAATACATTTACAATCTTTCTCTCCCTTCTTGCTCTAAGCTTCCATGGCTTCTTCATCTTTCCTGTCTTTCTCTCTCCAATTCTAGTCTTTCTCTCTCCTCGTCACTCTTATTCTCTCTCTTCCTGCAGTCTTTCTCTCTCCTCCGCAATCTTTCTCTCTCTTCTTTCTCTCTCCTTGGTTCTCTCTCTGACAGTGTAGGTGCCACATGGCAACAGAAGCTTGGGAAAAGCCAAGGCCTTGACTACTATATTGGAAGCTTGAATAATCAAACTATTGTAATTTATCATAGCAGATTGGCAAACTCTCTAAGCTTACCAATGATGGTTTTAAAAGTTATTTCCAAAGCCATTCGATCTCAAGTTTCAATAGAGAAGTTGAGAATATAATTTTGATAGAGAAGGAAGAAGCCATAAGAGTTTTTTGCTACACTCCTAGTTATAGTGGATCTAGAGCTAGATACTTTGGAGCTCTTGGCTCCTATATACTCTCCCATTATGTAGAAGATGCAAAAGATTTGAAGCTCCTCCCGTGCTATAGAAAATAGAATTTTTTGAAATGCAAATGCCTTATTGAGTGGGATGAAACCGAAGATTCATATATAATAGAATCAAACTAAAAGATATCAAAGAGTCAATAGTTTCTTGAAACCCATCTTTTGTCTTCTCTTTGTTTAGTTTGTAACCATTCTAAAATGTCTGCTTTGCATAAAATTTTAGATATCCATCTTTTCTTTTCTAGATAACCATTTATATGGTTTTGCCAAAGGTGATGTATCACATGATATGCTTATGTCTTTAAGCTTGAGTTTATGTCAAATTTTCGTATAGGACCATTGAAAGACCTCTAATAAACTATTTGCTTTATAAAACTCTTCCACCTCTATGTTTGTGTGTGAAGTATTTATTCTTGCTTGGTAATGTGATTTTTCTATGCTTTGGGTTGACCAAATAGATAGACTTTCATATTGTTTGATGAAATATGAAGCATGGTTGTATAAAATAAAATTTATAATTTAAAAATAAAGTTAATTAAAAATCTTGTATGATTTAGATAATGAAAAAAATAACAATGCAAACTTTTGACCACATAGTGAGTGAAGTGTTGAGATTTACCCAAGCTTCTATCATTGTGTTTTTGGAAAGGTTCGATCAGTTTTTAAAGTATTTAAGATCGTCATCTTTCCAATCGATTTTATCACAATACAAAAATATATTGTCTAGTATTTCCTAGACTTTGGCTTTTCTATTCTGAACCTCTCCATTACCACCATGATCCTTAATTGCATTATGTAGGGATTTTCATTGATTTTATTTAATTGGTAGCCCCCATTTCTAGAGTTTGTCTTGCTAAGTTTTCCTTGAAAGCCTAGGAACCTTCTAGCCTTTACTCCACCAATAGATAGCTTTTTAGGGATACAATTTTTACCCTTGGACTTTGAAGGTTTGGTTTAATAATAGCATTATCTCCATGTGAAGCAATTGCAAATGAAACCTACTCAAACTTTGTTATACTATCTTGTCTAGTCTATAAGGGCTTTAGCTTCCAAGAAAATCCTATGTAAAGTTGAATGATCTTTTCAATTATTCTACAAAGTGCATGAAGTGTATAGACATGAGCATTGGCCGAAGGAATATCTAAAACTAAGTAGAAGAGACTACTTCAAAAGCTTATAATCCCTAGATATTATATTTAAATTGAACAATGAATAACATTGAATCATTGCAATGACTTTATACAAGTTCTCTATTCATAAAGGTAATGGAGATCCTATCTAAATTTGTACACTCCAAAATCTCACTTCCATCAAATTGTCACAAACCTGGTTACTTCTTGTATCTCTTCTAAAGACAAATCATAGAATCTAATCATCAAACCTTGCAAGGTAGATAAATTAACAAAAATCTTGTTCAATTCATTGAAATAGACCTCTTGCTTCTTGCCCTAAGCTAGCCTTAAAATGGAAAGGCTCACCCAAAACTTCCATTACTTTACCATTAACTCTTTATCTAATAGTCTTAAACATGAATGGCCTTGTAAGTAACAACTACATACCCAACCTTGTTTCATATTTCATTGCAATAGAGCTGAAAATTTTGTATATGTGCATTTTGACTAATACTGGTACTCTCCAAAGTATTCTACACTAGCTCCAAACCTAAAGAATAATCCTTAATGAAAAAATCTAAGTATTATTATTTTACTTTTTTTAATTTCTTATTCTCAAGAATACCCTTTGAACTACTGAGGGGAAAAAGGTAATAATTAAATTGAGATGTTTTGAAGAATCTCTTAATTACATTTGGCTGAAGAAGAGACCTAAACAAGATCAAGCAAAGTTATATTCAACATTTCTTAAATAGAAAGGTATGCCTTGCTACTTGGACTCTTTTAGTGTAGCCACCTCCTCCTCATTTGAGATTCTTAATATGCTTGAGAGATCTTTATGGAATCCAAATACCTAAAATAGTTTGTTTTCACTAGTATGTTTTGATATGTTTCTCCAATGAACAAATCTTTTGTTGATAATCATATAGTTGTTGCAGCAACTCATCTCAATGTTTTGTGAATAAGTGATTCTACAATCTAAGAACATCCTTCTCTACAGCAAGATTAAGCGTAAAGCCTAAAAATTCATTATAATCATTACCGATAAACCTCATCAATGAAGAGCTATTATAAAAAGGAGTGCTATTTTTTATAGGATGTTTGGGGTATAAAGACTTCCATCCAACCAAATCTCAAAATGTTTATTTCCTTCAAATCTAAAGATATGTTTCATGAACTCTAAAACAATGTTTGGTTTTGTTCTTTTTCTAATTGGTTCATACTCGCATTCTAACTCAATGTGAAGATAATAGAAAGCTCTTTTACTAGTGCTACAAATGATTAATCCATGGCTAAGGATGTGATCTACTAGATTTCATGGAAAAGCTATGTAAATATTTTAAAAAGAAAAAGAATGATGAAGTAACTACTAAGGAGAAGAAGAAAGAAGAGAATGAGGATAGAGGAAGGTAATCCAATGTTGAAAAAACTCAAATTGAATATTCACTCACTTTTATTAATAGAATATAGGAACTTCATTAAGTCAATCACTGTCACCTATGGCAACCTAGAAATCTAGGTTTGATGCAAGTTATGAGAATATTATGATAATGGCTTCTTAACAATTTTAGTATGTTTATTTTTAAAATATAATTTTTTAAAATATCACAAAATGATTTTTTTTCCAAATATATTCTTTCTAAAAGAACTCTTACATGGCATTTTCAAGACCTCATATCTCCTCTAATGCACCTTCCACCTCCAACGTTGAGAATGTAATAGAGTTGAGGAGGACACAGTTGAGCCTAATTAATTAAGCTATGAAGTATATAAGTTTTGGTCTATCATCTAATATTTCAACTCTAGCCCCCACAAGAGATGCCATTATATACCATATAAAGGGCATTGGCTATGGCAAGCAAGAGTTGAAAGTTGTGAAACTAGGGGAACTTGAGTCCTCTAAATCAAAAAAGTTATTCTTGGTGAAGCCATCTGAAATGATGTCTTCCATGGTACACTATGTGGAGCCTCAAGAATTTGATGAGCCAAGAGAGAGTACATGTGATGTGCCCCAAGGTGCAAAGCCAATGGTGGAGTTGACACCAGAAATACATGAGTACTACTTAAGACTATTGAGCATACTACATGCTCCTATTCAAAAGGTAATTGTCTTTCCTCTTGACTACGGAGGATGTGAAGTGTAGCAAGAAGATGTAGATGAATCAATGAAGAGATGATAACCAGAAGGAGAGCATGCCATAGTATTTGATTTCAAAGTTTTAGAGAAAAGAAAACTCTAGAAGGATCTACCCCCAATCACTATGCAAACACTAAATTGAGCAATTAAGAGTATCACCAAGAAGTGGAAGGAGCAACAAGATGAAAGCACCCTTTTGGAAGCATGTCGACTTCAAAAAGGCAAGACCTAAGGTGAACACCTAGACCCTCTTGGTCCTCCTTCATAAAAACTTTACCAAATGCCCTAACCTTGCCTCTATCACCACATATAATGCTTAGCAAAGGGATGTCTCAATTGTACCTTGCAATCACTCCTAGAATAATAAAACCATTTTTAAAAAAAGAGAAAAAAAATTAAAACTAAAGGTGAAAAAAGGCTCTAATTTAGAAAGGTATACTACATGATCACTACACCTAGGGGTCCTTAAGTTGAGCATGTCCAATGGCCTCTCTTTGTCCGCTTTGCTTCTAACCCCTAGCCCTTTTCCCATAGGACAACCTTATGACACATCAAGGGCAAGACACCCCGAGCTCACTCAGATGACTTTTCATTGTGAACCTTGCATCACACAATAAAACCATATACTAATTGGGTCCTCAAGTGTGAAACACTATCCCAACCTAGCTTGGAGCTTGATCCATCTCCTAGTTACACTTGTATGAGCACTAGCATTGCACTATAAGGGAAGCACATCCCTAAGGAGAACACTTTGAATACAAGTTGCAAAACATCGAGTGAAAATCCAATAACATTGGTTGCCAACTACCCTTTTTCATGACTGCATCCATAAAGTTTTCTTCTACATCCTCAAGCACCATTGCCAAAGCTACAACAACAATCTCAAACCACTCCCCCAAAAGAACCACCTTACATAATCGTCCCTCAATATGATGTTCTATAGAACTAAGTATGGGACTGCTGGCACACCTCTACAATGGAGATAATATACCCCTCAATGAAGTAAGCACAAGAAGGGCTAATGATGAGCAATAAATTTTTCCAACATGTTATAATGATTTTCCAAACACAATTTTCAATGTAAAATAAGGGGCCAAGCTTACTCCTAAGCTCACTCTCGTACAAATTATGACCATTTTTGCTGAAGTTGAGTGAGTCACTTTAAAATTCCAAAACGCATGCAATGGAAGGCTAGTTCAGTAGGCCACAATGCTCGATGCCCGAAAAGGGTGGAAACCCTAAATCTATTGTATAAAAAGGATAAAAGATAGACAAAGATATTATTCATGTGTGTGCAAACTTGTGGTCTTCTTGCTTTTGCTTATCTTTTCATTGAGAGAGTGAAGGACTAGGGAGAGAGTGAGGGTGAGGGTGAGAGCGCAGTAGTGTGAGAAGCTCTTGCATTCCTTCTCCATTTTATCCTCTTGATGAGTTATGAGTGCAAGCAAGGGTGTGTAAAGTAGAGAGAGTTTGAGAGTGAGGAACATGGTACATTAAGCTTTCTCTCTTCTCTTCTACTCTTTAAGCTCATCCTTAGCAACCCTTCTTGTGCAATGGTAACAACAACTAAGCAAACATATGTGTGGATCATGGAGCACAACTTGCCAATGCAAACTATGATGACATTGTAGATATTGGTAAGTTCACTCGCAATGTTTGTATGTATGAGTGAGTAAGCTAGGTGAGAGATAGTCATGACAAACCGTGTCGAAACCCTTAAAATAATAACAATGTGTCCATGTCTTAGCATTGGGCTAGAGACTGTAACACAATAGGTCTCTTGAAATGCCCTGATACTAGGCTGAGGACTACTTGGTTGTTATTTCCCTAAAGCAGAATCCTATATGTAGACTAAATTGATCCAATAAGATAATGATTATCCACTTTAAAATAAAGGTTATGTTTTTCAAAAATGACTATTTTCTATTACTTTTATGTTCATGTTAAATTATGTGAGAGAACCTTGTTTAAGAGGTTAATTAAGGAGGTTGTTTGTATATGTTAGACTAATATGGTAGGTAAGTAGAAAACTAACCAAATCCCATCTCAAATAGGAAGCAATAGGGTAAATCCCCAATGGGCATGTCCTATGGTAAGGTGGTCTCGATTAGTTGAGAGGCTTTCATAAGAGGCATTAAACTAGGAACTTCTAAAAAGAATTGAAAGATAACTTAGAGTGACATCTTAGATCCCAACCTAGTGTTGTTTCAGGGGACCAAAGTGAAACTTTACCCTATAGGTCAATGCATCTACATCCCCCTCATTTTTCACTCTCTTTAAACCAAGCACGATAAACTCCACTTGGGTTCAATTTGTCTCACATGATCAACACTAGAAACCTTGCTAGGAAACCTTAGAGTTGATTAGAAACCTTTATTACATGTCGATCCTCATGGGAATGAGAGGGAGCTTCCATGGAAGTTTCAAAAAGTCTTAGCCACAATCTATTAAGGAGCTAGCCAAAAGCTCTAGGACATAGTAAGTTGTAGCAAATCAAGTTACGTAAGACATATTCAAGGCCCAATATGACTTAGACCAAAATAGTACATGTGTAATATAATGCTACCTAATAAACTCATTTATTGTGTAGCACATGAAACTATATTATTTGTATTTATTTCTCCTTAGTTACATACCCTATCTCTTTTAAGATTGCAATATTATCTATCAATGTTAATGTTTTTCTCTTTTCTTTGCATATTATTACACATAATGACATTTCCTCTACCTCATATACAATACATGTTACAAAAGGCATTGTGGATTCATTATTTGTTTCTAGATTACAAGCATCAACATAGTTACAGTAGTACATTGTGTTGAAGCGCATGAATTGCCATTATTGTTCTTGTCAGATTTTTTTCTTTAGATTTAACTTTGCAAGAATGTCTCTTCAAGTTTTGCAAATATTTGAAGGAGACATTAAATTTACTACATTAATGCCAACACCAATGAGTAATTCTTGTAGCACCATTAGTAAATTCAAGACCACATTGCTTTCCATGTAGCCTATTCTTGATAATATTTGCTATTTCAATATAACTCCATGCAATACCTTTTTTTAGTCCATTTTTTGTGTGAAGATAACATGCAAGTTAATGATACTTTGAGCTACTATTGATTACTTAACTTTTAATATAGTTTTGAGTTTTTTATAAAACTAGTTTGCAAGTTTACTTTTAAAGATCATACATTCATATAAAATGTGTATCTTTGCATTCAGAAAAGAGTGAAAGGATCAAATTTGCACTTAAGACAACATGTTAACTTAACAATATACACAAAATCTTTCCACATGGTCATCATATCAAAAGTGACATAGAAATAAAAATACACCAACCTTTTACCTAGAGTTCAACTATCACTTTTCTCAAGTTGATAGTTCACATTGGAATTTGCTATTTTTTACCTTGAGTTAATACAAAAACCTTAGAAAAATCAAATTTTTAACCACTTTGACACTTAATTGTCATATGCACTTCCCAATGTCGTTATGGCTTTTCATATACCTTCCATTATCCCACAAATGTTTCTTTCAAACTCACCTTTTCATCTTGGTGCGCAAGCTCTTTAAATTCAATACTATATTGCTTTTACTTGGGTGATGAGTGACTAGTGTGGTTTGTGTGTGTGCATTTGTATGTGGGCATGTGTGCATCTTCTAATTTTGCTTTATGGCTAGGAACATATCGATGGAAAATTTTAGGTCCATACTAGAGCTCTATTAAGTCATCTAAGTCACTCAATCTTACAAATAATAACTTTGTCATTAAGTCCCTTCTCCTTAGCTAGGTCATTGGGACCAATTAAACCATTGTGTGTTTCTATAATTATGATCCAAAATTAAACAAGAGAATTAGGTCCAAAGAAAGTACAACTTGCTATCCAATGGTTTTGCCCTTAGTGTCCTTAGGCTTCTTGAGATAATCCTTCAGCTTTGTAGCTTGTAATTGTGACTCTTATTTTAGAGTCGATCATTGTTATTCCTCCATATACACAACCATTGGGTTTTTGGAGTCCTTTGCTACTTCAACCCTTTTAGCTATGTGCAGTTATCTAATATGCTCCTTGAAGATATGCTACTATTTATCATTAAAGTGGGTGAATATACTCCAACCATTGGTCAAACCTTTGGTTCAACCACCTTTGTTGGAGTAAAACACCCTAAGGACATTAGATCTTAGCTTGGGTAGCTAGATAAGTGCAAAGTTCGTCATAATAATCTTGTGCTCTCAAAAGTCACTTGGGCCCCCATCATCACCTTTCACTTTGCTTCTTATAGTATCTACTCCCTTTGGTTAGTTTTTTCATGGTTGAGAGTGAGGCTTTGGCTTTCTAATTTTCAAGTAATTATTTATTTTCATGTCTATTCTTTGAGTCTACTTTGGTTGGTGGGGTGGCTCAGCAAGCAAGCTTATGATTTTCCTTGATGAATTCTTAGAGTGTTGTTACAAATTAACTATTCTCTTTTCTAGTCAAAGCATTGGATTCTTTGTTGGATGATATTTTCTTATTCTATTTTCTTTATCTTGAAGTGTTTGTGTGTGCGAAACGCTACCCACTTCACTACCCCAAAGTGGCAAGTGAAGTTACCGTGCGATACTCAACAATCCATTTTTCATCTCTCCTCTTTTCCCTCTATTTTTAAATTTTTGCTTTCTCTCTCCCCAAATTCCCTATGTTTAATTTTTTCTTTCTGCCTTCTATTTTAGTTTTTTTCTCCTCTCTCTCTCTCTCTCTCCTTTTATTCTCCCCCCTCTCTCCTCTCTTTTCCTTCTCTCCCTTTCCTCTTTTTTCCTTTTTTTTTCTTCTCTCTTTATTCTCCTTTTAAATGTTTTATTCTCCTTTTCTTCTCTGTGCTTTTCTTCTCTCTCTCTCTCTCTCTCTCTCTCTCTCTCTCTCTCTCTCTTCTTCTTCTTCTTCTTCTTTCACTTTCTCCCCTCCCCCTTAGTCTCTTTTAAAGCATGTAAATTTTATATTTTCCCTAGATATAATTCTCTTTATGTTTATATTCTCTCTCTCTCTCTCTCTCTTCTTCTTCTTCTTCTTCTTTCACTTTCTCCCCTCCCCCTTAGTCTCTTTTAAAGCATGTAAATTTTATCTTTTCCCTATATATAATCATATTTATGTTTATATTCTCTCTTCTCTTCTCTCTCTCTCTCTCTCTCTCTCTCTCTCTCTCTCTCTCTCTCTCTCTCTCTCTCTTATTCTTTTACTTTCTCCCCCACCCCCTTAGTCTCTCTTAAAGCATGTAAATTTTATCTTTTCCCTATATATAATTCTCTTTATGTTTATATTCTCTCTCTCTCTCTCTCTCTCTCTCTCTCTCTCTCTCTCTCTCTCTCTCTCTCTCTTATTCTTTTACTTTCTCCCCCACCCCCTTAGTCTCTCTTAAAGCATGTAAATTTTATCTTTTCCCTATATATAATTCTCTTTATGTTTATATTCTCTCTCTCTCTCTCTCTCTCTCTCTCTCTCTCTCTCTCTCTCTCTCTCTCTCTCTCAATTTTATTTGTTACTCTTTTAAATTTTATCTTTTCTCTCTTCCCTCTCCTCTCTCCCTTCTTTTCTCAAAAAATGTTTAAATTTAAAAAAGACTTCTCTTTTCTATTTTTTCCCATCTCTCTTCCTCTTTTCCTCTTCTTCTTCTTCTTCTTCTTCTTCTTCTTCTCTCTCTCTCTCTCTCTCTCTCTCTCTCTCTCTCTCTCTCTCTCTCTCCTTATTTTTCTTTTCCTCTTTCAAGTTTTCTCGCTCTCTTTTCTCTCTCTATATTTTTTCCTCTCTATTTTTCTCTTTTCTCTTTCCTTTTCTCTCCCCCTATTTTCTCTCTTTCAAATTATATATTTCCTCTTTGTCTCTGTAAGTCAAAAACTATATTTTAAAAAGTTTAATTTAAAAAGACTGCTCTTTTCTCTTTTCTCCCTCTCTTCGTCTTTTTCTCTTTCTTCTTATTCTTTTTATCCTTCTCCTTCTTCTTAATTAAAACTGTCCAAAAAACTTTAAATTTAAAAATCAAAAATATTTAATTAAAAAGTTCAATCTAACATAGACAAAGAGAAAGAGAAAGAGAAAGAAAGAGAAAACCTAAGCCCTACACAGGAGAAAAAAAGGAAAAGAAAAAAGTTTAATTAAAAAAGACTATTCTCTTACCTCTTTCCCCCCTCTCTTTCTCTCTCAAAGTGTGAAAAACTATATTTGAAAAACTTTAAATTTACAAAGATTTTAAAAATATTTAATTAATCAAATTTAAATCAAAGAGTTTAATGTAACTCTGTGTGTGTGTGTGTGTGTGTGTGTGTGTGTATGAGAGAGGGAGAGAGACGAGAAGGGGGTTTTGATTAAAAAAGAAAAATTTGGAAAACTGAGTAAGTTCAAGAAGCCCTCTACAGGTTCGAACTGAGGAGAAAAAAAATGTTTAATTAAAAAAAGACTATGCTCTTTCCTCTTTCCCCCTCTCCCTTCTCTCTGTCTTCTTTTACTCTTCTTCTTCTCTCTCTCTCTCCTATCTCCCTCTCAAAGTGTGTGAAAAACTGTGTTTAAAAAACTTTAAATTTAAACAATTATAATTATAAATATATTTAATTTAAAAAAGTTCAAATTAAAAAGTTTAATCTAATTGTGTGAGAGAAAGCAAGAGCCTAGGCCCTATAAATAAGAGGGATGAATTTAATTAAAAAGAGAGAAAAGAAAGAAAGATTATAAGTGAGAGAGGAGAGGAGGGTTTAATTTTAAAAAGGGAGGTGAAGGGGGTAGAGGTGGAAAGGGAGCTTTAATTTAAAAAAAAAGGGGGAAGAGAAAAGGAGAGATTACACGTAAGAGAGAGGAAAGAGAAAGGGGTTTTGATTGAAAAATGAAGGTTTGAAAAAGAGGGTAGGTTGGAAAAACCTTCTGCAAGTTCAAGGCTTTCCAAACCTATAGCGGAAATAATATAGCAATAAGATTCCCATGGCTAAATCTACAAAATTCTTTCTCTTGGTTTGAGATACATTATTGTTTTTGCAATAAAGTCTACCTAGCAACTTGTTTAGAACTTGAACTACCAACCAAAGATTACCTACTTCCATACATCCTCACATTCAAGCAATACAAAATAATATAGGCATATGTTTTGTCTCCACAATCATCACAATTATATATTTCCTTGTCAATGAATAGTATTAGCCTCCACAAGTACTGATTTTAGTGTTCTAGGCAAAAGATCTAATTTATTAATCTTGATCAAGGAGTCTTAAGCTAGCATTTTATGCTCTACTTGATCTATGAAACATTTTAGCTAAATTCTTTTTGTGCCACTAGATTACTCATAAGATATACTAGTGGTACCATTGGTGTGTGTTTTAGGTCAAGCTTAGCTGATTCTATTACTATAGTGCTAATTTAATCGGTTCCTCTAATAGCTTCAAAAGTCTTATTTGGGGTTTCTAACCTCACTAAGTTTTGTAGGTCAAGATCCTTTCTTCGATTCTCTATGCTGACCAATTCTTCTATGTGGTCAATCAAGTGATTGAATAACTCATCTTGCAAGGGTTGGTTTGGTATTCTAAGTCATGCAATGAACTAGGCAATCTAGGTTGATCAAGAGAATTAACCTTAGTACCACTTCTTAAGGGCACGTACCACCCCTCAATGATATTTGTTACTATATATTTGAAGCTCCAAGGGTTGCTTATTATGATCATATATCATATAGCATCATCCAAAGGGTGCACTTAGAAAATTTGAAGTGTAACAAAATATAGAACCTTTCTCTTAAATTTGGACGAGATGGAACCTAAATATAAAGAGTTTAAAGTTTAATACTAGCCCGAAACAAATTTCATATTCATCAAAACTTGATGTGAAATAGCTACTCCACAAATCCCTAATGAAATTACTAAAGAGGCTCTTAAAAATGCTTGCATAAGCTTGCATTCATTTTGCATGCAATATATGTCAAACTATTGTATAGTACTTGAGGCATTTTGAAACCCCTACCAATAAGATTGATTTTTGGATTGAGTTGTGTGTAATGCGTAACAAAGTGACAACACCAACTAAATATAGAAGCTTAGATACCTTATGTGCAAAGACAAATGACACCCTACAAAGAACGAAACTAATGTGATTGCTCATTTGTTAGTAGAGAACCGTGTCTTGTAGAAGCTGAAGGTTTTTAGTGATCCAGTTTTCATGTGACTAAGGAAAACATGTGCTTCAGTTATGGATACAATTAACTTCCTCATGACACTTAATCAACCATACAAGAGAAGGAATAAACTAGAAACAAGTTTGATGTACGTTTTGCAGCGATGCCTTACAGGACTATCATCTATTCCTGTTGTTGCACTTCTGTCTAACTTAGACTTTTGAGCTTGTGCGAGGATCATTTTGCTTGAAAGGGTACAGCTATTACCATGGTTGCAGTGTATGATAAATCAAAGTAGGACTTGCAATTTAAGGTTGGGCCCTCTCTGAAAGGCTACAAATCTCATACGCACATAAGCTTGTGCCCTAGTTTGTCTCTGCTGCATATGATGCATTGAAAGTTGCTAAATATAAAAGAGCAGGGCAATGCTCCGGCACAACAAGTGCATTCTTCTTGTATTAAAAAGTAAATACTTCCTTTTATCCTAAAAACTTGGCTAAACAATGAACACTGCTGCACAGGCATAATCTAATAGATTCTTTATAAGGATCTTAAACTAGACTATCCACTTTCAAACATGAATATTCTGATCTTTCCTCCTAAATTTTGAATATACATGAGAGGAGGATGCTGTAATCTGCTTTCATATGCAAAATGTCACCTCTAGAACATTAAAGAGAGAAAAAGCAGATACCTCATTGGCATATTGGAGTGCGGTTCAAAAATTTTCCAAACCATTCCTGTAAGACACAAAAAGAGATTTGAGGAATAAGGTGTCAGGGCTTCTTTAAGACACAAACCACCAAGAAGGGTCTTGGTGTGACTTTGTGCTTCAAAGACCTTTTCTCAGACTTCAGATCTTCTTCAAGAGCTATTTCAATCATTCTGTGTCTGTGCTTTACTCTGCCTGGGGTAGGGTGGATGAAATAGCCCTTGGCACAGTTGGCCTTACCACGTGGAATATAGCTCAAGTAGGTTTTCAAAGCTGCGTCACACCCTTTGGATGTGGGAATTGGTTGCAGCATGCCTTGTTGCTTCCATCGACCACCATCTCTCGTCATTCTATCTCTTGTCATGTTGCCTCTCTTAGTATACTTAGTTGTGCAGCACAAATACATAGCACTAAGATCCCCTGTAAAACATCAGGGATCATCATAGAAGTAGCAAGCTTAAATTAAGAACCAATCTTTCAAACAGCTTGTGCAACTACATAATGTATTTAACAACCAGGTATGCATCCTGGACTGACTGCCACAGCGTGCTTCATTGGTAGATCCACTCTAAAAGGACACAACACTTTTAACTCTATCATGAGTGGCATACAGCAAGGAATATCTGCTAGGGCATAACAAACAGGAAAAGTACACTTGACCAAAGAAGAGCTTGCTCTCACATGAAAATACCTTCGACTTCAGCATGGTCCATATGCTATAACACCCTATCAACTCATTGAAATTCTGCAATTCAGAATTGTATATGCTGTGAAATGTGATCGTGCATTTCTCAACCATACACGATGCAACTTACAGCACCACCATTGCATAGAGCAGTGAATTTCAGACCAGACACACAGAGTTTCTGAGCTGACAAAAGTAGAGGCCTAAAAAAAGAGGAACACACCAAGGTTCCACACACAACTCTTATGAACTACCTAAATAACAAACATCCTTGCGAGATCAGTCAATGAAGACCAGGGCACAAGTATAGCTATGCATTCATTTGCATGAGAATCTAGAAGCTTACCTCCAGTGTAGAGCCAAGGATGGCTATGGTAAACATCTGCAGAAATAATCAATTTGTCAAGAAAATGCTCTTTGTGTTGCTTTTTGGCCCTCAGGAACTCAACCAGACTCTTTTCTTGAACATTTGCCGCCACTGTCAAGCCTGGGAGCTTGAAGACACACTGAAGACTTTGGCAGGCAAAATTCTTCACATCCACATCAGTGCCCAATTCTGCGTCACTGTCTACGGTGGTCAAATCTGAATACTCTTTTTCCTCCTTGATTGTCAAATCTAGCCCCTTTGCACAAGGAGATGCAAGTGGCATTGAGAAGGTAGGATCACTAGAAATTTCTGGTCTTGATTTCTGTTCCCCTTCTGCATTCTGCAAAACATGAAGACATTTACTAGGGAAACAAGTGGCTCAGTCGAATATCCTAAATGTTTTTAGTTTGCTTATGTCAAGGCGGCTCACCTGGGCCCAGCAATGGGTACCGTCTTCAGCACATCCAACCACATTCTCAAGCTTTGGTCTGTACACAAGATACTTGCACTTGAGCGCTGATTCTGAGAGTTATTCTTGAAGAATCACATTATATAACCACCAACCCGACCAGCCAGTACATGCATGTGCAGCCATGCACAGCCACAGAAGAACCAATTGCAGAAATGTCACTTGAAGCACAAGTTTCCAAGAGCTGTACCTTTTCCATTTGTGAAACCCTCCTAGTTCTTCAGAATGGATGTCTTGCAAAGACTTGCGAACACAGAAACCTCCAGCTCCTAAATTAAGCTCAAGGGACACATTGGATGGAGAGGTAAGGACAGGATACCAAGAGGAATCGTGCCCGTTAATCCTTATCAGTCGTCGAATACCAGCAATCCTTGGGATGGATGGAATGCTTTTCCAAGGTCCTTTTGGTGCGACCGCTGTGTGAGTGGGAGGATCGGAAGCATGGTATTGCCCAAAGCTGCATGCCACATTATCGAGATGCTTCGCACATGTTGTAATCGGATTGCCGGATGGATCAACTGCTTGGGATCCCAAAGAGGGGATGCAATTGGCATTCTTGTGAGTAGAAAAGGCATCATATTGCTGTGTAGTGCGGGTATCTGCCAAGAGTGCAGCAGCAAACATGCAGCCAGCGTGTTCCACTTTTCCTCCTCCTCCTCCTCCTCCTGCTGCTCCTCCTTCTTTCTCTTCCTCTTTTCTTATCATGCATCGACTAGAGATTGAGCATTGTGTATTTGCGAGAAGATCCAGAGATTGGCACCTGGATGGAGCTATGGAAGCAGTCAAGGGAAAATCTGGGCTTAGTTCCACGGCAAGTCCATGGCTGCGAGCTACTGTATCTGCAGAATCTTCCAGGTGTTCTTCTTCTTCTTCTTTGTAAGAGCAGCGCTCTCGAACAATGGCGGCAGTGGTAAAATCAGCATGCAGCACTTCTCCTTCTTCTTCTCTTTCTTCCTCTTCTTCCCCTTCATGATCGTGACCATCCTGATCCTCGTCCTCATAACCCTCCTGCACTCTGATTTTTTTGCAACTGCGCCGGGAAGCTTCGACTGGAAGAAGGTCGGATGCAAGAGGAACCGGAGAAGCCATTTTGCTTTGGTTTGTTTAAAGTGGTCGTTTTTTTTGTTTTTTTTTTTTGGTGGGGGGGAAAAGAATTTAATCTCACAAGAAAGGAAGGTAGAAGTTCCTTCACGACACAACACAACAAGGACGAGAGGAGAGGATCTTTGAACCTTAGGGGAGTCTTCGAGGGGCAAGGGGCCTAGTAGACCTTACGCCATGCGTGATGCAAAACAATCTCACGGTAACTACCTTGTAAGATGTTACTTTGATGCTAAACAATAAACGCATTTTGATTAGTTTGAAATATGGAAATATTTTTGAGGTGCTCCCCAAGTGATGGCCTAGTGGTAAAGCTTGTGTTTCATAACCTAGATGTTGTAGGTTCAAACCCTGAGCTCATCATGGGTAAAGACACCAATGTTCACATGGAGTTAGCATGGTCAGGGCTTTTGCTCCTTGAACACTTCGGTGAACCCTCCCCTCCTCCTTGGCGAGTTGCCCGAGGAGGAGGATCACAATTGCGATCAAGCTATGTTGTTCACTTGGCTCACATATTATCATTGGTATCCCTTATGGGCTTTCAGATGTGTGAGCCTAATCAAAAATATATATTTTTTAATGAGATAAACCATGTGCAACATCATTATTTTTCTAGTTACCAGAGTAAGTGTTGTCACTTAAGAATGGTAGATGGCCAAATAAACACATATGGTTGTGAACTACCATTGCAATGCAACCAACAAAGTGTGTCACAACCAGCCACTCTTTGCTCTCCTAATAAAACTATCATCATGCTTTTATAAATAAATTCCTACATAAATAGCCAAATACCTTTGTAAAAGCCAAGTATATGAAGTTTTTTTCTTTCTGGAGAGCGAGGGGGGGGGGGGGGGGGGGGGGGGGGGGGGTGCGCGTTGGGTGGGGTGGTGTCCTACCTTTGAAATCATTTGCAAACTCTAGTTGATTGAGATTTTCCTTCTCTCCCACTATAGACTTAGATGAGTGCAAGGTTTCCACATTGGTCAAGGGTAAGTGCTCGATTGTAGTCCTTGTCATGCATATGCCAAATGTGAGCTATCATGCTCACATTTATCTATTTTATTTGTGATATTCTTGGGAAATGAGATATATCCATGATTTAGCCCCATGTATATCTCTTAAGTACATCAAATTGCAACCAAAAGATCCCTTCTTAAGATGTTTACTGGTGAGCAAAGTGAAACCTCCTCTATGGATTTTGGGGGGTTGCAAACATTTTTTAGGGGTGTGAACTTTATGATTCCATTACCCTAGGGCTATTCCCATGTACATTGGATGTGAAGGCACATGCTGCACCAACCCTGTGAGGTTAGACTTACTCCTCGCAAGGGTACTAAGAACTTAAGACCATTGCTCACATAATGGACATCACAAAAGTAGACTATTTGCACAAGTCCATAATGACTTTGGTGAATAACATTTGGTAATTGACTATTCTTTTAAAAACACTAAATTACAACTTGAAAATCAACTAGGCTCAAATGTCAAGCTAATGCACTTAATTTTTATCTAGGGATATGAACATAAGGATAATTTGTATGTCCATTCACCTCTTTGAAACAAAAACATGTGAAATGGGTGCTTGTAAATGCCAACCTTGAAATCAAAATAACATCCAATCATAAAACCCATGTTCTTAGTTGATGCCTCCATTACTTGGTTATTTGCTCTTCAAAACACAAAAGAGTGGGCCGATCCTTTTATAAGTCATCTATCATGTAAGTCATATTAGAGTAAGAGTAAGAACAAAGTTGAAATGACATAAGTTGATGGACAAGCTAGATGAGAATCACACATATGTTGTGGACACACCTTAATGACAAAATGATTATATATTTCAAAAGGCAATTGTAGCATATGTCCTAGAAAAACTTTAACAGCAAATTGAGTGCATGTTTTCGAAATCGTTATAAAAGCTCACCCATTATGAGAGTTTCTCACCGACAAATTCAAGAAACATCAAACTCGCTTTCATTGTTGTTGATAACATACTTACTAGACAAACTTATCAGCTGAATGGCTTTTTTTGTCCTACCAAGGTAGGATTAGGTGGGCACCATGGGGTTGTTTCTTTAGCTAAGCACATTAAGTCTATGTTAGGTTATTGTATTGTCCACCAACAACGTAGTTGTTGCAATCATTTCTTGATTTGTTTTCTGCAATCTCTTCTAACACACAAAGAGAGAAATTTTATCCTTTCTACTCACATCATAAAGATAGGGCGTGAGCATCATATGCCTCAAGCTAATAGAGATTAATCTATAAACACTACCATGGTTGATTATGATGCAAATGTTAAGGTCTTTGGCTCCTCTTGTGCATTTTATCAAGGTTTTTTCTTGTATTTATTACTTAATTTTCAACCATTTCATAGGGTGTTGCAATCATTTCTTTGTTCATTTACTCCTAGTTCATGTGGACTCTAGAGTGCCCTTCCCTCTCTCTATAGATATCTCACATTTCCTCTTATTCACCTTGACTTTGTTTTCTTGCATGTCACTTCTTAGTGTCACTCTAACTATGGTAGGACCATAGCCAAATCTTACTCTTTTTTCGCCTTGTTTTCTTTACCATTTAATTATTCTACTTTTAGAGGTATCGTTTATATCCTTTCAAGTCTCTTTTCATGTACAAACTATTGGCACATTTTCTCTCCATTTTATCATACCTTCCACCACTTGTACATGAAGCATCATCCCTCTATTTTAAAATCATGCTCTGTGTGTGTGTGCGTGCGTGTGTGCGTGTGCATGTGTGTCTCTCCAAAAAAAGTAAATCAACAACTATTTACAAGTACTATCACCTTTGATGAAAAGAAAAAGGAGAACAAAAAGGTTGGGCAAAATATCCATGATAGTGGAAATAGACATTAAGGGATTAGCATGACTAAAATTATTTCCATATGCAAAAGATCTAATTATTACTTTGATTTATCTACCTTCTTAAAACGAAATTTGCCTTCTACTTTCATGTCATAAAATTGTGTGGTGTCTATCAAGTGTGATAAAGATAAAACTATCAACCTTTATATCATGTATAAACATTTGATTTTGAAAGGATGTAATGCTTCAATATTAGAAACAAAGCTTTGACTTCTAATAGTTTGAAAGTGTCATATTTTAAATACTTGTCATCAAAATGACAAGCAACTAGATGATAAGCTATTGTTTGTCCACTTGCTTTTTGTAATTAATGTCGTTGAAGCTTCAAAAGGGCTTGAAAAAGAGCTCTAACTACCCTAGACTGGCACTAGAAAGTCTACTAGGAGACCTTAGAAGTCAAGCGGGACCTCTTAAGTTGATCCCTGTGGGAATGAGGTGAAGCTTCTTTTATAAGGGTAGACTCAAATGATTCTAGGTCACATAGTTTGGATATTCCATGGGAGTCCTAATGGAGTCACCTAGATACATCCCTTGATGGATGACCAAAAACATGATATTAGGGGTTTGTAGGCACGTTACAGAAAATTAGATTCTCCAAGCATGGAATGGAGGATTCCTTTAAAATTGGCTTCAAGGAATTCATAAGTCTTCTCAAGAAATCTATAAAAAATCTTTTGCCTTTAAGGTAGTTTTAAATGCCTTTAAGAAGCTATTATGAACTATTTTGGTGGTCTCTAACCTAAATATCTTTCATTATAGGGAGATCTAAATACTTTCCTTCAAATTTAGAAATAAATATTTTGCCTTTAAGGTAGTCTTAAATGCATTTCATTATGGGGAGATGTAAATACTTTTCTTCAAAGCATGTGCATGCTCATGGGCATGTAATTATATCAATTTGATGCTTGCTACAATTTGTGTGAGTTGTGCTACATTGGGAGCCTTGGGATAATGCCTTGTTTGGGATTGAGTGAGCTACTTATGCAAACATCATAAACCAAAGCAGACTAGTGCCACACTTGGTTCAAAGAAAGTGAGAAATGGGGATTTGGACGCATCAACCCCTCTACCTGTAGGGTAAACTTGGCTCCCTAAATTGGCACTAAGTCGGGCTTCTATGATGACACTCTAGGATAGTCAATGCTAGGGCCCTTCCTAATATCCTAAGCTAATGTTTATTTGGCAAACCTCTTGGCTAACTAATATCACCTTGCCAAAGGATAGTTTCATAGAGGAATCCACCCATCGCTTCTCATTGTGCCAAGATTTGCTTAATTTTTTGATTATCTACCACATTAGTTTTACGTATACAAATAGCTTCCTTTATAGGCCCATTAACACAAGTTTTTAAATGTAACTTTAGGTCACATATACAAAGACAAGGTCAAACTATCTTTAGAAGATAGTAGGAAATAATGTACTTATATGTACCTTCTCCAAGGCATAATGTTAAGCTGACATTTTTTCTTTTACATTGAGACATGTATATAAGCACTTGGATATTGGCCAACTCCTATGGACAATCCATATAATCTCCCCTTATCTAGAACAGTGTCTTCCAATGTCCATAGATGTAAGGCCTTGGAGGTTTCTATCTCCATCCTAGGCCTAGCATGGGGTGTCCAGAGCCATCCTGACCTAAATGTTGTCATAGGAGCGAGCACTGTCTTTCATGGTATGGACTTCTCACCACTTGACCTTTGGCAAGTGTATTAAGTAGTGCCCTTTTGGGTCGCTTGTCTTTACCAACATCTTTCCATAGTGTAATCATGGAGGTGATCCACCTGTGCATCAAACCCTTATCCAATGAGCCTCAGAATAAGTATAGTCCTCACCCTTGGGGATTCTCAAAGTTCAATATAAAAACAAGGCACATAACCTATCTTTAAGTTGGGAAATCATTTCTTTTCCAAAGCTAGTAACACAACTTCTTAACACTTCGAATAAGGCCTTTCATACATCCCCAATTTTGGATAACAAGACATAAGTTTTCCTCTAAAACGAGCATAACATCTTTATCATGCATGTTTAGTTCCATATTGTAATACAATGCATGGATATTCAAGGACTACCTTCATTCTTGTTTCATCCTAGGGCCATCAAGTCCCTTGTAGACTTGTTCTATGCTTTGACCCATAAATTGATAACTTTAAATTCTAATTATGGTCTCAATTCCCTTTCAAGAAAATCTAGGATGTCTTCCTTGCCTAAGGTAAGGTCATGATTAAGGATAGCTCTCTTTTAGAGAGAGAACATTGATAGGGATTCCCCTTGAGATTAGCAAGTTTATTTTTAAGTAAGAAAGTAGTGCTTGGTGATAATGTCATGAAAAAGGGTTATATTCCTCTTAAAGACTTAAACAATTTATCCTAATTCTTGCGAATGCATACTTACATAATAAAAAATGTTTCTAGGGAATGATCATTTTGAATTACATGCTTCACTTATATCGCATACTATCCTTTAACTTAAGCAAAGGCACCTAGAAAGCTTATGTAGCAATTGTGGTTGTCAATATCATTTTGATTGCATGTCTTGAATCCAAAGTGCTCCTCTTGGGAGCCATTTTGAACTCCTAGCCTTACCTCCTTCACTCCTTGAGTACTCCTTAAGCTAGAATCTTGATGGTCTTGAGTGGATTTGCTAGTTGTCCCACAAAAGAAGATGAAAGTTGATGGAGACAGAGACTCAATGTAGTGAAGTATCTCTTCCTCTACACTAATGATAACAAGGATCGGCCTAGAAAATTGTGCCCTTTGTAAAATTACCAACTTGTGCTCTTACTTCCCTCTATCTCAACTCCTCTCTCTCACTTTTCTCCCCTTCCTCTCAAGTGGCTTCTTGGGGTAGGAGATGATAACTAATAGATGGTAATAGCAAACAAAAGGGGTGGTAGTAGCTATAGGAGGGTAATAGTGGCCACAATGAGAAGGGTTGAGGCCTCTCCCTCCCTTCTTATCTCTTCATATTCTATATCTTCCTCTCTCTCCCTTATTCTTTATCTCCCCCTTACTCTCTCAAGTGCACAAGGGTAGCGATATATTGAAAATGATCAACCTTTATGTCTTGCTTTAAGGCTTTGTTATAGCCTTCTATGTTCACACACACACACACACACACACACACACACACACACACACACACACACACACACACACACACACACACACACACACACACACACACACACACACACACACACACACACACACACACACACACACACACACACACACACACACACACACACACACACACACACACACACACACACACACACACACACACACACACACACACACATTCGTGTGAATGGCAGCCTTCTTAGGTGTCTAGACTAATCCTTTCTCTCTTTGCATGTTGACAACTGCAGCAAAATCATGGCCACATATGCACTTCCTTCCCCTTTTTGTCAACTTGCATTCATCTCTTTGAGGGAAGGTGACTAATTAGTAGTTGCAACTTGGCAATGATTGCAATGACAATGTGGGTGGGGATGGCTATGTTGATTTAAAACTTTTCCATAGCAGCGGTTTGATTTGATTTGTCTCCTTCCCAATGAAATTGATACTTTTTAAGGTTGTTTAAGCCTTAGATGACTTTTATTATTCTTAGTCTTATCCATATGTCCCATGAACTCGAGAGTGAGGTTGGGGATATTATATCATCTCCCCCTTAGGGGAATCATGATGTCCTCATCTTGATAATAACATAGAGATTATTGACTTTGATGGTAAGTTGTTTTATAAGATCCTAGGATCTGTGGGTTAGGACCCACCATGCTTCCATTGCATTAGTTTTGAGTACACAAAGAACTGAAATTTGAGGCAATTTTATTAAATCAAAGATAATATTGCAAGTAGACTCAATTACAAGTATAAGGCTTATTACATGTCATGAAGATCTTTCTAGGGTTTCTAATCATTCTCAAAGATTATAGGGGGATTTAGGCCTTCATTATTGTCTAATTCTTGAAGAATATTGAATGTTGAACTTTTTCGACTTTATTCCCTACTAATTTACATCTTCTTGATCCAATCTAAGGCAATTTGCTTGGATATGCCCTAAGCTCTGCAATGGAATCATCGATGATTGGGGCATCTCTTTTGGATGTGCCCTATCTCACTACACTTGTGGCACTTCTTTTCTTAGTTTTTTGAGTTGTCATAGCCTTCTTTGATATTCTTTGAGAGATAGTCATCTTTAAGAAGTTGGCCTCCATTTGGCTTGATCAAAGCTTTGGCTTGTATGAGAGTTGACAAAAGAGTAAGACCTAAAGTGGAAGCACAAAGCAGAAGCAAGAGCTATGATGGAAGGAGCAAGAGCAAGAGAGAGAGACACACAATATGTGGGAACTCGAATAATCATAATGTGTGACTGACATTCCCTTTATTCAAATGTCACTAAAAGAATAAAGAATGAAGTGACATTAGTGGGTGGCCACCACATGTAGTGTATAGCTGTGTGGATATGCAAGTACCATCAGTGTAACTAATACATAGGTAGCTAGGCATAGGTGCCTTTACCCCTAAAAACCTCCCACTTAAAGGGAAATGTACCCCTAGTGAGGAGAGAAAAAGAAAAAGGTGACAAAGTACAAATGTACATATGTACAACAAGATGAGAAAATATGCCATCTCATCTAATGCCCATCAACTAAGAAAGACAAAATGCTCCGGAGACTTTTAGTGAGCAGATTTGCAGGATATTAGTCAGTTGAGATCATGACAAGCTCAATGGACTTGTCCCCAACGACCTCTCAAATAAAGTGGTAGTGCACCTCAATGTTCTTTGTCTTCGCATGGAAAACTGGATTGTTAAACAACTGAATAGCACTCATAGGATCCGAATGTAGTGTAGGGACCACATCAATAATGCCAAGGTTTTTGTCACTATATGGTCTAACCAAAGAGCTTCCTTGCAAGCTTGAATGGCTGCAATATACTTTGCCTTCATAGTAGATAGGGCCGTGTATTTATGCACCCTGGATATCTAAGAAAAAACACCTCAACACAAAGGTAAAGACATAGCCAGAGGTGAACTTCCTATTTTTGTATGTTCTGCATAATTAGAGTCATTGTATCCCATGATTTTTGTATCCTTGCCACCATAACAAATGCACATAGGTGTTGTGCCCTTCAAGTACCTCATGATACCCTTGACTGTTGAGATATCGAGCTCCACTCGTGATACGCCAGGGTGACCGTTGTGTATTTATGTCACCGACTTGTCAGTTGCAGACGCAGTTGGTACACCGCCCATGAATAATAGCTACATGATAGCTATCCTTATCTACTCTAGTTCGTGGCTCAATTAGTATGCCACCTTAGTTAGTTGAGTTTGGTTTGAGACCCATATATAGGGTTCTTCTATTTCTTTGTATGAGACTTCTTTTGGCTTACACAACTAAGAAGAGGAAAACTGTTTTTTAACCTCCACCCTTGTGTGTATTCCCCCATTGTGCAAGCAAGAAAGCTTCAAGTGAGACTCCTTCCTTCTCTCCCACAATCTTGACATGGTATCAGAGCCTTGTTCGTGGTAAGGAGCTCAAGAAAGCAAGCCAAGCTCGCAGTGTTCTGGTAAGAGGAGCAATGTTGCTTTTATTTTCTGTTTTGGGAGTAGATCTCTGCATGTAGCACAGCCGGAGAGTGCAGGAGTGCATTGTCTCAGGTTGAGACGCCCTTCGTGGTGAAGTAGGAGGGCAGTATATGCTGCGGGAGTGGGCTTTAGCCCTTGACGACCTTGTTTTTTTTATTTGAGGCCATTTCGGGGCCTGTTTTGGAGACGGAAGTTTTCTGCACGCACTCAGGAGAAGGCCCAGTTTTATGCTGTGCGACCACTGTTCTACAAGTCGGTGAAAAGTTACCACAGAAATTGCATCGTATGCTTGTGTGCAGAGACATTGGGAGTTACAAAATCATCCTTGGTTCTTGTTTATGGTGTAGCACATGAACAATTCTGTGACAAGTGCAGAAGGAAGCAATGATGTATGGTATGTTGACTCAGGTGCATCAAACCACATGACAGGTCATGCAGAATGGATGGAGGATGCAAGAAAAATGAAAAAACCAGGATTTGTGGAGACTGGTGATGATACTGCACATCATATTGTGCAGATTGGAAAAATTCCTTTGTCTATGCAGGATGGGAAAAAGAAATACCCGTCCGATGTATTTTATGTCCCAAATATCACCAAGAATCTAGTTTCTGTTGGTCAAATGGTTGAGCAGGGCTTGCAGGTCAGATTTAATCCTCATGGATGCTTTGTTGAGGATATGAAAAATAAAGGTCGCTTGATAGCAAAAGGAAAGAAGAAGGACAGAATGTTTACATTGGATGCAGACATGTCTGAATTGAGTGCAGCAATGTTTGCACATGGGACCGGTGTAGTTGCAGATATTGATATCTGGCATAAACGCATTGGTCATGTTAATGTACAGCGACTTAAATCAATGCAGGCCCAAAATATTGTTGCAGGATTGCCCAAATTCAAGGTTGCAGAAATGCATAAGGTATGTGAAGCTTGTCAGTTTGGAAAACAGGCAAGGAAACCATTTCCTAGACATGTTTAAGAGAGTGAGAAGCCATTGGAATTAATCCACTCTGATGTGTGGACTACTAAAGCTGCATCTCTTGGAGGCTGTCATTATTTTGTCACTTTTATTGATGACTATAGCAGAAAAGTTTGGGTGTATTTTATGAAAAAGAAAAGTGAAGTTTTTGGGCATTTCAAAACCCTTAAAGCTATGGTTGAAAAAGAAACAGGCCTGCAAATAAAATGCCTAAGGTCAGATGGAGGGGGAGAGTACCTCTCAAATGAGTTTGCAAGGTTCCTGCAGGAGCATGGCATAAAGCAGCATTATTCATGTAGTCATACCCCACAACAAAATGGAATTGCAGAAAGGAAAAACAGGCATATTGGAGAGGTATCTCGTGCCATGCTCAATGAAAAAGACTTGCCATATTTTTATTGGGCTGAAGCAGTTGCTACAGCAGTCTACATAATGAACAGGACTCCCACTGCAGCAATACATGGAATGACTCCAGAGGAGAGGTATACTGGTAGGAAACCAGATATTTCTCATTTGAAAATTTTTGGTTGCATTGCCTATGTACATGTGCCAGATGAGTTGAGATCCAAGTTGGATCCAAAAGCTGAGAAGTGCATCTTTATTGGTTACTCTCTGCAGCAAAAAGGGTATAGATGCTATAACCCTTCTACTCGTAAGTTTACAGTGAGCAGAGATGTTGTTTTTGATGAGATGAGTAGCAGGTATAAACCAGTAAATGTGATTGATGATGTAGATGCACAAAATGGTAATGCTGCACAGAATTCACAGCAGCAGTCACAAAATATTAGTGGACCTGGAGCGTCCTCTAGCAGTGGTTCACATTCTTCGCCATGGACAGGCAGATTGAGATCAGGAGAATCTTCTCAAAGTAATGCAGATAGTGGTATGCAGGTATCACGAAAAGGAAAAGAGAAGGTTGATCAGCCCATGTTTGATGTGAATGCAGGTCACTCTTATGTGGATGGTGAATCCAGTGGCTCAGAACAGAGCATTGATGATGAGTTGGGTATTCCTTCTATTGTTACACCTGGAGTAAGGAAGACCAGGGATGTTTTGAGAGCACCTGGGAGTGAATCTACTTTGCGCAGGTCTACGAGAGCTAGGTATCCTGTGGATAGGCTGAAATATGATGGATTTACAGCCATTCACTATGCATATATGGTCAAAGTGATACAGGAACCAGAACCCACTTCTTTTGAGCAAGCCATGGGAAAAGAAAAATGGGAGAAAGCCATGGATGAAGAAATGGATGCCTTGGAAGCAAATGCTACATGGGAATTGGTACCTTTGCCTAAAGGTAAAAATGCAATTGGCTATAAGTGGGTTTATAAGGTGAAGCACAATGCAGATGGTTCTGTGAACAGTCTACAAGGCAAAATTAGTAGTCAAGGGGTATGCACAAACATATGGCATTGACTATGAAGAAACATTCAGTCCGGTTGCAAGGATGGCAATCGTAAGAGCAGTCATTGCTATGGCTGCATCAAAGGGATGGTCTTTACATCAGATGGATGTAAAGAATGCATTCTTGCATGGTGATTTGCAAGAAGAGGTCTATATGGAGCATCCACCAGGTTATGTGCATGTTGTTCATCCTAAGTTTGTTTGCAGGTTGAAGAAAGCCTTGTATGGCTTGAAGCAAGCACCTAGAGCATGGTCTGACAAGATAGGACAGTATCTTGTCACTATTGGCTTTCAGATTTCCAAGGCAGATTTCTCACTTTATGTGAGAAAAACAGAGAAAGGTATTATGCTGCTTGTCATTTATGTTGATGATTTGATTATGACAGGTGACAGTGATGAAGATATCCTTCATGTGAAAATGCTATTGAAGCAGAAGTTTGAGATGAAGGATTTGGGAGAGCTGCGTTATTTCTTGGGCATTGAGGTGATTAGATCACCAAGTGGGATACAGCTCTTGCAGAGGCAATATGGATTGGACATGTTGTCCAAATATGGGATGACAGGCTGTAAGCCTATTTCAGTTCCTTTGGAGCAGAATGTGAAGCTGAGCGCAGATGCAGGTGAGATTCTAGAAGACCCTACTATGTACAGACGCATAGTAGGAAGCTTGATTTATATGACTATTACCAGGCCAAATTTGAGCTATGCTGTTGGATTGGTAAGTCAGTTTATGCAAGCTCCAAGGAAACCACATTTGGATGCGGCTAGACGCATACTCAGGTATGTGAAGTCCACATTGCAGTATGGACTATTTTATGAGACTGGGGTTCAGATACAGTTGCATGGATACACTGATGCTGATTGGGCAAGTAGTATTTCTGATAGACGATCTACCAGTGGATATGTGTTCTCTTTTGGGAGTGCTGCAGTCACTTGGAGCAGCAAGAAACAGCCTACGGTTGCCTTGTCCAGCACAGAGGCTGAGTACAGGGGTGTAGCAATGGCTGCATGTGAGGTAGCTTGGTTGCATAAGCTACTTTATGATATGCATCAGTCTACAGATGGGCCAGTTGTCATTTATTGTGACAACATGAGTAGTATACACTTGGCAAATAACCCAGTCTATCATGCTAGAACAAAGCACATTGAGGTACATTATCACTATGTGCAAGAGAGGGTTTTACTAGGTCTTATTGATCTAGTTTATGTCAGCACAGAGGATCAGGTAGCTGACATATTCACAAAGGCATTGGGCGCAGAGAAGCTGCGCAAGTTCAGAGACTTGCTTGGTGTGCAGGAATTGGGATTGAGCTCGAGGGGGAGTGTTGAGATATCGAGCTCTACTCGTGATACGCCAGGGTGACCGTTGTGTATTTATGTCACCGACTTGTCAGTTGCAGACGCGGTTGGTACACCGCCCATGAATAATAGCTACATGATAGCTATCCTTATCTACTCTAGTTCGTGGCTCAGTTAGTATGCCACCTTAGTTAGTTGAGTTTGGTTTGAGACCCATATATAGGGTTCTTCTATTTCTTTGTATGAGAGTTCTTTTGGCTTACACAACTAAGAAGAGGAAAACTGTTTTTCAGCCTCTACCCTTGTGTGTATTCCCCCATTGTGCAAGCAAGAAAGCTTCAAGTGAGACTCCTTCCTTCTCTCCCACAATCTTGACATTGACTGCATCCCAATTCCGTCTACCATGTGTAGCCATATAGCATGCCACAACTCCCACTGTAAATGCAATGTCAAGACAAGTGGCTATCATGGCATACATCAAATAGCCCACTATAGATGCATAAGGGATCTTGGCCATCTCGGTGTTTTGCTCATCAAATTGTGGACAATTAGCCTTTGACTAACCTTTGTGTGAGAAGGTAAAGGACAACCAATAGGTTTAACATCTTGCCGATGAAACCACTCAAGGACCTTCTAGATGTACTTCTTCTGTGACAAGGAGAGAAGCCCTTTAGAGCGATTGCATGTAATGGGAATTCCAAGAATATGTGAGGCATGTCCCATATCCTTCATCTCAAAGCTCTTCTTGAGCTGACCTTTTAAGGCATCCAACTCATCATGAGCATTCCCAACAATCAACATATCATCCACATAGAGGATCAAAATCATAAGGTTGCCATCACGAGCCTTCTTCATATATAAACACATATCCATATCATTGCAAGAATATCCCTGTGAATTGATAAAAACATCAAACTTGTGGTGCTATTCCCTAGGTATCTGCTAAGGTCATAAAAACTCTTTCGCAATCTGCACACTAGGTGTTCATTGCCATGTTTTGCAAAGCCCTTAGATTGTTCCATGTAAATCTCATCATGCCATGAAGAAAAGTTGTCTAGGCATCCATTTGATAAAGATCCAAGTCAAGCTGAGCAACCAAATCCAGTACCAAGCATAGGGTAGTCATCTTCACAACAAGAGAAAAGGCTTCATCAAAGTCTACACCGTGTTCCTGCTTGAAGCCCTTTGCAACCAATCTAGCCTTGTATCCCGGCTTAGGGCATCTAGGGGTACTTTTCAACTTGTACACCCAGTTGCATGGCCTCATCATAAGTAAGAGGCTCACTAGCATCTATCACCATAGCATAATCCATTGAGGGCTCAAACCACACAAGCTATCATCTATCTTTGGTAGACCACCTCAAAGCTGGCTATGGGGTATGTACATCCTGTGGAGCATCAAGGACTTGGGCCATTGGGGCATCAATTACTGGTATAGGCTATCTAGCTGGCTACACAATAACATGAGGCTCCTCTTGAAATATCACCCTACATATCTCAACGACATGGTTAGGCTGCTTATGCATTTTCTCCTCATGGAAAACAACATCATGGGTGTGGATAACCTTTTGAGCCTACGGATCCCATAGGCAATAGCCCATCTCACCTGCATCCCCATAACCAAGAATGATGAATTTCCTAGACTTAGGATCTAGCTTATTATGCTTGTCCTTGGGTACATGGTAGAAAGTCTCACAACTAAAGACATACGAATGAGAGTAGTGCTTGGGGACTGATTGATCAAGTGTACGAAAATAGTAACTATCTCAACCCAAAAATGTTGTGGTAAGCTTGCTTGGTTAAGCATATTGCAAACTCACTTCTAAATTATCCTATTCATGCACTCAGCCATACAATTCTGGGGTGGGGTGTACGATGCAATCAACTAATGCTTAATACACCTCTTGTTACAAAACTGCTCAAAGGCTTTAGAGATATACTCACCCCTATTAGCTGACCTTAGGCATTTTAGCCTATAGCCAAACTAGATTTCAACCAAAGCAATCCAACATTGACATGTAGCCAAGATATCTGATTTTTGCTTAATAGGATATTCCCAAACCTTATGCATATAGTTATCAATGAAAGTAACGAAATACTTCGTGCCACCTAATGACTTACAGAATATGGGACCACCTACAACTGAATGAATAAGAGCCAATGGCTCACCCATGCATGTCATACCAAGACTTTTTATGTGTATTACATGTCTACCTACCCTATAAAAAATAATCACAAGACTCAAAGCACTTATAGTCAAGGGGTGGAAGATACTACAAATGAGTAAGCATTTTCATTTCTTTCAAGGATATGTGCCCAAGGTGAGATGCTAAAGAGATACATGTGGAACTGCATCCATTGCCAAAATATGGTCAACTGATCCAGATGCCAAAGAGATAAATGTGGAACTACATCCATTGCCAAATTATGGTCAACTGACCTAGATACAAGCAAGGGTTAGAGAGTATTGGACTTAACACACGTGCAATGACAAGATTCCCATGGGTTATCTTCCATGAGGAATCACCAAAAGAAACTACATAACCTGCATCATCCAAAGTGCTAGCAGAGATAAGGCTCTTCGTGAGAGCCGGTACATGATGTATATCATGAAGAGTAAACATGCAACATGAACCAAACTGCATCTAGACGTCACCAATACCAACTATCGAACAGATCGAGTCATACTGCAATATGAGTGAAACCACTCTCTATGAGGGGTCATATAAAAGGAAGCCCCTAAATCTATCAATCAACACTAACTATACCCAAACAAAGTATCAACCAGTTGTGGGATATCAAGAGAAGAAGTTGCAAGTATGAAATCATCATCAAAATCAGTTTTCGCAACATTAATCTCTTCAATCTTAACACTAGACTTGCTAGGGACAATGTTGTGATAATCATTTTTATCATGTACTTTACCCTTGCCCTTTTCTTTGTGCTTGTCCTCGCACATCGTATGGCACTATGGCCAAATATGCCCTACTTTTCCATAGTAGTGACAAGTCAATGAGGACTTACGGCCATAGGATTTACTCCAAGACTGTCCATGTGACTGAGAGAGTGAGACTGCTAAGAGTCTTTGCCACAACTGTCATTATTGCTCCTACTATTATTGTTTCTAACTATCAAAGTATGAGAGGTGCGGGAAGCATTGACATTCTTTTTGTTAACCTCTTCAATCAAGAGTGCACCTTGTACATCTTGCAACTATAACCTATCAGTAGTTATGTGCATACATAGCAATACGAAAGTTATCCCATGATTTAGGCAGTGTAATTAAGAGGAACAAGGGAAGAAGATTGCCCCCTGTGAGCGAAGACAAATGATTGATAATGGAATGAAACTCATTTAAGTGAGCTGACATAGAAGTGCCCTCCTTCATGGGAAGGTCCATGAGTTGCTTTAGCCAATACATGTGAGAAGTGGGGCTTTTTTTGTCATGGACATTGAGAATCTTTTTCCATAATTCCCATGCGGACTGCACATCAGAGACATTATAGAACACTTGCTTAGAGAGGGATAATATGATGGTGGACTTACATAGCTCATCTAATTTAGCCCAATCATCTGCATCAATAAGTTCAGGCTTGACACCCTTGTGTTTCAAGGGTCTAACCTACATTTTCTACACTAAAACTTACCAAATTTAGGCCTTCTAGTAGTTGTAGTTGGTGCCATCCAACTTGTCAATGTTAAAGATAGCATGATTAGTGGAGCCACTAGCCATAATGAAGGCAAACAAGTGCACAAATTGTCAATGCAAGCTGTTGAAATTATTGCAAATAGCCCTAAAACCACTGCCAAATCAAGCTGAAAAACAAAGGGTATTGACCAAGTAATAAATTGTCCATAAACTCAATGCAAAGAACTGTCAAATGAAGGTAACTACTTGCAGTAACAGTAAATTGCAATCACAACATGTTGAAGATGAATTTCGTCAGTAAAAAATCAATGCGAAAAAGGGGCAATCGCCAATATAAGATAAACTACAATTGCTAGGGAATAGGTCCAACTAGCAATGAGTGAAGATGTGATTGACACACCAAGAAGTATCAAAGGATTAGTGTGTTAGACTGAGATACTCCCATAGGCATAACCATCGTGCATAAAGTGAGTCTCATGGGTAGCAGAAGAGACCAACTAGAGGCACAATAGATTGAGCAATGTAACAAAAGATCGGTACATAACGAACCAAGATGCATACATCATTGACAAAATCGTGATAGAGATAGGTGCCAACCCAAAAGTAATATCAAATCAAACCACTAAGCATCAATTTCATACATAAAGCATGACAAGAGCATGTATATGTCACCAAGTCCCAATAAAGCATGACAAGAGCATGTATATGTCACCAAGTCCCACAGTCTCACTAAAAAGACCCTCAAGCTCAATTGCATAACCAAATGCTCAATGTAATATCCAATTGTTAAGAAGTGGCTCCCATTGGAATGAAATTTGAATGCTAGATGAGCAAACAAAGCTCAAAGCATCATGTGGAAGGCATCCATACATCCAAGATCCAAGTAGCATATCTTTGGGAGCATGTGACCCAAGTAACTTGCAAAGCACTTATTATTGGAGCATCAAATAACATACATAATAGTGAATGACAACCAATATCAAGATTCAAAGCTCCAATATCAGCTCAAAAGCAATCTAGGAGCATCAAGCATGTAACATGAACCAGAAGCATCATTTTATCACTCCAAATAATCGATAAGCACTGGGAGCAATATGCATACACTTTCATTGATAAAATAGCATTCAACCCTGTTTATTACAATAGGAAAAAACCTCTATAAAACTGAGCAAAAGAGTACTCAAATAAATCCCATAGCATTCTAATATATGGCATGACATCCCCAGATGATTTGACATCAAATAGACATCTCAGAAAGCATAAGTGACCTCTAGACAATGAATGAAGTGTTGTTCTAAATTCCAAGAGCTCCAATTGATGCCCAATGCTGAATACAAGCATTGGGAGGTGTTTCCAACGATCACTAGGTATGCCAAGAGTGCTAGGAGCCTGTGAGAGGCTGGAGGAGAGGCATGGAAGTATGTTGTCCAAACAAGCGCAAATCATGTTGATTTTGTTATTGTTGCTATTGCCTTTGCTACCCACAGTATGGCTCATAATAATGATGAATGACCTCTAGCAAGGCCTTAAGAGGGGGGGAAGAAGTCGGGTGGAGCTCAATGCATACCTCGAGGTGAAGAATCCATGGCTACCATTGAGCTAAAGCTTTTCTCCACAAGCTAAAGCAATATTGAATTGAGGTCCTTAATGCCGGTGCAATGGCTCTAATACCAGTTGAAGGGAGTGAGCCTTGAAGTGGAAGCATGAAAGCAGAAGCAAGAGCTATGGTGGAGAGAGAGAGAGAGAGAGAGAGAGAGAGAGAGAGAGAGAGAGAGAGAGAGAGAGAGAGAGAGAGAGAGAGAGAGAGAGAGAGAGAGAGAGAGAGAGAGAGAGAGAGAGAGAGAGAGACACACACACACACACACACAGAGAAGATGTGGGAACTCCAACAGTCACAATGTGTGACTAGTCTTCCATTTATTCAAATATCACTGAAAGAATAAATAAAAAATGACAATGATGGGCTTCCACCACTGTAGTGTACAAGTGTGCAGGTATGCATGTACTGTTAGTGTAACTAATACACCGACAGCTAGGCACATGCACCTTTACCCCCAACAAGAGTGCCTTGCAAATCTATCAGCCTTAGAGACTCTACGTATCCAAGGGTTGATTCAAATCTTTGCAAACCTTGCAACTTATTGGTGGACATCCATATTGGGAGCATATTTCATGAGGGTTACAAATTGGAAACTATATGCTTCTAGTGTTAGGCTTAACTATGTCAAGCTGAAGAACTTGTTCATTTTAATGGAATGATAGGAAGGTGGTAAGTAGCTTTGTCTTATGACCTTGTTTTATGACCATCTTGAATTCTTCCCAGCGTACAAGAGTTCCAATGTTAGTGTAACCTTGGCAAACCAATACTTCCACCATAAGCATGCCTCGCCAACTAACCATACCTTTGCAATCATGGCCTTTTTAGCTATGCTTATTTTGATGCAGCTTACAAGAGTTCCAATGTTAGTGTAACCTTGGCAAACCAATACTTCCACCATAAGCATGCCTCGCCAACTAATCATACCTTTGCAATCATGGCCTTTTTAGCTATGCTTTTTTTTGTTGCATCAAAATAATCTTCAAGGGTTTTGATCCAAACATGTGTATTAGTCTCAACATTGGATCATTTTCCCATGAACTCAAGAGGCTTGATTTGCTTGAAGAGGAGCTTCTTTTCTTCGAGCTCAACACAAATGATGCATGGCAACCAAGATCATGCTATTTAGAGAAAGTCCCCTATTATTTGCTTTTGAGTCCATAAATGTAGTCAATATGCAAATATGTGCAAAGTTGTTATTAATTTACTTATGGAATTTTGCTTTAACATCATGTGTAACATGCGTATGTAATGATTTCTTCATAGCACATTTTTAGTACTCCATGAAGGGATGTATTTGGATAGCTCCATATGGAACTTCCATGGAATATTCAAACCTTGTGACCTAGATTCACTTGAGTCTATCCTCACAAAAGAATCTCCACCTCATTTCTGCAAGGATCGAATTGAGGGGTCCTAATTGACATCTACAATTGCTTGATAGACTTTTTAGCATTGGTGTATGGTTGATACTTATGCAAACATCTTGAATCAAAGAGGACTAGTGCCACACTTAGTTCAAAGAGAGTGAGAAATGAGGGGTAGCTAGATGCATCCACCCCTCTATCCATAAGGTGAAACAAGGCAAAGAACCTATCTTCAAATTGGAACAAACAAGTCCTTTTGTACATGATCAATTCCATATTGTAATACAATGCATAGATATTCAAGGACTGCCTTCATTCTTATTTCATCCTATGGCCATTACGTCCCTTGTAGACTTGTTCTATTCTTTGAGACATAAATTGATGACTTTAAATTCTAGTTTCTATCTCAGTTCCCTTTAAAGGGAATCTAGGATTTCTTCCTTGCCTAAGGTAAGGTCCTGGATTAAGGATATGTCTCTGTTAGAGAAAGAAAGAACATTGATAGGGATTCCCCTTGAGATTAGCAATAAGATTTTTCATTATGAAAGTAGCACTTGGTGAGAATGTCATGAAAAAGGGTTATATTCCTCCTAAAGACTTAAAAAATTTATCTTGATTCTTGTGAATGCATGCGTAGTCCCTCTAGTGTCTTGGTTAAGTACAAGATTTTCAATGACAATGCTACATAATTAAAAAAAATCGCATAGGGAATGATAACTTTGACTCACACACTTCACTTATAAAGAATATTACCTCTTTAACTTAATGCAAAGGCACTTGGAATGCTTGTGTAGGACTTGTGATTATTGATATCATTTCGGTTGCACATCTTGAACCTAAAGTGCTCCTCATGGGTGCCACATTAAACTTCTCTTGGGTGACATGTTGAAGTCCCAGCCTTACGTTCTTCACTTCTTGAGTACTTCTTAAGCTAGAATTTTGATGGTCTTGAGTAGATCTAATAGTTGACCCACAAAAGAAGATGAAGGTTGATGGAGATGAAGTCTCGTTGTAGTGGACTCTCTCTTCCCCTACACTAATAATGATAGCAAGGGTCGACCTGGCAAATCATCCCCTTTGTAAATTTACCAACCTATCCTCATATTGCTCTGTATCTTAGCTCCTCTCTCTCATTATTCTCTCCCTCCTCTCAATTGGCTTATTGGGGCAGGGAGATGATAGCTATCCTAGACTAGATCAATGCTCAAATTTAGCAACTCAAGGATCAGTTGGCTCAATCTCGCTCTTCTTCACAGAGTCTTGTGCAACCAGTTCCTTCATTGTCCCTTGCCGACTTAGCAATTCTTCAAAGACAAGCCACATTATGCCCTTTGTTCTAGGCTAAGGTGTGTGCATTATCAGCAACAGAAGTTGGCATTTTACATTAAGCTTTCCACGATGATAGCTTATAGATGGCAATAGCAAGCAAAAGGGTCGGTAGTAGCTATAGAAGAAGGGTAATCATGGACACAACAAGAAGGGTTGAGGCTCTCTCTCTCTCTCTCTCTCTCTCTCTCTCTCTCTCTCTCTCTCCTTCCTTATTTATCTCCCCCTTACTCTCTCAAGTGCAAAAGAATAGCAATATACAAAAAATTATTAGCCTTTATGTCTTGCTTAATGCTTTGTTTTATAGCCTTATATTCTCTCTTTCTCATTCATGTGATTGGCGGCCTACCTAGGCATCTAAACTAACCCTCTCTCTCTTTGCATTGTGATGATTGCAATAAACTCAAAGCCATATCTACACTTCCTTCTCCTCATCCACTTGCATTCATCTCTTTGAGGGAAGGTGACTAATTAGCAATTGCAACTTGGTGATGACTACAATTATGATGTGGATGATGCTACAATGATTTTCAATAGTTTATGGTGGTGGCCTAATTTAGTTCATTGATAGTTTTCAAGTCTATTTAAGCCTTAAAAGGAAATTATTATTCTTAGACCTTATTCACATGTCCCATGAACTTGAGAAAGAGGTTGGTGATATTATACTGTCCCATGGAGCATGTAATTTCCTAATATACAGCATATCCTTTTCATAGTGAGGGCCCTTATTATGGCCCACACTTAGTATGATTCTTCATTAATGTTACCCATGCCCACGAGCAAAGCTCCTTTGCATCTAATGGTCTTAAGCAAACTCATTTTTGTCCATAGTTCTCGTAAAAGCTCTCCACAATGTGTTGGATTTTCTTACCATATATGTAACCATATTGTAATGCTGTAGAATGTAAAAGGAAACCAATGCTTTATCCTCAAATACAAGGCTTTAGTTGTGATATTGTATTCCCCATTCAACATTATAAGAAGTCGCCATTGACTTTGCTTAAGTTTATTGGTTGCCTTTGGAATGACCTTAGTAACAAAATTTTTAACCTCTTGAGTTAGGGATCCTTTGTCTTTGAAAATGTTGACCATCATACAAATCATCAACACATACCTCTTAAAAGGTTTAAAGAAACTCTATAGGGAACCCCCTCTCAACATGACAACTTTCCCCTTCTCATGCTCTTTATTGCAAATTCAAGTCCTTCGTGGGAAAAGGCTAAGTGGCCACCTAATTTGGGATTCTATTTTCTAGGTAATGATAGCCTATGCTCAACAAAGGGCATATGTTTGCAAACAAGATTGGACAAGTAGCTCTCAAACACCTCTATATTTTCTTCATCTAAAGCATGTCAAACTCCAACCTCATCTTCAAACAACACTATGATGACATTCTTCATCTTATTATTCAATGCCTTGAGATAACAATAGCTAGGAGCTTGCTCATCCAAGCTCCATCATGCTTTTAATTGAATTGGCATAGCTTCAACTTGAATGTTGTTTTGAGAACCAATGGAATCTTCAATGCCTTGGAGATCCAATACAAAATAAGACCCTTAGGAGTATTAGCAAGGCAAGGCATAACAATAGCTCAACACTTTCTAGAACTATCAAGACATTTTCCCCTCCTTGTAGCCTTATTCCTCTCATATCCCTTGGAATGGACTAATTCAACTCAAGGCTACTAGGCCCGTTCAACACATCCATCAATGTTAACCACATGGGAATGCATCTTAGTCTTTAAGGACATATTCACATACCAAGATGTCAAAGTTGTGTGTGGTTGGTAGAGGCAACACACCTTAGCCTTTAAGGGCATATTCACTATTGGGATGTCAAAGAGTGTGTGTTTGGTTATCCCTTAACCAACCACACATGCTCTTTGACATCTCGGTATGTGAGCATGCCTTAAAGACTAAGGTGCATTCCCATGAGGTTAATAATCAATGTAATATTGGCATTCATGCTTATTCAAACCTTTATGGAAATTACACAACATTTTCTCTTTCCTTCCACTCCCAACTCAAGAGAGATCATTTAACAAAAAAGTAGTTTGCTTTGTTTGGGAATTTTTGGATGGTTGAAGGAGATGGATTATAGCTTTTTCTTTAAAAGAATTTGGGATGCTTGCTCTTTTGGGAAGTTTTTGAGTGGATAAAATGCTACAAAAGAAACTTCATAGATGGTTAAGATTTTGTTAGGATTTCCTGTAAGTGCATGGATACATAATGGTTTCGCTTTCTTGTTCAAGTCATTAGAAGTTACCCCATGTTAATTGGAGTCAACTAGACACGGTATAAGTTAGATTTTATAGTCTATTTTAATCCATGAAATGATAATTGGAAATATGAAAATGACTAAATGTGTGTGTGTGTGTGTGTGCATGCGCACGCACACACGCATGTGCATGTGTGCATGCACGTGCATGTGTGTGCATACCCATTTTCAAATTCGCATGACCAAAAAGATACAACAAAATTTTGTCATCCACATTCAATGCAAGTAGTAGAGTAGCAAGAGGGCCATCCTTAGGTTTGTTATCGCTTCTCACACTGACTTCTATTTGTGGTTAAATGGATTTAAGATGTAGTAAAGGATGTTGTGGACTTGGTTTGCTAAGTCATGTTGTGCATTTGAGAAGTATAATATTCTCAAATTGATTTTATATTTGTGGCTTTTCTTTGTTTATTGTTATATGTTCACACACACACACACACACACACACACACACACACACACACACACACACACACACACACACACACACACACACACACACACACACACACACACACACACACACACACACACACACACACACACACACACACACACACACACACACACACACACACACACACACACACACACACACACACACACACACACACACACACACACACACACACACACACACACACACACACACACACACACACACACACACACACACACACACACACACACACACACACACACACACACACACACACACACACACACACACACACACACACACACACACACACACACACACACACACACACACACACACACACACACACACACACACACACACACACACACACACACACACACACACACACACACACACACACACACACACACACACACACACACACACACACACACACACACAATCCAAGTTCCACCTCTACACACAACACTCAACTAGTCCACATAGTCGTAACAGTTGACTTGGCATAGACACGCATACATAATAAATTTTAAAATTCTACATAAGAGTATATTGCTATCCTACCAAATCAAGCAATCTTAGCATTGAAAAAGTTGTCTTCATATGCATATGCATAGTGAAACATTTCAAGGGGTATCATGCATGATTTCAAACATACAAAGTAGTTAGCATGAAATCTGTAGGCAAGAAGGAAGCATAGATGCTCAATGATTGCATGTAATGTTAAACACTATAGTAAATGTAAGAGAAAAATGAGGCAAAAGAAAAAGACACACATGCCAATCATTTTTAGGTGAGAAAGTAATGTAAGATAGGGATGTGCTCCTATCCATCACAAGTAAGATATTAGAAATAATTAGGGAGTAGTTGGCATAAAATATGTAGGCAAGAAGAAAGAGTAAATGCTCATTGGTTGCATGCTAGATTAATCACCATGAAAAATGTAAAAAAAGGCATGAGATAAAAGCAAAAGAGAATCATGATGCTCATAACTAGTTGAGAAATTTCATATTATAAAGGGCAATGCTCAAACATTTGAATCCATCACAAGTGAGATATGAGAAATGATGAGGAAATGATATGGAATAGGCAAACCTACCAAGTTGGTTGTCCTTTGAGGTGGTTGGATGGATGGACATCTTGTTGGCCACAATTGGTAGGTGCACATGAGTAGGTGTAGTAGGCATGATAGATGTTCCAAGTCACTTTGCAAGCATCTCATTTATGCTAGAGATAGCTCTTTCTTACTCAAACCATGTAAAAAGTCTAGTAACCATTATTCTATTGTCTAGTGATATGATGCTCTTATTAGTTACTTGTTTGAGTGCTTGAACATGGAAAATTGACTTTGATACATGGAGGTTACATGAATGCATTAGGTGCACTCGTGCTAACTAGCACTACAACTTGTGGGTGATGAGAATGACTATTTTGCATGCATGTGGTGGTATGATACAAATGTATGTGAAGAATGACTTAATTTGTGTCTAGGGAAACAACATGAGAGGTTCATGTTTGGGTGGGGGCAATGGGTGTATGCATTTGTGTTTTATGTGCAAGTCAAGATGTGTATATGTGTTTTCACACACACACACACACACACACACACACACACACACACACACACACACACACACACACACACACACACACACACACACACACACACACACACACACACACACACACACACACACACACACACACACACACACACACACACACACACACACACACACACACACACACACACACACACACACACACACACACACACACACACACACACACACACACACACACACACACACACACACACACACACACACACACACACACACACACACACACACACACAGAGTAATTTCTGCACACACATGAGAAATTTAACTTGTGAAAAAGCAACATGATGTAAGTCAATGATGTGAGATTTTTGACATAGACCAATGGCTCATGGATCATCCATCCTTTCGCCATGAAACCCTTAGGCCTTGTGTTTCAAAGTCTTTATGAAGCATTCAAGGAAGAACATCAACCTATTATGTACTCTGCTTGCTATAGCTACCTTGTCCATGAGGTGTGCTATAGCAGATGCCTTCAACTCAATGGGTACTAAGCTTGTCCCCATCCATAGTTTATCATCCTCAAATCGATGGTTGATTGGAGAGAATCAAAAAATGGCTAGAGACGTATTTGAGGCATTATTGTCATGATGTACAACATGCATGGGATTTGTGACTTCATTTGGCTAAATCTGCATATAACAACATCACTCATTCTAGCATTGGAGTTTCTCCTTTTAAGGCAATGTAAGTATTCACTATAGGTAACACTTGAGAATTACAAGGTGGAGAAGTGCAAATTTCCACTTATGTAGATATCATGATGTGTGCTTAAGTTGGACAAGTGGAAAAGAGTTTGTGATGCTTGGTTGGTTGCAATACTTCAGAAGCATAACATGTAGAACAAAAGAGGATCACAATATTTCTAATGATTGCACTTCATGATGACTTTGATCCAACAAAAGCTTGGATAAGCTATGATCATTTAGGATTTTTAGCAATGTGGAAAGTTGATGAATAGAATTATAGAAGTGTGATAAAGTTGACCAAATGGTTGGTGTGATGCAATGTGGATTTGCAACCAAGACTAATATGTAATCATTAAGGACATATGATCAAGAAGGATATCCATCTACAATTTGCAAGGATTGATCAAATGCATGACAAAGTTGAATGGGTGGCTCAAATGTGGCATGCCATAGATTACCAATAAGCATTCGACACTGGAAAGTTGACAAATAGAATTATAGAAGTGTGCTAAAGTTGACTAAATGGTTGGTGTGATGCAGTGTGGATTTGCAACCAAGACTAATATGTAATCATTAAGGACATATGATCAAGAATGATATCCATCTACAATTTGCAAAGATTGATCAAATGCATGACAAAGTTGAATAGGTGGCTTGAATGTGGCACGCCATAGATTACCAATAAGCATTTGGTGGTCATATTGAACATCCTTTGACTAGGTCACTTGAAAGTGGCATGCCATAGATTTGTGAATGGTCATACTGAACATCTTGAGATTATAAGCTCACAGTTATTAATTTTTTTCTTGCAATATGATCAAGCTATCATAAGTAAAAATTTTGCCCCATAGACAATTTAACTAAAATAGGCATAGTACGAAGTGAAATTAAGATTGTGCATATTGCTAATAATAATTTCAAAATGTTTGGAAAATAGATGTACTTAGACTTCCAATTGAATTATGGCACCATAATTGCCATAAATCTTGTTAATCCTTAAACAATTAAACTAAAAGAGCATGCCCAATATCACATCTTTTTTGCACTTTGCAATAATAAGAAGTATCATATTGTGAAGAAAGAGAAATATGTTAAGCATAGGGTCTAATAGATTGATTAAGAAACCATGTGCATTGTATATCTAATTAGATCTATGATAGAACTTTTTTTAAAATTGGAGTATTACTAATTGATCTCTTCACAAAATTCATTTTTGGTCAAAGTAAAGGGCTTTAGAACTTGGCCTGAGTGCTAACTGAATTATGTGAGTGGGTTGTAATATGATTTCCCCCCTGCTCAGGCCCCTTGGTAATGCAAAGTTATCTTTCATAATTGAAAGGTGGAGCAAAAGTGGAAGTACAAGCAAAAGCAAGAAGAGAGCAAGAGCTATGGAGCTTCAACTAAGAAGAGAGAGACCTATATGTGGGAACTCCAACAATCACAATGTGTGACATGGATTCCCTTATTCTATTGCCACTAAAAGAATAAAGAATAAAGTGACAATGATGGGTGCCCACCACCTGCAGTGTATAGGTACACGAATACAATATACAAGTAAATATAGGCGACTAGGCACATGCAACCTTTAACCCCCTAACAACCTCCCACTTAAAGGAAAATGTGCTTGAGTGTGGATAAAAGAAGAAGAAAAGTGACAAAATACAAAGTGTATATATAAGTACAATAGGATGAGGAAAGACATCATCTCATCTTATGCCCATCATCTTCTTAAGGAAGGCATATAATTCCACTAGGAGACTCTCATTGAGTAGATCTCAATGGAATCATCCTCTACCACCTCTCTAATGAAGTGATAGTGCATCTCAATGTGCTTTGTCTTTGTATGGAAGACCAAATTACGAGCCAACTAAATGGCACTCACATCAAATTCTAATGCAATGTAGGAGTCATAGTCATACTAAGATTTGCAACCAAATGGCCTAACCATTAGGCCTCTTGCAAGCCTCAATGGCTACAATGTACTTAGTCTCAGTGGTAGACAAGGCAGTGTATTTCTACACCCTAGACACCCAAGAGATAGCATCTCCAACAGAGGTGAAGACATACACATAGGTGAACTTCTTACTTTTTGCATGTTCTACTCAATCTAAGTTAGTGTAACCTATGACTCCTATATCTTGGCTACCATAGCAAATGCATATATCTGTAGTGCCTTTAAGGTATCTCATGGTACCCTTCACAACGTCCCAACGTTACTTGCTAGTTATAGCCATATAATGTACCACAACTCCCATTGCAAATGCTATGTTGGGTTGAGTAGTTATCATGGCATACATCAAACTACCCACTGTAGATGCATACAGAACTTTGGCCATCTCGGCCTTCTCATTGTCTATCTACCTAACTAACCTTCACATGAGAAGGTAAAGGACATCCAATAGGCTTAATATCCTATATATAGAATTGCTCAAGTACTCTATGAATGTATCCTTCTGGCATAAGTAGAGAAGCCCCTTGGAGCGATTCTGCATAATGCACATACCAAGTATGTGTGAGGCCTATCCCATGTTGCTTATCTCAAAACTCTTCTTGAGCTGAGTCTTTAAAGCATCTATCTCAGTATGGGCAGTTCTTGTAATAAGCATGTCATCAACACATACCAAGATAATAAGGTTACTATCACATGCCTTCTTCATGCTTAGACACAAATCCATATCATTGCAGAAATATCCCTATGACTGCATGAAAGCATCAAACTTATGGTATCATTTTCCAGGTGTCTACTTAAGCCCATAAAGGCTTTTCTTCAATCTGTACACTAGGTATTCCATGTATTTTTCCACAAAGCCCTTACCTACTACATATAAATGTCCTCGTGTAGGTCCCCATGTAAAGTTGTCTTAATCTGATAAATATCCAAATCCAATTGAGCAACCAAGGTTAAAAGAAAGTGTAGAGTAGTTATCTTGACCATAAGAGAGAATATCTCATCAAAATCAACTCCCTTTTCCTACTTAAAAACCTTAGTAATCAATTTGGCCTTATATGCTAGCTTAAGGTGACCAAGGGTACTCTTTAACTTATATACCCACTTGCATGGCAATGCATACATTCCGTTAGGCAAGGAAACTAATTCCCATGCATGATTTTTCTATAGCAGATCAAACTCAAGCTAGATAGTCCTCTTCCAAGAATGAGAATCATCTCTATGCATAGCCTCCTCATAGGTAAGTGACTCAACAGAGTTTATCACCATGACACAATTCATAGAGGACTCATAGTGATCAATAGGGCATGAACCTTTAGTGAAGCATCTCAAAACTAGCTATGGGGCATGTATGGTGTGGCGTGTCCTCTCTTTTCAACATCATGATAGTACACAACAATCAGATCCTGTGCCACTACATCATCAACAACTATAACACACTATCTCACAGGGGTTGGCTATACTACAATAAGAGACCCCTCTTGAAAGATCAACTTACATATCTCAATCACTTGCTCTAGTCTCATATATATCATTTTCTCATGGAAAATAACATCATGGCTACAGATAACCTTTCAAGCTTATGGATCCCAAATAAAATAGTCCATCTCACCTACACACCACATCCAAGAAAGATACATTTGATGGACTTTGGATCCAACTAAGTGTGCTTGACTTTGGAAATATGAGAGAAAGCCTCATATACAAAGACCATACCTCCTCTACAACTCTACTACCGAGAGAAATGCATGAGGATCTATGAATGAGTGCATGACAATATTGCCTTAGCCCAAAAGTGCTACACTAAGCCTGCTTGACTAAGCATACTATAAACTATTTCCTAAATAGTCATGTTTATGGGCTCTACAATACCATTTTGGGGTGGGGTGTATGGGGAAATCAACTGACAATGAATAGGCCTCTCATCACATAGTTGCTCAAAAGCCTTAGAGACTTATTTACCCCCATTGTCACACCGCAGACATTTTAGCCTATACCCGACTAGTTCTCAACCATGGCAAGAAAGCATTGAAATCTAGGAAAAACATTTGATTCATGCTTAATAAAATAGGCCCAAACTTTATACAAATAATTATCGATGAATGTAACAAATTACTTCATTACACCTAAGGATTGACAAGGCATGGGGCCACAAACATTTGAATGTATAAGAGCTAAAGGCTCATCCACACATATAGAACCACACTTCTCATGCAACTGGTGTGCAGATCGGATGTTGTATGTGTACGTAGCAAGCGCCGAAAGGTCCCCAAGAACAAAATAACTCTACTTTTGCACAAAAACAAGAGAGAAGACTTGCACGACATGAAGCAAAAAGACTAATTGGGTACAATCTCCCCCCATGCCTTGTGTAAGCGCTCCACAAAGCATGTATTTAATATATTATTCATCTCCAAGCTAAAAAAATAGCCCAAATTTACAATCAGCACGCTTTATCTTTTGTGTTTTCTTTTGTCTAGATAAAGAATAAAGTGATTGGGTCCCCAAAGAGTCAGGTTGTGCCCAAATACAATGCCAATAACAAATATTTAAATCGTGCCTCCATGCGCATATAAAATAATAAATATATATCAAGTGATTTAATAAATAAGGGTGTCAAAATAAATATTGGCGCCACACCTAAGATGCACACCCATCAAAAATGATAATTTCTTCTAAATAACTTGAATACACGCTATTGCCTAGTGCTTCCCAATGCCACCGTTGCCTACTCTACACATCAACTAAAGCATTCACAATTGTTAGAAAAATAATAAAATTAAACTGACAAAAGTGAATACCTATCAGTTTTCAGCTATAAAATAAATAAATTGGTTAGAACTCAATCCTAACCTTAATTTATTATGAGTGCGCACTCTAAACTCATAAATGTCCATTAATTCAAATATGTATTTTGCGGAATCACTCGCTATGGAATCACCCACTTGCACATTAAATTAACGAGACGCCCGAAAAGGACAGGCGTCCCCATTGACTTTTCGCACAAGGAATTCACCTTGTGTATGAGCCTCGGCAACAAATATAATTTTATGGAATCCACCACAAAACCTCACGGAATCCACTGTGGAATATGCCCCCTTGGCATCATACCCCCGGGGTGGGATAGCAATTGTGATCAATTGCAATTAGCTCAATGTGGAGCCAACAGTGAGGGGTGAGCACTTAGGTCTCAAGCGTGCATCCATTGGGTCTCTTCAACAGGATGATTTTTAAACTTAACCAAATATCTAGAATATCTACGGCCAGTTCTAGTGGTTATAAAGTCAGTATCTAGAATAATTTCAGGTTCAAGGATTTCAATTTCTTCTTCTAACAAAAGAGGGTTTTCATAGACAGGGTGTACAAGTAATTGGCCTCTAAAAGGTCGTAACAAACTGATATGAAAAGTATTGTGGATTTTCCAGTGTTGGGGTAATTCTAGTTTACATGCATTGTCATTGATTTTGTGAATGATCTTGAAATGTCCATAAAATCTAGGAGCTAACTTTACAACAATGTGTTTGTCAACACTTTGTAATCTTCTCTTTTCAATGCGTAACCAAACATAATCATCAATTTTGAAACTCGTAGCTTTTCTTTTCTTGTTAGCTTGTTTTGTGTATGATTGCTAGGCTTTCGCAATCATATCTTTAACTTCATGAAAAATAGTAGCATGCATGTTAGCAATATCATCAGTAGCTTGAACTTTGTTTGACAATGATGTAACTAGTGTAGGCAATCTATATCTATAAATGATTTCAAATGGTGCTTTTTGTGTAGTTGTATGTGATGTGTTATTGTATGTAAACCGAAGTAAATGTAAATGTGTATCCCATGTTTGTGGTTTTGAAATTGTGTATGCACGCAAAAGATCTAAAGTTGTACTGTTTGTAGCTTCTGTTTGGCCATTTGTTTCAGGATGAAATGCAGATAAAAAATCAATCTATGTTCCTAAATTAGCAAACAAAGTAGTCCAAAAATTATTGTAGAATCTAGAATCACGGTCAGAAATAATAACTTTTGGCAAGCCATGATTAGTGAAAACAGTTTTAAAAAACAATTGAGCAGCTTGAGATGCAGTTAACATTTTCTTGGATGGAATGAAATATGCTTGTTGCTAAACCTATCTACAATAGTCCAAATCATATCATGATTAGCTTTAGTGTTGGATAAACTAGTAATAAAATCCATTAAAATATGTTCCCATGGACGTTCTGGAATTGGTAAAGGCATTAATAAACCATATTGTTTACCATGGTGTCATTTAACTCTTTGACAAATTAAACATTCAGATACAAAGTTAGAAACATCAGATTCGATATGTGGCCAATAAAAATCTTCAATCAGTATACGCAAAGTAGAAATAATTCCTCTATGGCCTTGACATGGGGGACAATGAATTTCGTGCATGACAAATGATCAAAATGGAATAGTTACACATAATCTTTTTTCATAAAACATAAATCCATTAGCGTAAGACAATGAATCAATTGGAATCCAGCTATTTGTAACTAATTTAGTCCAATCAGCTTGAAAGCTAAGGTCTTGGTCATAGGTATCTTTCATAGGGAGAAGAGAATCAAAAGATATCATAGAGATAATAGCGGTCTTCTACTTAAAGCATCAGGAACAACATTTTCTTTTCCGGGTTGATATTGGATAAGTGGATGAAAACTTTGAATAAAAGCAGCCCATTTAATACGTCTGTCAGATATTTGTGGCTGACTAAGAAGATGTTTAATACTTTATTGGTCAGTTTTGATCATGAATTCAGATCCCATTAAATAGTGTTTCCATTGACATAAAGCTTGTACTACAACTAGCAATTCCTTATCGTAGGTAGAATACTTAAGTTCAGAGGGTTTAAGTTTGCAACTAGGGTAGGCTATGAGATGGGAATCTTGCATAAGGACTGCTCCTATTCCAGATCCACTAGCATCAATGACTACTAGGAAAAATGGTCTATTAAAGTCACGTAATTGCAATACAAAAGCATGAGTTAAAGCATGTTTTAGTAAATCAAAGGACTTTTGTTGATTGTCGGACCAATGATACACAATATCTTTCTTTAATTTTGTCAAAGGTAATGCAAGCAATGAAAAATTTCTCATAATTTTTTTGTAAAAGCTAGCAAGACCTAAGAAAGAACGTAATTCGTGCGCATTTTTAGGTATCGGCCAATTCAAAGTTGCTTCTATCTTTTTAGAGTTAACTTTAATACCTTCAGATGAAACAATATGTCCTAAGTATTCAATTTGTGTTTGGAAAAATTCACTCTTTTCATGATTAGCATATAATTGATTCTCTTTCAATAATTTGAAAACCAAAGATAAATGTTCATAATGCTCGTTTTCATTCTTACTGAAAACCAATATGTCATCAAAGAAAACAATGACACAATGCTGATGCTTTAAAAATATGCGATTCATCATACGACTGAATGTGGCTGGTACATTAGTTAAACCAAAAGGCATAACAAGGAATTCATAGTTTTCAAATTGTGTTCTAAATGCAGTTTTGAAAATATCAGATGTGTCCAATCATACTTGATGGTATCCAGATTTAAGATCTATCTTGCTAAATATTGCAGACCCTTGTAGTTTGTCCATAAGATTGTCTACCCTAGGGATTGGATATCTATTCTTAACAATGATCTTATTTAGGGCATGATAATCAATGCACATCGTATAGGTATTGTTTTTCTTCTTCACTAATAGAACAAGTGCACCAAATGGAGAACTACTGGGCCTAATGAGTCCTCTGGTTAACAATTCTTCAACTTTGGACTTGAATTTCTTTTTGTTCAATTTGGTTATGTTTATAAGGTGCTTTACATGGTGGTTGTGATCCAGGAATTAGGTCTATTTTGTGATCTTCGGGACATATAGCTGGTAAGCCAAGTGGTAAGTCAACAACAAAACAATCTTGAAATTGTGAAAGAAATTGTGAGTGCCTAAGATGCATTTGATTTTCTTTAACTTCAATTTCATTCACCCATATTAAGTAGGATTTTGAAGAAGTAGAGGGAATAACAATCTTGCCCTTCCGCCAAATAAGACAATTTTTAAGCTGGTAATGTGAGTTTTCTTCCATGAGACCTTGCTGTAATTTCTGAAAGATTTGGCTGAATTCCTCATCTAAGAGATACGCCTCTTGTAGCTCTTCAATCCAATCACTATGTAATTCCGTCATGGCTGATACTTTGCAGGCCCACATACGAGAGAGAGAATCAGCCACTATGTTATCTTTGCCCCTTGTATGAGTGATGTCAAAGTCATAATTTTGTAATGTTGCTACCCATCGTCGTTGCTTTGGAGTAAGATTTGACTGAGTAAGGAAATACTTGAGTACGCGACGATCACTATACACTCTGAATCGGCTGCCATATAAGTAATGGTGCCATTTCTTGATTGCATGCAGAATAGCCAACATTTCCTGATCATAAACATTCATGGCCATCTCCTTATCAGTAAGCTTATGGCTTTCAAATGCAATTACTCCATGCTCCTGAAGCAAAATAGCCCCAATGCCACGGCCACTAGCATCACATTGTATTGTAAACTCTTTAGAGAAATCCGGGCATACAAGAATAGGAGCGGAGGTAAGTAATTCCTTTAACTGGTTGAAGCTGCTATCTGCAAGAGAATCCCAAAAGAAAGCCTCTTTCTTCAACCTGTCAGTTAAAGGGGCTGCAATTGCCACATAATGCTTTATAAATCTGCGATAGAATGAAGATAGACCAAGAAATCCTCTAAGAGAGGTAGTAGTAGTAGGCGTTGGCCAATCTTTTATGCATTGCACCTTCTTGGGATCAGCCTGTATTCCTTTTTCACTGACTATATGTCCCAAGTATTCCACTTCAGTCTGCATGAAAGAACACTTCTTCTCCTTAGCAAAAAGCCTATGATGTCTCAACACATCAAAAACCTTCCTCATATGCGACAAATGATCCTGAAAAGTCTTGCTGTAGATCAAAATGTCATCGAAGAACACCAAGACAAACTGAAAGAGGAAAGGTTGTAGAATCTTATTCATCACGCTTTGAAAGGTAGCTGGAGCGTTTGTAAGGCCGAATGGCATCACCAAGAAATGGTAAAGCCCACGATCAGTCCTAAAAGCAGTCTTGACCTCATCGCCCTCTCTCATGCGAATCTGATGATACCCTGATCTCAAATCAATCTTCGTGAAGAATCGAGCCCCCTTAAGTTCATCAAGCAAATCATCTATCCTAGGTATAGGATACCTGTTCTTCACTGTTATCTTATTGAGATCCCTGTAGTCAATGCATATTCTGAAAGATCCATCTTTCTTTTTGACTAACAGGACTGGGGATGCATACGGTGAAGAACTTGGTTCAATGAATCCCATTTCAAGAAGCTCTTTGATTTGCTTGGCTACTTCCTCTCGTTCACATTTTGATAATCTGTAAGGTGGCTTATTGATCGTCTTTGAGTTGGGTTCCAAATCAATGGGGTGATCCACCGCTCTCTTAGGAGGCAATGAAGTAGGTACTTCAAATAGATCTCTGTACTCCTCAAGAAGAGCTGTCAAGGCTGGATGGTTTGTTGAATTATTGGGCTGATCCTGTATTTCTTTGTTCAAATGCAATACAAATATCTGTGAGTGCTTCTTGTACTCTTTCTTGAGTTGTTGAATGGTGATAAGCTGAAAATCAGATTTACTAGGGATCCCCTGTAAACGGATGAGCTGTCCATTGGAGAAAAACTCCATATATAACTGTGAGAAATCCATAGTAATCCTGCCTAAGGTCATCAACCAATCACAACCAAGTACAATATCTATAGGCCCCATTTCCAAAGTGATCAGGTTTACTTTGACTTCAAAATTTTCAGCCATCTGCAAAGAAACTTGTGGACAAATCTGTGTGCTGATTTCCTCTTCACCATTAGCCACTTGTACTCTAATGGGCTGCTGTAAGTCGGTGGGAACACAATTCAACTTGTACATAATGGATTTATTGACAAAACTGTGGGTACTGCCACTATCTATCAGGATGAACACTGGCTTTCCACATATGCTTCCCTTCATACGAAGTGTATTAGGGTTCTTAGATCCCGTCCAAGCATCCATAGAGATAGAACAATTAGTGGCAGCAGGCAACTCATTACAAAATCCACCAGGATCAAATGGGATATCACCGCCTGGATCAAAAGGAAAAGAGTCAGATGGATCATAGAAGTACTCCTGTCCACCATCATCCTCGAAATCTTCATTTTCAGCATTGATTGGGACTGCATTAACTTCATCTATGTCATTTTCAAGGTCCTCAAGAACTAGCATACTCTGAATTTTTGGCTTAGCATTTTTGTATACACACTTTGAAGCATGGTCAGGAGTATACTTTTCTCCACACTTGAAGCATAAGCCTTTGTCCTTTCTTTCCTTGTAAAGATCCATGGAAATATTTATGGAATTTGTATTGGCTGAAGTAGACTTAGGCTTATTGTCACCTTGCTTAAATTCAACCTTTGGACTGTTTGCCGTCCTGAAATTGCCTTGAAGCCTAGAAGCATTAAATGGAGGATAAGTTGGTATCCGTAAGCTCCCACTAGGTATATGGTTGCTGCCATAATTGTTACCAACTTGTACTTGCTTTAAAACAGTCCTTGGCTGTCCATAACTTGACGGAAATGAAGAATCTTTCCTATACTTCCTTCCAAAGCGCTCTGCAAGCTCAATAGCCTTGAAAAGTGAAGTAGGATTCTGCGCCATAACATCAGCTGACAAGGATGGTTCTAAACCATACATGAACTTGTGTAACTTGGCCTCATCACTGATGTTTTCCACATACATGGTCAAGTTGAGGAATTGGTTTGTATATTCTCTTACACTTAGGCTCCTTTGTTCCAAGTTATACCATCTTCGTTCTAACTTCTCTTTTTCAAGAGGTGAAACAAAAACTTCAGCCATAAGTGCCTTGAAAGCTTCCCAATTCTCAATAAGTACATTCTCTTTCTTGATATACCTCCACCAAGTGTGAGCAAATCCTTCTAAGTGGAGGGAGACAAAATGTATCTTCATGTCATCAGTTTTAGGAAATATGTCGAAATAAGACTCCATCTTAGAAGTCCATTCCTCTAATTCTGATGGTGAAGATGACTGGCCATTGAATTTGGATAAAACAATTTTATCCTTGAATTCTCTATCATGGAAAGGTTGCTGTTCCAAAACTGGCTGATCGGAATTTCTAAGTACAGAACCCCCAAAATGAGATTGAAATCTTCCAAGAGGTGGCTGAGAATTACCCTGTAATCTTCCTATTGGTAAAGCACCCCTAGAATGCTGAGTATGCAGTCCAAAAGCTTGAGTATTGGCGCCGTTCAAACTGCCCAAATAGTCATCATGCCTTTGTGAAGCTTCTCCTACTTCATATTGACTATTGGGTATGCCTCTTCTTCCTATGATCCCATCTCCATAACCATTTTGGTTGGATGGCTGAAGTGGAACTGAGGGGTCACTATTTGAACAAGCCTTCTCATTTGCTTCTTTTGATCCCTTTTGTGACTGCATGAGTTGACAAAATTGTGCCATAAGTTGGGCATTAGATTCTACCAACTTATCAATGGAAGCACTGGTTCAGTTAGTTGATTCCATCATCTTCTCAACAGTAGACTTTGTTTGATCAAATGATAAAATCATATGCTCCATTGCTGACAAAATAGTCTCATGACGTTCCTTATGTCTTAGTTCATGGGCACACAAAGCATCATTGAGTATACTAATCTCTCCTTGTTGAGGCTCTTCAGGGTTCTCTTGAAGTGTGCTTTCCATCATAGAATCCCTGATTTGCTATGCATAGTCCTCCTGGACCTTATTTTTGCCTTTATACCCTGCCATACTAGTGCAGTCCTGCAGTACCCCCTGTCAGTAAAACGGCTATAACTTTGGCTAGAAAACTCCGATTGCAAAACTTTTTTGTGCGAATCGAAGCTTACAGTGCCCTCTTCGAGATGAGCTATAGCACGCTATAACAGGTTTAGGACAGAAAATTCTGTAACTGAATTTCAGAGTCTGAACCGTCCAGTCTTGCACCCTGTTTAGACCTGTAAGTGCCCTGTTTTGACCCTGTAATGCAAGAAAGTAACCTCAAATGGCTACCAAACCCTGCAAAGGGGTATATAGGACCTGTGGGTACCCTGTAGTACTTGCACCTGTACTTCAGTATCAAAGGGTGTACCTGTATCCACCTGTAAATACCCTGTGGGTAACCTGAAAATGCCCTGTTTTACCCTGTTTTACTCCAGTAGGTACTTGAGTCGTTGGAAAGTCTTCAATCTTCAATTCTCCACTCGCTGTACCTGTGTGAGGGATAAAACGACAGGATGGGCTCCCTACACGGGCTCCGAATCACCGGGAGGTGGGCAAAGTTTCCCCCGGGTCGGTTGGTTGCACCCCTTCGGGATCTTCGATAGTGAGGGAGGGTCACCTCTCTTTTGTCCCACTATCTTCCTCGGCATCCACCTTTTTCCTCGGTGGGAATATCAACATGGCAGAGGCTAGTGTACTAAGCAATCAGCATGATATGCATTTGAAAAATATTCATTCAGCCTTTCATGAGATGCAATTGATTGAGATAAAAGAACTTGAGATGGGAGAAGGGTTTTACCTATGCAATTCAGTGACTCACTGATTGCTAGTACTTACCCTTTACAATTTTCCAATTTAGGCAAAAGAGAATCAACCAATCAATTGGATTAGAGTAAGCAAAGGAATCAATCAATGTATTCAATCCATAGGATTCAAATGTTATGCTGAAATCTCATATTAAGGCCCCTTCATTCACTGATTGAAGCTAATATGCATTAGGCAAGCATTGCATTCATGAATAGATGAATTCAAGCAAAGGTTGGCTGAGAATTTGATGAAAATGTTCAATTCTTTAATCTCTCAGTCAAATGGCTTAAGCTCAGCAATTGGATTAATGAGAGAGATTAAAAATTGAAGAGAAATACCTTGACATGGCTGAAAATAACTTGCCAAATGCTTGATAGGGCTCCCGGTTGTCCAATGTTAGCAAAATAATCCATGAAGCTTGCTTATCTGATGGTAGAGACCAATCTTGAAGCTTCAAATGCTTGAAATTGAAGCATTAAACCCGTTTCCCCCAAATTTTTGCTCCATAGAAGCTCTTGATCTTCAATCTTAAGCCATCCCGTGCTTAATCCTTGCAATTTGTTGAAGAATCCTTGCTGAAATGATTCCACGGGCCAAAAGGATGAAGAATCTTCAAGAAATTGTCAAGAAATGGAAGCTTGGGCTGAAGCTTTCATGGCTGCCCATGGACTGTTCACCTAGGGTTCAAGAGAGCTGAGGAATCTTCAAATGTTGCTGAGAATCTCAATGTGGCTGAAGATTTATGCCTGGAATGGATGAAGAAGAGTGCCAAGGCTGAGAGGAAGCAAGCTTGGAGCAGGGCAGGGCTGGAATCAGCCCGAAAATTGCGCCGCAATTTTCGGGGTTGTTTCTGGCCTGTATGCTGCCCAATCTTGAGCAATCTTATGCTCAATCTGAAGCTCTTGAAGTCAGGGATCTATTCCAGGTAGATTTTGGTCAAGAAGATCTGAGGTAAGAGAGATATGAGTAGATCTTGGGGCTGAACCTCCATGAAACCTGCAGGAATTTCCAGAAAAGGGGAAAGAGAAACCCCTCTTTTCAAAGTAACCACAGTTTGTTCTCAAACTAAGCTCGGTTAACCATCCTTTACCCTAGTTACCTCCATTTTTGCATAAAATTTGGTGACGTCCAGCCATTTAAGCCTTTACCCACCATATCTGACCTTGGATATCTCCAGATGTAGTCATTGCTAACTGTAGTTGTCCTGCAGCACTCCACTAGTCACTGTCTTGTACCATTTTTGTCTGAAATTGGTTTTGAAATAGGAAAATGAAAGTGAAAATGGAAGAGAATAATGGATCAAAGACTGAAGCTCTGATACCACTTGTCAGAGAGAGAACTAAGGAGAGAAGAAGAGGAGAGAGAAAGACTGCAGAGGAGAGAGAAAGACTGCAAGAAGAGAGAGAAATAGAGTGACGAGGAGAGAGAAAGACTAGAATTGGAGAGAGAAAGACAGGAAAGATGAAGAAGCCATGGAAGCTTGAAGCAAGAGGGGAGAGAAAGATTGTAATTGTATTGATATGTCAAAAAGAATGTGAAAAATTACAACTTCTCTCCTTATATACCAGTGTCAATGTGACATGGCATATCATTAGCATTCTAAGTATTTCCAGCTTCTTACAGATTTGCCACCTTTTCGTAATGCACATTTAGCCTGTGTATGACTAAGCAATGGAAAATTATCGAACGTGTGCATACCACAATGTGATTTGTTTTCCATTAGAATGAATCTTCATTGAATGCGTGGAATAATCTATATTGGGATTATACTGATGACGCCAAGGCATTCCTAAGATAATGTCACTAGATTGCAAAGGCACAACTAAGAAATTTCTATGTTTAGCATAATCACCAATTTTAATTTCTAAGTCATGCACTTCTTGTGTTCCATTGTATCTAGTGCCTAAGAATGCGGCCTTGATGCGATAATCAGTAGAAACAATACGTAATTTCAATTCTTTGACCAATTTTGCATAAATAAAGTTGTGTGTGCTTCCATCATCATGTAAAACAGTCTTTTCTCTGCCATGCACAAGACATTTCATCGTTAATAAAGAATGGGGATTTAGCATACCTGGTAAAGTATCTGAAGCAGTATCGATATAGACACCGTCTTCTGTGAAATCTGGCATTTCTTCATGTTCTTCATCTTCTGTCGCTCCCAAATAGTTGATGTGAACCGTTGGCTTTTTTGGATTGACAATTCACCGCTAGATATCCAGGTTGATGGCATTTGTAACAGACTATGGATTTGGCCTTAGACACATTATTTGTAATAGCAGGAAGTTTAGGAACAGTGGGATTTGGCTGGAAAGATGGCTTAGGATTTGGATTTGTGTTTGATAGTAAAGCAGGGGGTCGTGTCCAAGATTTACGGAATGAAGATGGAAGGAAATGATGTTGATTGAATCTTCAAAAATTGAATCGAATTGTTTTGAATCGAAGTTACCATTAGTTGGGAATTGTTGTGGTCACTTCTGTCTCATCCTCGAATTTTGTTTTCAGTATCATGGGCCAAGAAAATTGCATCTTCGAGAGTTGTTGGTTTGAACATGTTCACCTACACATAAAAATGACCAAGTAAGCTAGACATAAACTTGCTTTTATGGGTTGCCTTAGGTACATCTTTGAGCATTCAAAGTTGCAATAAAGCATTCAAAAAATGCTCAGAATATTGTGAAATAGACTCGCGATCCCACTGTTTGATTGCTTTTTCGTGGAATTGGGGTGGAAGAAAATTTTGCAAAAAATTCCTTTGGAAAGTCTCCTAAGTAGTAGGACAATCAATGCTTTTGCGGACACCAGTCCACCATAGGGATGCTCTGTCCACTAAATGATTAGTGACACACTTAATTTTATCTTTCTCAGCATACTATTCTTCATGGAAATAATCATCAAATTGACTGATAAAAGCAAGTACAGTCTTTCCATCGCGTAACCCATTGAAAGTACAAAATTTGAAATTTCTTTTACTTATCTTTGTTTCTTTCCGAATAGATTGCGCTTCAAGTGTCGCATCGATCGTACGTCGTATAAATCTTTAGATTGTGGTCCATCTTGGTCGGCGGTAGATCGTTGCAGACTGGCCAATTGAGCTTGCAAAGTTTAACGTGCTCTTCGTTCCTCTTGAAGTTGCATCATAATTAGGTTCAGTTTTTGCTCCATCATTGGTTTCTATAAATCACCTTCGGCCATGAAATCTTCCATGGTTTGATCGGACATCCTGCAAAATTTCAAACAACCTTACACACTCGAAATCTTATTAGCGGGATGAGCGTAGCTCAAAGTCGGGTTTACAAGGCTTATTTCTCTCTCTTTTTTAAAATGGCATTTGCAATATTTCTTCTTTTGCGGATGCTGAAGTTGATATCACGATCTTCTTCCAAGAGGATGCTTCGTCTGTGTAGACTGCGTGTAGCAATCTATTTGCTGGAATTCGTCTCTATCACAGCGCAGGTGTGAACAGGGGCTTGTTGGAGTTGCAAAACCAATTCAGGAGGAGTTGTGTGTGAACTGTTGCTATGGATAAGACTTAGGATTGATTTTTTTTAAAAAAAAGCCTTAGTAAGGCTTGAAATTTTAAAGCTTTAGAAGAAAAAGCTTATCTAAACTTTTGATCTACGACAAGACGTCAGGACGTTATCATCCGAATCAGCACGGTCGAGTACATCTGCCACCACAATCGTGCTGAAATTTGAGTAGTTAATAAGCTTTATAATCTCCAAGCTTAATCAATTGCTCTCTGTCAATAAGATTAGTTTGCAAAGAAGCTTGGGAGGTGGTCCTCCGCCTATAGAGGTTGGTCCTTCGCAATCCAAGTGCGTAGTAGTGGGTTCTTCACCGCCAGGAATGCATTGGTATTGACGGATTGCCGCAAGATTGACTGTAGAGCTCAATCATTCCAAGAGCTTCGCCTTCGCACGAGATGGTAAGCGATTGGAAGCCCTCGATCTTAGCTTCGCTCTGATACCACTGGTGTGCAGATTGGATGCTGTATGCATACGTAGTAAGCGCTGAAAGGTCCCCAAGAACAAAAGAACTCTATTTTTGCACAAAAACAAGAGAGAAGAATTGCACGACATGAAGCAAAAAGACTAATTGGGTACAATCTCCCCCCATGCCTTGTGTGAGTGCTCCACAAAGCATGTATTTAATATATTATTCATCTCCAAGCTCAAAAAATAGCCCAAATTTACAATTAGCACGCTTTAGCTTTTGTGTTTGCTTTTTTCCAAATAAAGAATAAAGCGATTGGGCACCCAAAGAGTCGGCTGTGCCCAAATACAATGTTTAATAGCAAATATTTAAATTGTGCGTCCATGCGCATAAAAAATAATAAATATATGTCAAGCGCTTTAATAAATAAGCATGTCAAAATCAATATTGGTACAACGCCTAAGATGCGCACCTATCAAAAATGATAACTTCTTCTAAATAACTTGAATACACACTATTGGCCAGTGCTTTCCAATGCCACCACTGCATGCTCTACACATCAACTGAAGCATTCACAATTGTTAGAAAAATAATAAAATCAAACCGACAAAAGTGAATACCTAGCAGTCTTCAGCTACAAAATAAATAAATTGGTTAGGACTCAATCCTAAACTTAATTTATTACAAGTATGCACTCTAAACTCATAAATGCCCATTAATTTAAATATGTATTTTGTGGAACCACCCACTTGTACATTAAATTAACGAGACGCCCGAAAAGGACAGGCGTCCCGATCAAATTTCCACACAAGGAATCCACCTTGTGTATGAGCCCCGGCAACAAATATAATTTTACGAAATCCACCGTGGAATATGCCTCCTGGCATCAGTAACTTACAAGTCTACTATCATATAAACAATGATTACATGAATCAAAACAAGAATAATCCAAGGATGGAAGATTCTATAAATGGGTCAATATTTTCATACCTTTCAAAGACATATGCCCAAGATGACGATACCATGAAGATACATGTGGAAGATCAGTCACAACCAAGGCATAGTCAACAAACCCAAAAACAAGTAAAGGGTAGAGACTGCCAATCTTGGAACCTCTAGTAAAAACAAGAGTACCATGGGTGATCTTGTATGAAGAATCACCAAAAGATACATGGTACCTGCCATGATTAGACTATTTGATTGAAATAAGGCCTTTGGTCACAAAACTGGGATATGGCATACATCCTGAAGCACAAAAGAAGCACTAGTACCAAACTATAGTCTAGCATCACATGCCAAAAGGAGCACTAGTACCAAACTACAGTCTAGCTTCACCTATGCCAATAATATCCAATGTAGTATCATCTCCTAGTCTAATGTGTAATAACATGATAGCTATGAAACCAATGAGAATGTAGGATAATATGGAAGGAAGGCCTCGAATCAAGAGGCCAACACTGAGAGTAGGAAGATGGAGCATTGATCAACTTGAGTAGCATCAAGTGATGTAGCAAGAATGTAATCATCATAATTGTACTCCAAGGCATTTATCTCCTCTATCTTCACACTGGACTTAGGCACAATCTCAATGGACTTTGCGTTTTCATGTACTTTCCCCTTGCCTTTCTCATTGCATATTTTATGACACTATGGCCTAATGTGACCCTACTATCCACAATAATGACATGTCAAAGAGGATTTACGAATGCAGGACTTATTATGGGATTGCCCATTCGTTTCTATTATTTTTATCTCTAGCTATAAGTGCATCAAAAGTGCGGGCTGTGTCAATATTCTTCTTGTTTACTTCTTTTGTAAGTAAAGCACTCTCTATATCATTGTATTTAAAACCATCTTCATGTGAGGATTAGCACTCATACTAGTATGAAATGTATCCCATGATTCTGATAGTGTGACAAGCAAGAATAAAGACTTTATACTATCCTCAAACTTGATGCCCTATGAGATAAGTTGGTTGAAAATAGAATGGAACTTATTCAAATGAGTAGACATAGGGGCGCCCTACTTCATGTGAAGGTCTACTATCTTCTTTAATAAAAAACAACCACGATGCATGACTCTGCTTGTCATAAAGATCACATATCTTCTTCCATAAATCATATGCACCACCTACCAGTGTAAGCGTGGGGAAGAACGTGAGAATGATAATATTTTGAACTTAACCAACTCGATCAATTATCACCATGAAAACGAGAGAGAGAGAGAGAGAGAGAGAGAGAGAGAGAGAGAGAGAGAGAGAGAGAGAGAGAGAGAGAGAGAGAGAGAGTCAACACCATATTGAGAGGGGAACCCTCCCATTTATAGGAATTTATTGAAACAAACCATGGGCACCAAGTGCTTGAACCATATACAAAAGGGCTAATTTGTTGCAATTCTAAAAAATTAGGTAAAGATAATATTGAAATACACATGCTTAGACAAAGAGAGTATGATACTAGACTTGCATTACTCATCCAATTCATCCCAATCATCTCTATCCCAATTGTATGGCTTTATGCCCCTAGCTTTCAATGGGCTAATTTACTTTTTTTTGCACTAGTACCTTCCATAATTGCATCTTTCAATAATGGAAGTTGTTACCATCCATCTTCTCAATGTTGAAAATAGCACTATCTGTTGATGCCTTGGAAGTACATGCCATTATGTTTGCAAGGTATAAGAGTATGCACTAACGTAATTACAACACAACATCCTGAAAATTGAGCCAAAGGGAAGGGCAAGAGATGGGAAACAAAAGAGTATATAGTTGTCCATAAACAATAGGCAGTAGAGTGCTCAAACAAGGCATCTTTACTCAAAGAGACTACCCATAAATAGTATTCAACATTGATGTTTATAAACTATAGTAAATGAGCATGCATCAATAGGGAAATGACCAATGGAATAAGCTCCCACTAATACGATTATCTAGCTAGCAATCCCAAATATGTAGAATGTAACCAATAGTGTAGCAACCAATAGTGTAGCAACCAAGCATCCCTTATGGTATACCCAATAGGTAGAGCAACTCCTAGGAGTCAATGGTAGAGGGCAATGCTAGCTACAAATTAGGGATAGAGGGTTATCCAATAGGCACACATCTTATTGATCAGCTTGGGGGCTATGGTAGTAGCTATAGACTAGAATGAGGCTTCAATTAAAGCCCAAGCAACCTCCTTGAAGTCTTGGAACAAGCCTTAATAGCCATAGAGCAAGACTGAGACTCTATATGTACCTCGGGTGAATGAATCAATGGCTACCACAAAAGTTTGAAGTGAAGCTCTTCTTCTTGGGTTGAAGAAAGTGATGATGAAGCTCCTGGAATGCATGCTGATGCCAATTTGCAAGGTGGAGGAAAAATGGAAGCACAAGTGGAAGCAAGAAGAAAGCAAGAGCTATGAAGGTTCAAGCAAGAAGAGAGAGACCAGTATGTGGAAACTCCAATAGTCACAATGTGTGACCCACCTTTCCTTATTCTATTGGCACTAGAAGAATAAAGAACAAAGTGCCAACGATGGGTGCTCACCACTTGCAGTCTACAGGTGTGCATGTGTAGTATACAAGTAAATGTAGGCGATTAGGCAGAGGTGGCCTTTAACTCCCAAGAGTAATGCCATCAGTGGTCTACTTGAGGTTCAAACTCTTAAACCCTCAAAACTCACAACCACTGAGCTACAATCCCATTGGTGGTCATAATATCATTTACTAAAGCAATACTTGGTAGTACCTATACATGCATGCACATTGCAATGTCATATTATGTGTTAAAAGTAGAATGCATTAGAATCGTATATTGAGAAATATCTCAAGTTGTAGTAGGGAAGGAAGTATAGGAATTAATTCATTGAATATAATAGTGCAATCACTAAGTGCATAAATGTATGAAGCCCTTTATCCAAATTTAATTGTAAATTAAAGCATGGGAGTTGAGCAATCAATGTACTACATTTTGGTAGAAAAAAATATAACTTTATTTTATGTCCCTCAAGGTCTCCCAAAGTGGCCTACCATCTCATACTATTCTTAACCAAGTGCATAAATGAATTAGAAGGCTTTGCCTTCAACAATAAACGGGAATGTAACTAATTGCACTTGAACCTATCATCTATATGGGAAATGGGCCCATTGCTCCTTAGAGCCCATTACCATTGAATTGATGCTCACACCACTTTTAGATGTTGTATATAGTGGGGAACTCATTTGGCCCCCATCAAAACCTCCCTAGACCCCCCAAAAAGCATAGTGCAAGTTGTAATCAAGAAAAGCATGAGTATTTACTTGAATTCTTAAGAGGGAAATTGAAACTTGAGCTTTGAATTTAGGAATCTATCAATCCAAGCTTGATTGATGTTTGATGAAATAAAACCTTGAACATAACAATTGAATGAAGATTACCAAATGGACATGTAGATTTACTTACTCAATGCTCAAGAAGTATTAAGTACAAAAACTAAGCTATTGTAGACTTTAGGTATTGAAAATGGTGGATGTAGGAATCTTCCTTATTGTACGAAAGTTATACAAGGTGAAATTTCAGAATCCTCATCTATTTTCCTCATCCTAAATAAATGATTTGCCCAAATTTTTATGGAAAAGTCAATGTTCACGAAGATAAGCTTGAATATCCCTAATCTTTGACATAGGTTCTTGGTAGACAAGTTAAGATCCGAGAGACTTTTGCTTGCTATCAAGTGATTGATATAATGTGGTCTCATTGAATGGAATAAAAAAGGCTAAATTGCTAGGTGCAAATTCCATGATACCTTATATTTAGATTATCAAAATCATCATAAAGCATGCCGATGTCAAATCAAGGTGTCAACATAAGCAAGCAAGGTGACAATTTGTGAAACACAAAAAAATTTAAAGCTTCTTAATGATATGCAAGAAGAATATGACCATGTGGCTATTGTGATGAATAAAATATAAGAAGGACCTTGTTGTTGATGTATTATAAGTGGCTCCAATAAAATTTTGTCATTCAAAGGAAGAGTCTTTGGAAAGAGACTTCTTGAGTTTATGCATTCTTCTTAATTTGTTGGTCACATTGGTCTTTTCAAAACCTTTGATAGAGCTTAGGAAAATAGATGAGTGGTTAAATACCTCATCAATTGTAACTCTTTACTATAAAAAGAATCCACTTGGCAACTTTCATCATATCTTACTACTATATTATTTTCATTGTAGGTTCGGAACCTACCCCCTTTTCTAAACCTCCCTTTTTCAATCAAAACCCCCTCCCCTCCCCTCTTTCTCATGTGTAATCTCTTATTTTCTCTTCCCCCTCATTTTTTTTCATTAAAGGGCATGCCCCCCCCCCCTCTCACCTCCTTTTTTTAAATTAAAACCCCATCCCCTTTCTCTCACTTATAATCTCTCTCTTTCTTTTCCCCCTCCCCTTTTAATTAAAAACCTCCCCCCTCCCCTTCCCTCTCTCTCTCTCTCTCTCTCTCTCTCTCTCTCTCTCAGTTAGATCAAACTTTTTAATTTAACCTTTTCTTTTAATTAAATATTTTTTAAAATTTTACTTTAAAGTTTTTTGAACATAGTTTTTCACACACTTTGAGAGGGAGATAGAAGAGGAGAGAGAGAGAGACAAGAAGAAGAAGAATGATAAAAAGAAGAAGACGAAGAGAGGAGGGGGGAAGAGGAAAGAGAATAGTCTTTTTTAAATTAAACATTTTTTTCTCCCCCTCCCCCCTATCTCATGTGTAGGGCCTAGGTTTCTCTCTCTCTCTCTCTCTCTCTTAGATTAAACTTTTTAATAAAATATTTTTAAAAGTTTTTTGAACATAGTATTTCACACACTTTGAGAGGGAGATAGAATAAGAAGAAGAATGAGAAGGATTTTAAAAAGAAGAAGAAGAAAGAGAAAAAGAGAGAGAAAAGAGGGGAAGAGAAAATAGAATAGTCTTTTTAAAATTAAACCTTTTTTTTAATATAGTTTGTGACTTAGAGAGAGAGATAGAGAGGAAATATATAATTTGAAAAAGAGAGAAAATAGAGGGAGAGAAAGGGAAAGAGAGAAAAGAGAAAAATAGAGAAAGAAGAAAAAAGATATAGAGAGAAAAGAGAGCGAGTGAAAAAAACTTTAAAGAGAAAGAGAGAGGAAAAAAAAGGAGAGAGAGAGGGGGGAACATGTAGAGAGAATTATAGAGAGAGAAAATATAAAATTTAAAAAGAGAGAGAATTAAAAAGAGAGGAGAAAGATATAGAGAAGAAAAGCGTAAAGAGAAGAAAAGGAGAGAGAAGGAAAAGAGAGGAGAGAGAGGGGAGAATAAAAGGAGAGAGAGAGAGAGAGAGAGAGAGAGAGAGAGAGAGAGAGAGAGAGAATTAGACATAGGGAATTTGGGAATGATAAAATTTAAAAAGAGAGAGAGAGAGAGAGAGAGAGAGAGAGAATTAGACATAGGGAATTTGGGAATGATAAAATTTAAAAAGAGAGAGAGAGAGAGAGAATAAAAAAGAGAGGAGAAAGAGAGGAGGGAGAGAGAAGAAAAGCGCAAACAGAAGAAAAGGAGAGGGAGAAGGAAAAGAGAGGAGAGAGGGGGGAGAATAAAAGAAGAGAGAGAGAGAATTAGGAGAGGATAAAAAATAAACTAAAATAGAAGGCAGAGAGAGAGAGAGAGAGAAAGAATTAGACATAGGGAATTTGGGGAGGGAGAGAGAGTAAATAAAAAATTAGAAACAGAGAGGGAAAGGAGGAGAGAGAAAGATGAGAAATGGATTGTTGGGCGAAGTTCGCACGGCAACCTTGCTTGCTGCTTCTTCGAGGCAATGAAGTGGCCTTGCGTTTGGTGCGCACGAAGCGTGTGTGGAACGCTAGTATATATTATTTTCGTTGGCTTTTTCTAAATAATCCATTGGATTCTCAAGTAGTCAACTTGTTGTATAAAACATCTCAATGAGCATTACACATTTTATAAAGATTCTAGTTTATGGTAGCCTCCCTATTTTCTATATTATAGTGATACTTCATTAGCCATACTTGGATTGTTTGGCAAAAGTTATCAAGATATTATGTATGTATTTGGTTTTTATGCATGCATATCAATCACCATTATGGACTTCCATGACATCTTCAAGGTAATTAAGTGGTTTATCTTTTCACTCTATATACTTGTGGCACATTTGATGAAGTTGTGCATGTATATTAAAGTTGCTTCAAGCCATTTCCACATATTGCATTTGTTTTGAGGAGAAAACTGTCCATATGACTTCCAAGGGTTTATCATAAAAGAAGCTGTTAGTGTCTTGGCAACTAATTTTCTATATCAATTGTGCTTGGAGAGCTATGTATGGATTCTTCACCTCTTAGCATGGAGTTGAGAACATGTGCTTTGGTATTGACCTAATCTTATTTCACTTGTGCATTGGTTGCCATAGAGGCATAATTCTTAATTCTCTTTGGTATTGATCCTAATCTTATGTCACTTGCACTTTGGTATTCACCCTTACCTTATGTCACTTAGGCTTTGGTTGCCACATAGTTCTTGATTCTCTTTCTTGTACTTCATGGCATTTAGGACTTCAATTAGATACGTATGCTTTTATATTCTCTTTTGGGCACAAACTTTCTTATGTGGAATTTCTTGCATGTTAGAAAAGGTAAATGCTTCATAATCACCTCCTAGATGTAGCCTACATGTATTTTTACAAGGTGACATCTTTTTCTCTTGATTAGTAAGACACTCTAGACCTAGCCATGTTTGCCCATATGCTTGTCCTTGGCACTATATTGGGCACCCCAATGACTTCATTTACTGGAAAATCAATCTTGGACCACCCTCTTGGAGTCCCCTTACTTTATTTGAAAATTTGTGGAAATTGATGAGATGCTATTATGATCCTTTCTTGAAATCATTTGCTTTTTGTCACGAAGAGTTCAAAAGACTTACCTAATAACCTCTTTGCCGTAGCTTGTACATTTGTAATGTTAAGAACTAGTAATGGTGCACTTGAACGCTTAGTCACCCATTGACCCGTAACCCTCACACATATTTGGTGCTTGGGGGCTAATAGTTAGAGCCTTTCCTTTGAGTGCACTAAAGCACTCCAATTTTAGCCATGTCCTCCAAAGCTTGTCCTTGATAGTTGACTCACCTCACGTTCTAGAAAAACACCTTCAAATGAGAGGGTGGAAGGTATTAATACTACATTAATACTTGACTCACCTCACGTTCTAGAAAAACACCTTCACATGAGAGGGTGGAAGGTATACACACTTCGTGTGAATACGTCGAATTATTTATGTGGCATGTACTTATCATTGCAAAGTGGCACAAAAAAACATTATTTAACCTTGGTGAATTGTCATGGGAAGTTGGAACAAAGCCGTTATAAGCCTATAAGGTGCGATGATGACAAGGACTTCGTTGTTTTTTGGGTGGAAGCCTGAAGGGAGAGGCAAAAATTATACGATTCGAATTTCGCACGGATCTCACAAGGGGATCTGCCGACTCCCGAGTCCCCCCTCCCCATCTAACGTTGAAAGGCAAAAAGAAGTGTTAATTTTGTATACTGCTCAAACATCTTGCAATTATTACATTACAGTTTTAAGGGAAGCGCAAGTAGAACAGGAAATTCATTCTTCTAAGTTATAAATAATTATATTTCCTATTCGTAGTACTTTCTGTTCGTACTTCTCTCTCTCTCTCTCTTCTCATCATTCATGTGTGTAATTTTATGATCCTCTGAAATCTCTACGTTTATAAATTCTTGTTAGAATTAAAAATTAAGCTTTCAGATGGGTGGGACCAACTACGGGACAGAATCTTGGTCCTTTCCATCTGTACCTTGAATATTCCTTTCAGGTTTCCACTACTACTTAGTAGTAAGTACTGATCCCTCATTCATTTTGTGGATCTCCTCCACACACAAGAATATGTGGCACCAACTATTAATCATTGTCTGTGTTGGTAAATCTTAGATTCCCTTCCTTGGTTTCGTAAATGTGTGTGTGTGTGTGTGGGGGGGGGGGGGGGGGGGTTCATACTACATAGCGTGGGGGACCTAGATACACAAGGCTAAGAAATGTGGGTTGTGTCATGTTTTCAGTGCATGGATAGCCTTGGCACATGAGGCTCGTTGGTTGCCCCGTGAAAGTGCTGTGCTCCCTTGGACTCAACATATATTAGCTAGAGAGAGAAATTGCGACTCGTGAGCACATAAACACGCAACAACAAAGAAGTCTCTCACTTTTCCTTATATATGTAAGCTCATTGGTTGCAACACCAATTCTTGTGTTGGTGGGCACAACCAAGGGTTGTATTCTAGTTGCACCTCCGTAGTCACATGGCATGTAAGGATAGTTGCCACCTCAGTGCATGCATGCCCCTTACCTTGTGCCACCACACTTGCTACTAGCTTGCATATGCTTGGGCTAGGAGGACTCAAGGTTAAGGGACCAATAAAGCGATACCCCCAAAAAGGAAACTCGTCCCCACCCCAATTGAGTGACAATTTTACAAAATAAATGTAGCTTTTTTAGCAACTTAGTATTATGATATTATTATTTTTAAATTATAGATGAGCATAATTGAGTCAAACAATAGAGCCATGTAAATTTTTTTATATTTTGGATTTTATTGAACCTTAAAGCAATGCATTCTTGAGTGTCACTCTAATGGTCCCTCACTTTCACTCTTTTATGAACCCTTCATTTGTAACTAGGGCTACTTGATAAACTAGCATTCCACGTGTGTGAAATGCTAGCCGCTTCACGACAACTTCACACAAAGCTGCAATGAAGCAACAAGTGAAGTTACCATGCAATTCGCTTAATAATCTATTTCTCCTATTTTCCCTCTCCATTTCTAATTTGTTTCTTTCCTCTCTCTCTCTCTCTCTCTCTCTTCCCCTCTTCTCCCAATTCCCTATGTTTAAATTTCTCTCTCTCTTTCTCCCTTTCTCTTTCTCTCTCTGTCTTTTATTTTAGTTTATTTTCTCTCATCTTTTTGTTCTCTCTCTCTCTCTCTCTATCTCTCTTTCATATCAAATGTAAAACTAAAAGTAATTTATAAAATTTGTAATATAAAATACCATATATATATAAAATCTCTTTTATGCATCAAACTTATAAATTTTCATCTATACACAAAGTTGGTACTAATTGCACCTCGCAAAGTTTGAGGTTTAAGTCAAACTTTCTTCTCTCTCTCTCTCTCTCTCAAGTCTTTTTCTCTTGCTCTCTCTTTTCTCACATCTCTCTTTTGTTTCTTCTCACTTCTCTTTTGCCTTCTCTCTCATCTTTTTTCTCCCTCTCTCTTTTCTCTCTCTTCTTTTCCCTCCCCTCCCTCTCATCTTTTTTCTCCCTCTCTCTTTTCTCTCTCTTCTTTTCCCTCCCCTCCCTTTCTCTCTTTTTTCTTTGCCTTTCTATCCTCTCTTTCCCCTTTCTCTCCCTTCTCTTTTTTTCTTTTCTCTCTCCTACTTTTTCCTTTCTCTTTGCTATTTCTCTCTCTATTTTTATTTGCCCCCCCTCTCTCTCTCTCTCTCTATTTGTTAAAATTTTTATCTTCACCCCCTTTCTCTCTCAACATTTTTTCTCCCTCTCTCTCTTCTCTCTTCTATCTCGCCTCTTTTCCCCCTTTCTCTCATATTTTTTCTCCTCCCCTCTCTTCTCTCATTTCCCCCTCCCTCTCCTCTTTTTTCTTTTCTTCCTTTTTCTCTTTCTCCCTTCTTTTTTATTTTCTTCTTCACACACACACACACACACACACACACACACACACACACACACACACACACACGCACACACACACACACTTCTTCTAATTTCTTGTGCCTCCTCTCTCTCTCCTCTCTCTCTCCCTCTCATTGCTTTTATATTTTATCTTTCATCTTTTCCCTCCATCCCTCTCTCCTCTTTTATCTTTGCCTTCCTCTCCTCTCTTTCCCATTTCTCCCCCTCTTTTTTCTTTTTTCCCTTTCTCTCTCTTACATTTTCCTACTCCCTTTGCTATCTCTCCCTCTCTCTCTCACATTTTCCTACTCCCTTTGCTCTCTCTCTCTCTCTCTCTCTCTCTCTCTATTTTTCACTTCTCCCCCTCTCTTTCTCTTTCATTTTTTCTCTTCTCACCTTCTCTCTCTCTCTCTCTCTCTCTCTCTCTCTCTCTCTCTCTCTCTCTCTCTCTCTCTCTCTCTCTCTCTCTCTCTCTCTCTCTCTCTCTCCATGCATCCACATAATGATTGTCTGTGTTGGTAAATCTTAGATTCCCTTCCTTGGTTTCGTAAATGTGTGTGGGGGGGGGGGGGGGGGGGAGGGTTTATACTACATAGCGTGGGGGACCTAGATACACAAGGCTAAGAAATGTGGGTTGTGTCGTGTTTTCAGTGCATGGATAGCCTTGGCACATGAGGCTCGTTGGTTGCCCCGTGAAAGTGCTGTGCTCCCTTGGACTCAACATATGTTAGCTAGAGAGAGAAGTTGCGACTCGTGAGCACATAAACACGCAGCAACAAAGAAGTCTCTCACTTTTCCTTATATTTGTAAGCTCATTGGTTGCAACACCAATTCTTGTGTTGGTGGGCACAACCAAGGGTTGTATTCTAGTTGCACCTCCGTAGTCACATGGCATGTAAGGATAGTTGCCACCTTAGTGCATGCATGCCCCTTACCTTGTGCCACCACACTTGCTGCCAGCTTCCATATGCTTGGGCTAGGAGGACTCAAGGTTAAGGGACCAATAAAGAGATACCCCCAAAAAGGAAACTCATCCCCACCCCAATTGAGTGACAATTTTACAAAATAAATGTAGCTTTTTTAGCAACTTAGTATTATGATATTATTATTTTTAAATTGTAGATGAGCATAATGTGAGTCAAACAATAGAGCCATGTAAATTTTTTTATATTTTGGATTTTATTGAACCTTAAAACAATGCACTCTTGAGTGTCACTCTAATGGTCCCTCACTTTCACTCTTTTATGAACCCTTCATTTGTAACTAGGGCTACTTGATAAACTAGCATTCCACGTGTGTGAAACGCTAGCCGCTTCACGACAATTTCACACAAAGCTGCAATGAAGCAACAAGTGAAGTTACCATGCAATTCACTTAATAATCTATTTCTCCTATTTTCCCTCTCCATTTCTAATTTGTTTCTTTCCTCTCTCTCTCTCTCTCTCTTCCCCTCTTCTCCCAATTCCCTATGTTTAAATTTCTCTCTCTCTTTCTCCCTTTCTCTTTCTCTCTCTGTCTTTTATTTTAGTTTATTTTCTCTCATCTTTTTGTTCTCTCTCTCTCTATCTCTCTATCTCTCTTTCATATCAAATGTAAAATTAAAAGTAATTTATAAAATTTGTAATATAAAATACCATATATATATAAAATCTCTTTTATGCATCAAACTTATAAATTTTCATCTATACACAAAGTTGGTACTAATTGCACCTCGCAAAGTTTGAAGTTTAAGTCAAACTTTCTTCTCTCTCTCTCTCTCTCTCTCTCTCTCTCTCTCTCTCTCTCAAGTCTTTTTCTCTTGCTCTCTCTTTTCTCACATCTCTCTTTTATTTCTTCTCACTTCTCTTTTGCCTTCTCTCTCATCTTTTTTCTCCCTCTCTTTTCTCTCTCTTCTTTTCCCTCCCCTCCCTTTCTCTCTTTTTTCTTTGCCTTTCTATCCTCTCTTTCCCCTTTCTCTCCCTTCTCTTTTTTTCTTTTCTCTCTCCTACTTTTTCATTTCTCTTTGCTATTTCTCTCTCTATTTTTATTTGCCCCCCTCTCTCTCTCTCTCTCCGTTTGTTAAAATTTTTATCTTCACCCCCTTTCTCTCTCAACATTTTTTCTCCCTCTCTCTCTTCCCTCTTCTATCTCGCCTCTTTTCCCCCTTTCTCTCATATTTTTTCTCCTCCCCTCTCTTCTCTCATTTCCCCCTCCCTCTCCTCTTTTTTCTTTTCTTCCTTTTTCTCTTTCTCCCTTCTTTTTTATTTTCTTCTTCACACACACACACACACACACACACACACACACACACACACATCTAATTTCTTGTGCCTCCTCTCTCTCTCCTCTCTCTCGCCCTCTCATTGCTTTTATATTTTATCTTTCCTCTTTTCCCTCCATCCCTCTCTCCTCTTTTATCTTTGCCTTCCTCTCCTCTCTTTCCCATTTCTCCCCCTCTTTTTTCTTTTTTCCCTTTCTCTCTCTTACATTTTCCTACTCCCTTTGCTATCTCTCCCTCTCTCTCTCACATTTTCCTACTCCCTTTGCTCTCTCTCTCTCTCTCTCTCTCTCTATTTTTCACTTCTCCCCCTCTCTTTCTCTTTCATTTTTTCTCTTCTCACCTTCTCTCTCTCTCTCTCTCTCTCTCTCTCTCTCTCTCTCTCTCTCTCTCTCTCTCTCTCTCTCTCTCTCTCTCTCTCTCTCTCTCTCTCTCTCTCTCTCTCTCTCTCAACACAGACAATCATTATGCATCCACATAATGATTGTCTGTGTTGGTAAATCTTAGATTCCCTTCCTTGGTTTCGTAAATGTGTGTGTGGGGGGGAAGGGGGGGGGGGGGGGGGAGGGTTTATACTACATAGCGTGGGGGACCTAGATACACAAGGCTAAGAAATGTGGGTTGTGTCGTGTTTTCAGTGCATGGATAGCCTTGGCACATGAGGCTCGTTGGTTGCCCCGTGAAAGTGCTGTGCTCCCTTGGACTCAACATATGTTAGCTAGAGAGAGAAGTTGCGACTCGTGAGCACATAAACACGCAGTAACAAAGAAGTCTCTCACTTTTCCTTATATTTGTAAGCTCATTGGTTGCAACACCAATTCTTGTGTTGGTGGGCACAACCAAGGGTTGTATTCTAGTTGCACCTCCGTAGTCACATGGCATGTAAGGATAGTTGCCACCTTAGTGCATGCATGCCCCTTACCTTGTGCCACCACACTTGCTGCCAGCTTACATATGCTTGGGCTAGGAGGACTCAAGGTTAAGGGACCAATAAAGAGATACCCCCAAAAAGGAAACTCATCCCCACCCCAATTGAGTGACAATTTTACAAAATAAATGTAGCTTTTTTAGCAACTTAGTATTATGATATTATTATTTTTAAATTGTAGATGAGCATAATGTGAGTCAAACAATAGAGCCATGTAAATTTTTTTATATTTTGGATTTTATTGAACCTTAAAACAATGCACTCTTGAGTGTCACTCTAATGGTCCCTCACTTTCACTCTTTTATGAACCCTTCATTTGTAACTAGGCCTACTTGATAAACTAGCATTCCACGTGTGTGAAACGCTAGCCGCTTCACGACAACTTCACACAAAGCTACAATGAAGCAACAAGTGAAGTTACCATGCAATTCGCTTAATAATCTATTTCTCCTATTTTCCCTCTCCATTTCTAATTTGTTTCTTTCCTCTCTCTCTCTCTCTCTTCCCCTCTTCTCCCAATTCCCTATGTTTCAATTTCTCTCTCTCTTTCTCCCTTTCTCTTTCTCTCTCTATCTTTTATTTTAGTTTATTTTCTCTCATCTTTTTGTTCTCTCTCTCTCTCTCTCTCTCTCTCTCTCTCTCTCTCTCTCTCTCTCTCTCTTTCATATCAAATGTAAAACTAAAAATAATTTATAAAATTTGTAATATAAAATACCATATATATATAAAATCTCTTTTATGCATCAAACTTATAAATTTTCATCTATACACAAAGTTGGTACTAATTGCACCTCGCAAAGTTTGAAGTTTAAGTCAAACTTTCTTCTCTCTCTCTCTCTCTCTCTCTCTCTCTCTCTCTCAAGTCTTTTTCTCTTGCTCTCTCTTTTCTCACATCTCTCTTTCGTTTCTTCTCACTTCTCTTTTGCCTTCTCTCTCATCTTTTTTCTCCCTCTCTCTTTTCTCTCTCTTCTTTTCCCTCCCCTCCCTTTCTCTCTTTTTTCTTTGCCTTTCTATCCTCTCTTTCCCCTTTCTCTCCCTTCTCTTTTTTTTCTTTTCTCTCTCCTACTTTTTCCTTTCTCTTTGCTATTTCTCTCTCTATTTTTATTTGCCCCCCTCTCTCTCTCTCTCTCCATTTGTTAAAATTTTTATCTTCACCCCCTTTCTCTCTCAACATTTTTTCTCCCTCTCTCTCTTCCCTCTTCTATCTCGCCTCTTTTCCCCCTTTCTCTCATATTTTTTCTCCTCCCCTCTCTTCTCTCATTTCCCCCTCCCTCTCCTCTTTTTTCTTTTCTTCCTTTTTCTCTTTCTCCCTTCTTTTTTATTTTCTTCTTCACACACACACACACACACACACACACACACACATCTCTTCTAATTTCTTGTGCCTCCTCTCTCTCTCCTCTCTCTCTCTCCCTCTCATTGGTTTTATATTTTATCTTTCCTCTTTTCCCTCCATCCCTCTCTCCTCTTTTATCTTTGCCTTCCTCTCCTCTCTTTCCCATTTCTCCCCCTCTTTTTTCTTTTTTCCCTTTCTCTCTCTTACATTTTCCTACTCCCTTTGCTATCTCTCCCTCTCTCTCTCACATTTTCCTACTCCCTTTGCTCTCTCTCTCTCTCTCTCTCTCTCTCTCTCTCTCTCTCTCTCTCTCTCTCTCTCTCTCTATTTTTCACTTCTCCCCCTCTCTTTCTCTTTCATTTTTTCTCTTCTCACCTTCTCTCTCTCTCTCTCTCTCTCTCTCTCTCTCTCTCTCTCTCTCTCTCTCTCTCCATGCATCCACATAATGATTGTCTGTGTTGGTAAATCTTAGATTCCCTTCCTTGGTTTCGTAAATGTGTGTGGGGGGGGGGGGGGGGGGGGGGTCATACTACATAGCGTGGGGGACCTAGATACACAAGGCTAAAAAATGTGGGTTGTGTCGTGTTTTCAGTGCATGGATAGCCTTGGCACATGAGGCTCGTTGGTTGCCCCGTGAAAGTGCTGTGCTCCCTTGGACTCAACATATGTTAGCTAGAGAGAGAAGTTGCGACTCGTGAGCACATAAACACGTAGCAACAGAGAAGTCTCTCACTTTTCCTTATATCTGTAAGCTCATTGGTTGCAACACCAATTCTTGTGTTGGTGGGCACAACCAAGGGTTGTATTCTAGTTTCACCTCCGTAGTCACATGGCATGTAAGGATAGTTGCCACCTCAGTGCATGCCCCTTACCTTGTGCCACCACACTTGCTGCCAGCTTGCATATGCTTGGGCTAGGAGGACTCAAGGTTAAGGGACCAATAAAGCGATACCCCCAAAAAGGAAACTCATCCCCACCCCAATTGAGTGACAATTTTACAAAATAAATGTAGCTTTTTTAGCAACTTAGTATTATGATATTATTATTTTTAAATTGTAGATGAGCATAATGTGAGTCAAACAATAGAGCCATGTAAATTTTTTTATATTTTGGATTTTATTGAACCTTAAAGTAATGCATTCTTGAGTGTCACTCTAATGGTCCCTCACTTTCACTCTTTTATGAACCCTTCATTTGTAACTAGGGCTACTTGATAAACTAGCATTCCACGTGTGTGAAATGCTAGCCGCTTCACGACAACTTCACACAAAGCTGCCATGAAGCAACAAGTGAAGTTACCATGCAATTCGCTTAATAATCTATTTCTCCTATTTTCCCTCTCCATTTCTAATTTGTTTCTTTCCTCTCTCTCTCTCTCTCTCTTCCCCTCTTCTCCCAATTCCCTATGTTTAAATTTCTCTCTCTCTTTCTCCCTTTCTCTTTCTCTCTCTGTCTTTTATTTTAGTTTATTTTCTCTCATCTTTTTGTTCTCTCTCTCTCTCTCTCTATCTCTCTTTCATATCAAATGTAAAACTAAAAGTAATTTATAAAATTTGTAATATAAAATACCATATATATATAAAATCTCTTTTATGCATCAAACTTATAAATTTTCATCTATACACAAAGTTGGTACTAATTGCACCTCTCAAAGTTTGGAGTTTAAGTCAAACTTTCTTCTCTCTCTCTCTCTCTCTCTCTCTCTCTCTCTCTCTCTCAAGTCTTTTTCTCTTGCTCTCTCTTTTCTCACATCTCTCTTTTATTTCTTCTCACTTCTCTTTTGCCTTCTCTCTCATCTTTTTTCTGCCTCTCTCTTTTCTCTCTCTTCTTTTCCCTCCCCTCCCTCTCATCTTTTTTCTCCCTCTCTCTTTTCTCTCTCTTCTTTTCCCTCCCCTCCCTTTCTCTCTTTTTTCTTTGCCTTTCTATCCTCTCTTTCCCCTTTCTCTCCCTTCTCTTTTTTTCTTTTCTCTCTCCTACTTTTTCCTTTCTCTTTGCTATTTCTCTCTCTATTTTTATTTGCCCCCCCTCTCTCTCTCTCTCCATTTGTTAAAATTTTTATCTTCACCCCCTTTCTCTCTCAACATTTTTTCTCCCTCTCTCTCTTCTTTCTTCTATCTCGCCTCTTTTCCCCCTTTCTCTCATATTTTTTCTCCTCCCCTCTCTTCTCTCATTGTAAGAAGCTGGGAATACTTAGAATACTAATAATATGCCATGTCACATTGACACTGGTATATAAGGAGAGAAGTTGTAATTTTTCACATCTTTTTGACATATCAATACAATTCCAATCTTTCTCTCCCTTCTTGCTCCAAGCTTCCATGGCTTCTTCATCTTTCATGTCTTTCTCTCTCCAATTCTAGTCTTTCTCTCTCCTTGTCACTCTATTTCTCTCTCTTCCTGCAATCTTTCTCTCTCCTCTACAGTCTTTCTCTCTCCTCTTCTTCTCTCCCTAGTTCTCTCTCTGACAAGTGGTATCAGAGCTTCAGTCTTTGATCCATTATTTTCTTCCATTTTCACTCTCATTTTCCTATTTCAAAACCAATTTCAGACAAAAATGGTACAAGACAGTGACTAGTGGAGTGCTGCAGGACAACTACAGTTAGCAATGACTACATCTGGAGTTATCCAAGGTCAGATATGGCGGGTAAAGGCTTAAATGGCTGGACGTCATCAAATTTTATGCAAAAATGGAGGTAACTAGGGTAAAGAATGGTTAACCGGGCTTAGTTTGAGAACAAACTGTGGTTACTTTGAAAAGAGGGGTTTCTCTTTCCCCTTTCCTGGAAATTCCTACAGGTTCCATGGAGGTTCAGCCCCAAGATCTGATCATATCTCTTTTACCTTTGATCTTCCTGACCTACAATCACCTGGAATAGAAGCCTTTCAGCATGAGCTTCAAGTTGAGCACCTACTTGCTCAAGATTGAGCAGGTATACAGGCCAGAAACAGCCCCGAAAATTGCGGCGCAATTTTCGGGCTGATTCCAGCCCTGCCCTGCTCCAAGCTTGCTCTCCCTCAGCCTTGGCACTCTTCTTCATCCATTCCAGGCATTAATCTTCAGCTACATTCAGATTCTCAGCAACATTTGAAGACTCCTCAGCTCACTTGAACCCTAGGTGAACAGTCCATGGGCAGCCATGAAAGCTTCAGCCCAAGCTTCTATTTCTTGACAATTTCTTGAAGATTCTTCATCCTTTTGGCCCGTGGAATCATTTCAGCAAGGATTCTTCAACAAATTGCAAGGATTAAGCACGGGATGGCTTAAGATTGAAGATCAAGAGCTTCAATGGAGCAAAAATTTGGGGGAAACGGGTTTAATGCTTCAATTTCAAGCATTTGAAGCCTCAAGATTGGTCTCTACCATCAGATAAGCAAGCTTCTTGGATTATTTTGCTAACATTGGACAACCGGGAGCCCTATCAAGCATTTGGCAAGTTATTTTTAGCCATGTCAAGGTATTTCTCTTCAATTTTTAATCTCTCTCATTAATCCAATTGCTGAGCTTAAGCCATTTGACTGAGAGATTAAAGAATTGAACATTTTCATCAAATTCTCAGCCAACCTTTGCTTGAATTCATCTATTCATGAATGCAATGCTTGTCTAATGCATATTAGTTTCAATCAGTGAATGAAGGGCCTTAATCTGAGATTTCAGCATAACATTTGAATCCTATGGACTGAATACATTGATTGATTCCTTTGCTTACTCTAATCCAATTGATTGGTTGATTCTCTTTTGCCTAAATTGGAAAATTGTAAAGGGTAAGTACTAGCAATCAATGAGTCACTGAATTGCATAGGTAAAACCCTTCTCCCATCTCAAGTTCTTTTATCTCAATCAATTGCATCTCATGAAAGGCTGAATGAATATTTTCCAAATGCATATCATGCTGATTGCTTAGTACACTAGCCTCTGCCATGTTGATATTCCCACCGAGGAAAAAGGTGGATGCCGGGGGAGATAGTGGGACAAAAGAGAGGTGACCCTCCCTCACTATCGAAGATCCCGAAGGGGTGCAACCAACCGACCCGGGGGGAACTTTGCCCACCTCCCGGTGATTCGGAGCCCGTGTAGGGAGCCCATCCTGCCGTTTTATCCCTCACACAGGTACAACGAGTGGAGAATTAAAGATTGAAGACTTTCCAAAGACTCAAGTACCTATTGGAGTAAAACAGGGTAAAACAGGGCATTTTCAGGTTACCCACAGGGTATTTACAGGTGGATACAGGTACACCCTTTGATACTGAAGTACAGGTGCAGGTACTACAGGGTACCCACAGGTCCTATATACCCCTTTGCAGGGTTTGGTAGCCTTTGGAGGTTACTTTCTTGCATTACAGGGTCAAAACAGGGCACTTACAGGTCTAAACAGGGTGCAGGACTGGACAGTTCAGACTCTGAAAGTCAGTTACAGAATTTTCTGTCCTAAACCTGTTATAGCGTGCTATAGCTCATCTCGAAGAGGGCATTGTAAGCTTCGATTCGCATAAAAAAGTTTTGCAATCGGAGTTTTCTAGCCAAAGTTATAGCCGTTTTACTGACAGGGGGTACTGCAGGACTGCACTAGTATGGCAGGGCATAAAGGCAAAAATAAGGTCCAGGAGGACTATGCACAGCAAATCAGGGATTCTATGATGGAAAGCACACTTCAAGAGAACCCTGAAGAGCCTCAACAAGGAGATATTAGTATTCTCAATGACGCTTTGTGTGCCCATGAACTAAGACATAAGGAACGTCATGAAGCTATTTTGTCAGTAATGGAGCATATGATTTTATCATTTGGTCAAACAAAGTCTACAATGGAACAAATGGTTTTATCTCATGGACAAACAAAGTCTACGCTTGATAAGTTGATGGAATCAACTACCCAAACCAAGGCTTCCATTGATAAATTAGTAGAATCCAATGCTCAGCTTATGGCAAAATTTTCTCAATTGATGCCATCGCAAACAGGATCAAAAGAAGCTAATGAGAAGGCTTGTTCAAACAATGACCCTTCAGTCCCACTTCAGCCATCCAACCAAAATGGTTATGGAGATGGAATCATTGGAAGAAGAGGTATTCCCAATAGTCAGTATGAAGTAGGAGAAGCTTCACAAAGGCATGATGACTATTTGGGCAGTTTGAACGGCGCTAATACTCAAGCTTTTGGACTGCATACTCAGCATTCTAGTGGTGCTTTACCAACAGGAAGATTACAGGGTAATTCTTAGCCACTTGTTGGAAGATTTCAATCTCATTTTGGGGGTTCTGTACTTAGAAATTCCGATCAGCCAGTTTTGGGACAGCAACCTTTCCATGATAGAGAATTCAAGGATAAAATTGTTTTATCCAAATTCAATGGCCAGTCATCTTCACCATCAGAATTAGAGGAATGTACTTCTAAGATGGAGTCTTATTTCGACATATTTCCTAAAACTGATGACATGAATATACATTTTGCCTCCCTCCACTTAGAAGGATTTGCTCACACTTGGTGGAGGTATATCAAGAAAGAGAATGTACTTATTGAGAATTGGGAAGCTTTCAAGGCACTTATGGCTGAAGTCTTTGTTTCACCTCTTGAAAAAGAGAAGTTAGAACGAAGATGGTATAACTTGGAACAAAGGACCCTAAGTGTAAGAGATTATACAAACCAATTTCTCAACTTGACCATGTATGTGGAAAACATCAGTGATGAGGCCAAATTACACAAGTTCATGTATGGTTTAGAACCATCCTTGTCAGCTGATGTTATGGCGCAAAATCCTACTTCACTTTTCAAGGCTATTGAGCTTGCAGAGCGCTATGGAAGGAAGTATAGGAAAGAGTCTTCATTTCAGCCAAGTTATGGACAGCCAAGGACTGTTTTTAAGCAAGGGCAAGTTGGTAACAATTATGGCAGCAATCATATGCCTAGTGGGAGCTTACGGATACCAACTTATCCCCCATTTAATGCTTCTAGGCTTCAAGGCAATTTCAGGACAGCAAACAGTCCAAAGGTTGAATTTAAGCAAGGTGACAATAAGCCTAAGTCTATTTCAGCCAATACAAATTCCAGAAATATTCCCATGGATCTTTACAAGGAAAGAAAGGACAAAGGCTTATGCTTCAAGTGTGGAGAAAAGTATACTCCTGATCATGCTTCAAAGTGTGTATACAAAAATGCCAAGCCAAAAATTCAGAGTATGCTAGTTCTTGAGGACCTTGAAAATGACATAGATGAAGTTAATGCAGTCCCAATCAATGCTGAAAATGAAGATTTCGAGGATGATGGTGGACAGGAGTACTTCTATGATCCATCTGACTCTTTTCCTTTTGATCCAGGCGGTGATATCCCATTTGATCCTGGTGGATTTTGTAATGAGTTGCCTGTTGCCACTAATTGTTCTATCTCTATGGATGCTTGGATGGGATCTAAGAACCCTAATACACTTCGTATGAAGGGAAGCATATGTGGAAAGCCAGTGTTCATCCTGATAGATAGTGGCAGTACCCACAGTTTTGTCAATAAATCCATTTTGTACAAGTTGAATTGTGTTCCCATCGACTTACAACAGCCCATTAGAGTACAAGTGGCTAATGGTGAAGAGGAAATCAGCACACAGATTTGTCCACAGGTTTCTTTGCAGATGGCTGAAAATTTTGAAGTCAAAGTAAACCTGATCACTTTGGAAATGGGACCCATAGATATTGTACTTGGTTGTGATTGGTTGATGACCTTAGGCAGGATTACTATGGATTTCTCACAGTTATATATGGAGTTTTTCTCTAATGGACAGCTCATCCGTTTACAGGGGATCCCTAGTAAATCTGATTTTCAGCTTATCACCATTCAACAACTCAAGAAAGAGTACAAGAAGCGCTCACAGATATTTGTATTGCATTTGAACAAAGAAACACAGGATCAGCCCAATAATTCAGCAAACCATCCAGCCTTGACAGCTCTTCTTGAGGAGTATAGAGATTTATTTGAAGTACCTACTTCATTGCCTCCTAAGAGAGCGGTGGATCACCCCATTGATTTGGAACCCAACTCAAAGACGATCAATAAGCCACCTTACAGACTATCAAAATGTGAACGAGAGGAAGTAGCCAAGCAAATCAAAGAGCTTCTTGAAATGGGATTCATTGAACCAAGTTCTTCACCGTATGCATCCCCAGTCCTGTTAGTCAAAAAGAAAGATGGATCTTTCAGAATGTGCATTGACTACAGGGATCTTAACAAGATAACAGTGAAGAACAGGTATCCTATACCCAGGATAGATGATTTGCTTGATGAGCTTAAGGGGGCTCGATTCTTCACGAAGATTGATTTGAGATCAGGGTATCATCAGATTCGCATGAGAGAGGGTGATGAGGTCAAGACTGCTTTTAGGACTGATCGTGGGCTTTACCATTTCTTGGTGATGCCATTCGGCCTTACAAACGCTCCAGCTACCTTTCAAAGCCTGATGAATAAGATTCTACAACCTTTCCTCTTTCAGTTTGTCTTGGTATTCTTCGACGACATTTTGATCTACAGCAAGACTTTTCAGGATCATTTGTCACATATGAGGAAGGTTTTTGATGTGTTGAGACATCATAGGCTTTTTGCTAAGGAGAAGAAGTGTTCTTTCATGCAGACTGAAGTGGAATACTTGGGACATATAGTCAGTCAAAAAGGAATACAGGCTGATCCAAAGAAGGTGCAATGCATAAAAGATTGGCCAACGCCTACTACTACTACCTCTCTTAGAGGATTTCTTGGTCTATCTTCATTCTATCGCAGATTTATAAAGCATTATGCGGCAATTGCAGCCCCTTTAACTGATAGGTTGAAGAAAGAGGCTTTCTTTTGGGATTCTCTTGCAGATAGCAGCTTCAACCAGTTAAAGGAATTACTTACCTCCGCTCCTATTCTTGTATGCCCGGATTTCTCTAAAGAGTTTACTATACAATGTGATGCTAGTGGCCGTGGCATTGGGGCTGTTTTGCTTCAGGAGCATGGAGTAATTGCATTTGAAAGCCGTAAGCTTACTGATAAGGAGATGGCCATGAATGTTTATGATCAGGAAATGTTGGCTATTTTGCATGCAATCAAGAAATGGCACCATTACTTATATGGCAGCCGATTCAGAGTACATAGTGATCATCGCGTACTCAAGTATTTCCTTACTCAGTCAAATCTTACTCCAAAGCAACGACGATAGGTAGCAACATTACAAAATTATGACTTTGACATCACTCATACAAGGGGCAAAGATAACATAGTGGCTGATTCTCTCTCTCATATGTGGGCCTGCAAAGTATTAGCCATGACGGAATTACATAGTGATTGGATTGAAGAGCTACAAGAGGCATATCTCTTAGATGAGGAATTCAGCCAAATCTTTCAGAAATTACAGCAAGGTCTCATGGAAGAAAACTCGCACTACTAGCTTAAAAATGGTCTTATTTGGTGGAAGGGCAAGATTGTTATTCCCTCTACTTATTCTTTCAAGCGAAAAATTATGGAGGAGATGCATTCTTCGCCTTTAGCTGGACACTTGGGAGTTTTCAAGACTTATGACAGGATCAGCAAGAGCTTTTATTGGAAAGGTCTGTGGAAAGATGTCAAGGACTTCGTTATGAAGTGTATGCCTTGTCAGCAAAATAAGGATAGCACCCATAAGCCAGGGGGTTTATTGCAGCCATTGCCTATTCCTACGGGTAAATGGACTCATATTACTATGGACTTTATCACTGGCTTACCTACTACCAAGAAGGGGTGGAATAGTATTTATGTGGTGGTTGACAGACTCACCAAAGCAGCTCATTTTATCCCAACAAAAATTCAGTTTACTGCTTCTCAGGTGGCCAACCAGTTTATGGAGCATATTTTCAGATTGCATGGATTACCGCAGGTGATTGTCCATGATAGGGACTCAAAGTTTATGAGTAACTTTTGGCAAGCGGTATTTACATCTATGGGTACCAAGTTGGCTCCATCTACGGCTTATCATCCCCAAACTGATGGACAGACAGAGAGAGTTAATAAATGGTTGGAGACTTATCTTCGCCATTTTTGCTATGATGTCCAAACCTCATGGGATTCTTGGTTACACCTGGCTGAGTTTGCCTATAATAATTCCACTCATGCGAGCATAAGAGTTTCACCCTTTGAGGCTTTGTATGTTTACAAGGTGCCCCTACCCACAGTCATTTTTAATGAAAAGATCAACTCTCATGGGAATGAAGAGTTGGATAGAATGCAGACCCTTCTTCAGCAATGCAAGGTGAATCTAAGGAAGGCTCAAGATCAGATGAAGATGCATGCTGATGAGAAGAGGAGGCCTTTAGAGTTCCAGGAAGGAGAGCTGGTTTTGTTGAAGGTGCCCAAATCCAAGTATTCTACATTGAAAGATGGATCCAGTAATAAGCTTGCCCACAGATTCTATGGCCCTTACAGGATCCTTAAGGGGATTGGGGATTTGGCATACAGACTAGAGCTTCCCTCTTCTACAAAGATTCATAACGTCTTCCATGTTAGTCAGCTCAAGCCCTATTATGGTGATCCAGTGGATTTAGTTGATGAGCTGCCACCTATTGATGAAGATGGTATTGCTCAGTACATCCCAGAGGCTGTTATAGGTCAGCGTGAAAAGAAGCTTCGATCACGTTCTATTGTGGAATATTTGATTAAATGGAGAGGTTTACCCTTTGAAGAGGCTTTTTGGAGACCTGATTCAATATTGGATGAGTATCCATACTTGAAGGATACATTGGTGGCTGAAGCCTATTGCTTATGGAGCTAATATTGATGCAGACTGGTTCAGGACAGCACGCTGTTTTAGAACAGTTTTTGTCGTACTTCATTTTCAGAATTAAGCTATCCACATGAGCTTAAAGTACTCTTCAAGAGCTTCGTTTTGATATGTGGTACACTTCATTTGGACACTTCTATCAAAAGTTATGGCTGATTTGGTCCAGCAGGGACTATTATTCCAGCAAGCTGTCTACTTTCTTCTAGAACTATTTGTTGAAGATTCTATGGCTCCAATGGCTTCTAAAGTTCTTCAAATCATGTATATAGCAGGGTCCACTTTCCGTACTTCAAATTCAGCCCTTGTAATGATAAATTCTTCACTCATTCCCTATTTGTAAAGCTGTAAAACAGAGTAGTATTCTGTTCTATCCATCTTTTCTTTAGCTCTTTCTAGTTTTGTTTTTGGGGACAAAAACTTTTGGGAAGGGATGGATTGTAAGAACCTAGGAATACTTAGAATACTAATAATATGCCATGTCACATTGACACTGGTATATAAGGAGAGAAGTTGTAATTTTTCACATCTTTTTGACATATCAATACAATTACAATCTTTCTCTCCCTTCTTGCTCCAAGCTTCCATGGCTTCTTCATCTTTCCTGTCTTTCTCTCTCCAATTCTAGTCTTTCTCTCTCCTCTGCAGTCTTTCTCTCTCCTCTTCTTCTCTCCTTAGTTCTCTCTCTGACACTCATTTCCCCCTCCCTCTCCTCTTTTTTCTTTTATTTCTTTTTCTCTTTCTCCCTTCTTTTTTATTTTCTTCTTCACACACACACACACACACACACACACACACATTTCTTCTAATTTCTTGTGCCTCCTCTCTCTCTCCTCTCTCTCTCCCTCTCATTGCTTTTATATTTTATCTTTCCTCTTTTCCCTCCATCCCTCTCTCCTCTTTTATCTTTGCCTTCCTCTCCTCTCTTTCCCATTTCTCCCCCTCTTTTTTCTTTTTTCCCTTTCTCTCTCTTACATTTTCCTACTCCCTTTGCTATCTCTCCCTCTCTCTCTCACATTTTCCTACTCCCTTTGCTCTCTCTCTCTCTCTATTTTTCACTTCTCCCCCTCTCTTTCTCTTTCATTTTTTCTCTTCTCACCTCTTCTCTCTCTCTCTCTTCTCTTTCTCCCTCTCTCTCCTCTTTTTTCTTTTCTCATATTTCTTTCTCATTTCTTTCGCCTCATCCTCCTCTCTCTCTCTCATATTTTTTTCTCCCTCTCTCTCTTTTCTCAAATTTCTCTCCTCTTTTCCCCCCTCTCTCATCTTTTTTCTTTTCTTCTTCTTCTCTCTCTCTCCCCCTCTCTCTATGCTTTTTTAAATTTCTCTCTCCTCTTTCATCATTGCTTTCCCTCTCCTCTCTTTTCCTTCTCTCTCCCTCTCCTCTTTTTTCTTCTCTCTCTCTCTCTCTCTCTCTCCCCCTTGTTTATTCCTTCTCTCTTGCTTATCTCTCTCTCTTTTTTCTTCTCTCTCTCCTCTCCCTGCCTTTTCTATTTTCTTCTCTCCTTATTTGTGATTTCTTTTCTCTTGTCTATTTTTCTTCTTCCTCTCTCTTATTTTTCCTTTTTTTCTCTCTCCATTTTATTTGTTTCTCTCTCTCTCTCATATTTCTTCTCTTTCCTCTTTCCTCTTTCATCTTTCCCCCCTCTCTCTTCTTTTGCTCTCTCTCTCTCTCTCTCCCCCTCTTCTTTTTTATTTTCTTTTCACTTTGTATCTCTCTCTTGGTTTTTGTTCTCTCTTTCCCTCTCTTTCTCTTTCTCTCTCCTCATTTTTCTTTCCCTCTCTCTTGTTGAGGATAAAGGTACTTGTGCCTAGCCACACATGTATTAGTTACACTGACAGTAATTGCATATCCTCACACTTGTATATTACAAGTGGTGGCCCATGTATTAGTTACACTGATGGTGCGCGCATATTCGCACACCTGTACACTGCAAGTGGTAGACGCCTATCACTGTCACTTCATTCTTTATTCTCTTAGTGATGTTTGAATAAAGGAAAGGCCGGTCACACATTGTGACTATTGGAGTTCTCATATCTTCTCTCTCTCTCTCTCTCTCTCTCTCTCTCTCTCTCTCTCTCTCTCTCTCTCCTTCCACCATAACTTTTGCTTTTGCTCCATGCTTCCACTTCAGGGCTCACTCCCTTCAACTAGTATCAAAGCCATTTTTCCCAAGAACTCAAGCTTAACCTTAGTAACTTTTGCAAGTTACTTGGGTCAGAGGCTCCCTGATATATGCTACTTTGATCTTGGATGTATGGATTCTTTCCGTATGATGTTTTGAGCTTTGTTTGCTCATCTAGCATTCGACTTTCATTCCAATGGAAGCCACTTCTTGACATTGCATATTACATTGAGCATTTGGTTACGAAATTGAGCTTGAGGATCTTATAGTGAGAAATTGGGACTTGGTGACATGTGCATACTCTTGTCATGCTTTATGTACGCAGTTGATGCTTAGTGGGATGATCTGACATTCCACTTGGGCTAGAACCTATCTCTATCTCACAATGTTGTCAATGATGTATACATTTTATTTGGTTATGTATTGAGCTTCCGTTACATTGCTTAGTCTGGTGTGCCTCTAGTTGGTTTCTTTTGTTTTCCGTGAGATCCACTCTTCTATGCATGATGGTTATGCCTATGGGGGGGTGTATCTCAGTTTGACACACTGATTTTTTGGCAAAGTTCTCAATGTCAGTCGCATATTCACTCACTACTAGTTGGAGCTATTCCCTAGTAGTTGCAGTTTATCTTATATGAGTGATTGCCCATCTTTTGCATTGATTTCTTACTAATGCACTTCATCTTCAACATGCTATAATTGCAATTTATTGCACTATTTATACGAGTAGTTACCTTCATTTGGATAGTTCTTTGCATTGAGTTTGTGGACAGTTCATTACTTGGTTAGTACCCTTTGTTTTTAGCTTGATTTGACAGTGGTTTTACGATTGTTTGTAGTAATTACAATAGCCTACCTTAATAGTTTATGCACTTGTTTGCCTTCATTATGGTTGGTGGCTTGACTGATAGTACTATCTTTAATATTGACAAGTTGGATGGCACCAACTGCAGCTACTAGAAGATCTAAATCTTGTAAGTTTTAGTGCAAAAAATACAAGTTAGGAGAAACGTAAGGGTGTCATGCTCAAACTTATTAATGCAAATGATTGGGTTGAATTAGATGAGCTATGTAGTAAGACTACCATTATACTATCCGTCTCCAAGTAGGTGTTCTATAATGTTGTCTCTAATGGGAAGTTTGCATGGGAATTATGGAAAAAGATTCGCAATGCCTATGACAAACAAAGCCCCACTTCTTAGATATATTGGCTGAAGCAACTCATGGACCTTTATATGGAGGAGGACACTTCTATGTCAGCTCACTTAAATGAGTTTCATTCCATTATCAATCATTTTCACTCTTCTTCCCTTGTTCCTCTTAGTTACATTGCCTAAGTTATGGGATACCTTTCGTATTGCTATGTGTGCCAATATACCTACTGATAGGTTACAATTGCAAGATGTAGAGGGTGCACTCTTGACTAAAGAAGTTAAAAAAAGAATGTCAATGCTTCCCGCACCTCTCATGCTTGGATAGCTAGAGGCAATAAATGGTAGAAGCGGTAATGATTACCGTGGGAGAGACTCTCAACAATCTCACTCTCAGTCATGTGGATAGTCTCGCAATAAGTCCCATGGCCATGAGTCCTTTTTGACTTGCCATTAATGTGGGAAAGTAAGGCATATTTGGCCACACTACCATAAGCTGTACGAGGACAAGCGCAAAGAAAAGAACAAGGGTAAAGTACATGATAAAAATGATGATAGGAGCATTATCCCTAGCAAGTCCAATGTCAAGATCGAAGAGAGTAATGTTGTGCAGATTTATTTTGATGATGATTTCATACTTGTAGCTTTTTTTCTTAATAATTCATAGCTAACTAATGCTTTGTCAAGGTATACTCAATATTGGCTGATAGATTTAGGGGCTTCCTTTCATGTGATCCCTCTGTAGAGGTGAGCTCAAGCTCAACCGCCAAGACCCACGGACCACTTATTGTTCAAGCGTTTCAAATGAGCACTAATAGCTACCTCTCACATAGCCGACGCACCATCTCCCTCTATGATGTAGTGAGCTTACCTTAATGCCCGATTGAGTTGCTTCCTTTCTCAAGCACTTCAATAGCTCCACAATTCGTGATGCAAGCTCAAGTATCCTCAAGCCTCTTCCTTCAAGATCCATCCTCCATAGGCATGCGCGAGACAAGAGAAGAGAAGAGAAGAAGAGAAGAAGAAGAGATGGTGGAAGGCTTCACCTCCAAGATCTCTCACCCTCACACACTCTCTCCCTCACTCACTCTCATTCCCTCCCTCAAGCACTCACAAACAAGCAAAAGAAGAGAACATAAGAAGAAAAGAAAAAGAGTCCACTTTGCCACACACCAAAGAATGAGCTCTCATTCATTTTTTGAACTTTATATATAAAACCCTAAATCCCTTTTGGGTGGTCATCCCCTTATCCCTTTTTGTACATGGCTGGCCGTGGCCTACTAGGCCATTTTTTCCTTGTTCTCTTATCTTCCTGGCTTCCTTCCTACCGCCCATCTACCTTTACAATTTGCATGGGGGAGAGCTTGGCGCTCTTTTACAAAGGTTTTGGCCGCGCCTTCTTGCTTTTGGCTTCTTGCGGCTTCCATGATTGCGTCTTGTACTCCTTGTATGGGGCTACTCTCTTGTAGGGCGCCTTTTCCTTTTTTCTGCCTTGTGCTTTTCCTCTTGATGCCTTGTTTTCCGCTTCCTTTGCTTTGTAGTAAACATTACCCCCCTCCTACTTGAGTGCCAGTCCCATGGCACGGTTGGGTGGTGAGTTAGACGGTGTTGTTGGAGTAGCTAGGTGGCTTTTTGAGTGTGTATACGAGCCTTGTTGGGAAGTGTGTTGGAGGGATTTATGGAATTGGAAGGCCCTTGCATTTGGAATGAGCCCTGGTGTTAGCAGGATTTATGGAGCTGAAAGGCCCTTACGTTGGGAATGAGCCCTAGTGTTAGAGGGATTTATGGATCTACTGGAGGGATTTATGGGACTAAAAGGTCCTTATGTTGGGAATGAGCCTTGGTGTTAGAGGGATTTATGGAATTGAAAGGTCTTTGAGTTTGAAATGAGGCCTGGTGCTAGAGGGATTTATGGGATTGAAATTGAATATCATGGTGGACGTATCCCTCTACTAGCCCTCTGCGCTTGTTGTCTCTTGCGTTATTTCAAATAAGCTTATTCATTTACTTTTTTACTGAGACTGTCGCGTTCGCCCCTTGCTTGGTTATGCTTGCATGGTGGAACATTGTATAAGATGGGGAGTGCATTGCATGGATGATGAGGTCTTTAGAGCTAGTGGTTGGGGTCTTTGTTTGTACCTGGAAAGAAAAGAAAGGTGCACTACCCGGGGGGTGTTTTTACCTAGGGAGCCTTTGTTTGTACCTGGAAAGACAAGAAAGGTCTACCCATAGGCGAGTGTTATCTCCCTAGGTGTGTCCTACCCTTGATGTGCCCTAAGCGTGAAGTGGGGAATTGAAATGAGTCTAGGGGGTTAGGACGGAGCCGGCCATCGACCGAGGTCACCGGATGCACCTAACTTGAGGACCCCTAGGTGAAGTGACTGTGATCGATGTGCAGCTTGCGGTGTCTATGTGTGATATATTTTTCTTTTTCTTTCGTTCTCTTTTTTTAAAAAAAGTTACATAGTCGTGACAGAAGCTAATATTCATTATCGGAGTGAGGTGGATAAGGGGGCTTAATAGATTTGTTAAGAAACTAGTAGCTTTGGAGATACCCCTTGAGGTTTAGGCAAACCTGAAAGGTGGTAGTGGAGAGGAATGGATGATTGTAGTGGATGAAGTGGCTATCATTCATCTCCTCTAGAAGGGCTAAGCAAAATAAAGGTAATAGAGCAGCTCGCATCATTAGTCGCGGGCCATCCCGCAACTATCTATAATGTTAAGATCAAAATGGAGTACTGGAATGCCACGCTCCTATGGGGCAGGGTCTTGCCTAAGGAGTATCCTAAGCAATCTAAGGTAATTACAAGTAGCAATAAAGGCAAGGTTAGGGCATGAAGAGAATTTGTTAGTGAATTGGATTAGAGTATCATACAAGTTCTCTGATGTGAAGATGAGGGCCTATTCATATGTGGTACAATGAGGATTATAGATTATAGGGAAGTCGTAGCGATCGTGGACTTTGGAGTCAAAATCCACTCCCACCCTTCAAGGGTAAGGCATAAAGGTTGTGTCATTCTACTTGAAGGGCTGAGTGTTTCAAAAGTCCATCCAAGTATCTAGGTTGGAGACCCTTCTTCTCCATTTAGGTTGACATTAGTAGTCGACCATTGATCTTGGCACTTCAAAAACCTTATTCTACCAAAATTCAACATCTTCAATGGCCCATAAGGTGGGATTCTACTCTCTCTCCTCCAACCATTTCTATCTGAGCCTGCTTCCAATGTTAATCACTTCCTTCACCACCTTGATGAGCAAAACCCTACACAAGGTGGCAGGGAACTTGAAGTTAAAGTCAAAGGGGCTCCTGGATGTTTCTTTCCTCTCCCAAATTACAAGGCCGACGTGGAAGCTCACTAGGGAATCATGCTTGCATGGTCGGATAGGTGCATGGGATGCCCTCACTTCCTTGGCATTTCATTTTGTGTCCTCCACCATTTGTTTCCTTCTTTCCCGTAGTGCCACCTTTCTTTCTGTGGAGGCGTCTGTGTGTTGCTGCTCTTCAGGCCACAGGGAAGGAGGCGGTGGGATAAGCTCTTCCTCATGTGATCCCATTTCAAAGTTCACATCCATCTTCCTCTTCTGGCTTGGCTCCTGCTACTCTTCTTCGAGGAACTTGAGTGCATCCACTTCCTGCGAGGTTAGGCCTGCCAAGAGGAGATAATGGCGTTGCTCTTCCATGTTTAGGCCAACTCCATAAGGTTGTGGCGGCATTTGTAGTCCTACTTTCAGTGCCTTACGAGCCATTCCCAGTTTCTTTTTCATTGCCTCTATGGACTTTCCCTCCTCTGCCTGGGTGACGTCTAATAGGGTATCCAAGAAGGCGCGTTGTTGGGTTTGGAAGCTCACTTGGGTGGCTTCTGCTCTTCTTTCAGCAAGTATCTTTTATTTTTCGACTTGAGTGAGTTGATGTGCCAAGGCTTTGACTATTTTTTCATTCAAATTAGCCCATTCTTCTGCCCTCCTATTCATATCTTCGAGGCTTTCCACCTGCCTCTGAGCTAACACTGTTAGCCTTCGTTCTTGATCTTCTATTTTTTTTCCTTAGCTTTTGCTGCTCTTCCTGTGCACTGAGACAGCCTCTTGGGTTAGTTTCTCCACCTCTCTTTTGTACCTACGAGCTCTTTCCTCCCTCAGCTCCTCGAGCTCTTCTGAGGCTATGTAGTGGGAACTCACACTCAACCGCTAAGACCCATGGATTGCTTATTGTTTCAAGCATTTCAAGTGAGCTCTCATGGCTATCTCTCACCTAGTCGATGCGCCGTCGATCCTCTCGGGGTGTAGTGAGCTTACCTTGATGCCGAAATGAGTTGCCTCCTCTTGGGGTGTAGTGAGCTTACCTTGATGCCGAAATGAGTTGCCTCCTCTCTCACACACGCCGGTAGCTCCACGATCCTAGATGCTAGCTTAAGCATCCTTAAGCCTCCTCCATCTCCAAGCTCCATCCACCATAGCCGCGCGCGCGAGAAAAGAGAAGAGAAGAGAAGAGAGAAGAAGAGAGAAAAGGAGATGGTGAATAGCTTCACCCTCTTGATCCGTCACTCCCACACACACACTCACTCCCACACACTCTCACACTCCCTCTCTCAAGAGCATACACACAAGCAAGGTGAAGAGAAGAAGAGAGGACTTTTGTTAGCCACACACCAAAGAATGAGCTTTCATTTACTTTTTGAACTTTATATACAAACCCTCATGGACACCCATCCCTTTTTACATGACCAACCATTGTGGCAAGGTCCCTTTTTCTAATTCCCTCTTCTTGCTTCATGCCTTAAGCCTATACCCATCTATTCTTTTACAAATGGCACAGGAGGGAGCCTGGTGTCTTTTACAAGAGTTTTTAAAGTTTTTTGAGGCGCCTTTCATTTAAAATTGCACTTTTTGTCTCAACTTACCTTTAGGTGCCGCCTCTATGCCTTTGCTCTTTTTCCATCCATTTTTCACTTTTTCCTTCATTTTTCCACCATCTTGAATTGAGGTTAACATTACCTCCCTCTGAAACGGGTGCCAGTCCCATGGCACTTCTAGCTGTTTGTTGGGAAAGGGTGGGCGGTTGGCAAGTTGTTGGTCAGGTGATGGTAGGGCCACATGTGGACTTAGATGCTTTAGAAGCTTTGGCAATGATGGTTGACGGAGAAGTAAATCAGATGTCAAGTGGATGATGGGGCCTCCGAAGTTGGTGGTTTGTCGCAATTTGTAGTACTTGAAAGGAGAAGGTGTGTTGCTCTACCTAAGGGGAGTGCCTACCTTACTGTGTGGTGTGCTCGTATTGGTGGAACAGGAAGCTGGGTCTAACCATAAGTAGGCCTGGGTGATGTCCCACACTTGAGGACCCCGTTTGTACGGTAGGGAGGTGTGGTGTGTGTAGCATAGGGTGACATGTCTAACCATAGGCGAGTGTTACCTCCCTGGGTATGTCTTGCCCTTGATGTGCCCTAAGCGTAAAGTGGGGGGTCAGAAAGGGGCTAGGGGTTAGGAGTGGAGCCGGCCAACCGAAGCCACTAGACACGCCTAACTTGAGGACCCTTAGGTGCAGTGATTGTGTCGTGTGTGGTCTTGGTTGTGTCTTCATGTGAGTCTTTCTTCCCATGTCTTTTTCTTTTTGTGATGTGTTTTCTTGCCTTCCTTTGTTTCTTTTATTTTTCTTTTCTTTTCTTTTTCTTTTTCTCTTTTTTAAAAAAAATTCTTATTAAGCCAGGATGACAACCAATTTCTAACTTTCATTGTCAGAGTGAGGTGGAGAAGGGGGCAAGATAGATTTGCTCAAAAACTGCCAGCTCTACATGTATCCCTTAAGATTCATGCGAATATGGAGTGAAGTGGTGGAGAGGAAGAGGTGGTTACATCGGGTGAATTGGCTATCGTTCATATCTTCAAGAAGAGCTAGGCAAAAAGAAGGTAGAAGGCTAGCTCTCATAATCAAGCATATCATGCTGTAGCTATCATGGCATTAGGATTAAAAAAGAGAGGTGGGAGGCCACATTCTTGTGGGGTAGGGTCCTACTTAAGTAAGAGTTTAAGAAGCCTAAGGTAATTACATGTGGTTATGAAGGCTGGATCAAGGCAAGAGGAAAAGTCGGCGAGGAAGCAGGTCATGGAAACGTCCAGGCTTTCAAAGGTGAAGGTGAGAGCTTGTTTAAAAGAGGCACAATTAGGATTATAGATAATGGGAAAGTCATAGCATCCATGGAGCTTGTTCAAAAGAGGCACAATTAGGATTATAGATAATGGGAAAGTCATAGCATCCATGGAGGGTAGCGTCAAAATCCATCCTACCCTACGAGGATACCCCATAAATATAGGGTTGTTCCTCTCGTAGGGTAAGGTGTTGCAAAAGGCCATCCAGGCGAGCATGCTAATGTCGCACACCCGTCTCCTCCACATGGGCTGGCAGTTATAGCCTTGTACATAATGTGACACTTCAAAGACCTTATTCTGCCAAAAGTTTGCCTCTTCGGTCTCCCAAAGAGTGGGATTCTTTTCTCTCTCTTTCAGCCACCATTGCTAGCCTAGTTGGCTTCCAATCGCAATCACTTCCTCCACTACTTTAAGTTGCATGACTCTCCTCAGGTTGTTGGGCAAAAGGAAGTTAAAGGAGAAGGGTTTTTAGTCTCTTTCATGTCGCTCCCAAACTATTAATTCAATGTGGAAACCTGCTGGGAGGTCATTTGGGCATGGTGGTAGGGGTGCGGATGGGGCTTGGCTCTCATTTGTTTCCTGGTTTCTTCCACCAATTTCTTTCTCCTTTCTCTGAGGGCGGCTTGTCTTTCTGCAAATGTGTCAATTGATGGCTGCTCTTGGGAATGTGGTGAGGGGGGTTGTGGGATCACCTCTTCTTTAAGTCTGCCCATATCAAATTGGAGTTTAGCTTCATCCCTCTGTCGATTTGTTTGTTGTGTTTCCTCTTCGAAGCCTAGTGCATCGACCTCCTGGGGGGCTAGTCCAGCCATCAATAAGTACTTTCGTTGATCATCAAGGCTCAGCCCCACGACATCGGGTTGGGGTGGCATGTGCAATCATGCTTGTAGGGCCCTATGGGCAATGCTTAGTTTATTCTTTGCCACCTTGAGGGACTCCCCTTCCTCTAAGTGGGCGGTATCCATTAGTTTATTCAAGAAGGCTTTCTCTTGAGTGTTCAAGGCTACTTGTGTGGCCTCTACTCTGCTCGCTGCGAGGATTTTCTCTTTTTCCATGAGAGCCAAGCGACGTGCCAAGGTCTTCATCCTCTGTTCATTCTATCTCGCCCATTCTTCGGCCCTCTTCTTCATTTCTTCCATGCCTTCCCCCTACCTTTGCACTAGAGCTATGAGTCTTTGCTCCTGGCCTTTCATTTCTTTTCTCATTCTCTCCTGCTCTTTTCTTTCTAAGTTCAGCTTCTCAGTCATGGTCTCCATCTCCTTGTGATGTTGTTCTTCCTCTTGCTTCCTTTCCTCTTCTTTGGTGGCAAACTCCTCCATGCCTTGTTCGGATCTGATCAGTCTTTGCAGTTAGCTCTTCATGTTGCATGATCAAGAGTTTATACTCCCTCTGCATTTTTACCAACTCCTGATTCTCATCTTCCAGCCGTTGCCTCCAGTTTTCCTCCCTGTCATCCTTAGCCTTCAGCTCCTGTTTGAGATCAAAGATCTCCTTTTGTTGCATGGCTATCTGTCAGGTCTTTTCAAGCTGAAAAGTAGCTATCAACTATTTTTCCGCAGCTAACTTGGCCACAGCAATCTTCCTCTCCTCTTTAGCTTTCTCTAGTTGAGAGAGCAATTCAGCAATGTATTAGTCATAGTTAGCTGGTGGCATCATTGTCATGTGGATCAGAGTGGTCGAGGCCTCCACTTTCTAGTGTTTTGGATCTCGTCTAGATTCGGCATCTGTGGCTGGCCTCTTCTACCCCGTGGTCGTGGTTTCCATGCTCTTCCCTTGGGCTAATTATTTATTGATGAAATATTGCATCCAAGCCACAAAGTTTGAGACATCGGCACTAGTCGGGATGCTTGGGGGAGGGTGGCTGCTTCGGTGGTGGGCACCAGGAGGGTCGGGATAGGATGGATGGGGGGTTTACCCTTGCCTTCAATGATAGCTGGCGGTATGATCTCTGGCACATGAGTGCTTCAGCCTGGCCCCTCCTCCCTGGGTAGGCTCAAAGCTCCTAGGTTATTTGCCTTGCTTTGTTGCTCTATAGACCGACGTGTGGCTTCGGCCATGTCTTCCTCCTCCTTCCTTCTCAGCTCCTCCTCTTCCTCAGCAGCCCTTCTCTCCCTCTCTTCTTCTGCTTTCCTAGATTCTTCCTCCAATTTATCTGCTTCTTCTTTTCTTTCTTCTTCCTCTCTTCGGCCTCCTATTTTGATATCTTCTTGGCTTTCTTGGCTTCTTTCTTTGACTTTTCTACTTCGTGTTTCTTCTTGTCCCTCTCTTCCGCCCCTTTGAGGGATTCCCTATTTGCTCTCTCTAAGTCCTCCTTCTCCTTTTTGCGGCCTTCGTCTTACTTCTTCTTTTGTGTTGTCATCTTCTTAGGTTTTTTTGCTTGCTTTTTGCTTGACTATTCCTTCTATTCTCCCCCTTCTTCGTCACTTTCGATCCTGTCGCTAGACAACTATTGGTCTTGGTGAGGGGGCAATGTGTCGGGTATTTTTCTTCTCCTTCCTCTGCATCACATGACTCATTTACTGCCTCCTAGATGAGGGCAGTCAAAACACTTCCATAGCCGATGAGAGAAGCTTTGGATGAGACTTTCTTCCTCTTAGTGCTTTTGGAGGCTAGGGACTCCCCGCCTGCTGGCTTGCTCCCTAAGGCTAGTGATTTTATTGCTTGGTTTATGGTCTTGCACACATAGCCATTCCCGTCAACCTCATCCAGGGTGCGAGCTGCCATGTCCTCCAGCACAAGCATGCTGATCCGGTGCATGAGGGAATTGTAGCGCTGCCTGGAGAACAGTGACTGCACCAGTTTTGCATGCATGCGAGCTTCTACATCAGGGATATCCTCGATGCTGATGTTGTCGTTGGTCAGCACCTCTTCCCTCTTCATCTTAAGCATGGCATAGACGTCTCTTTTCTGCTTCTTCTCCACCTTAGGCTCTAACCCCAGTGCCTTCTCCACCAAGGTTGGGTTCAAGGATACTTGTACCTATTTGGCCTTCTCCCCCCCTTCCCACTGTTACAGTTCCACAGTCCTAATCTAGGTTGTAAGTTCTAAGAAATTCCACACACTTTGTGTAGTCAGGCTCTTGTACGAACTTCTCGAGGTACTTAGTGAGGTTGCACTGCTCTACGACCTTCTTGGCTGCTTCCTCCTTGGCCACTACTTCCTCGATGTTATGGATGGTTTGAAATTAAGTTGGTTGTAGGCACGGCTTGCCAAGGAGATGCTGTACTGGGTCCTCTCCTCTTCTGTGAAGGGGAGTCGGTGGGCACGGTCTTGTTGCGATATCTTTTGTTCCTGTCATGAACCATAATTTTCATTAGTGCTTTTAAAAATAGTAATTTGCTGAAAAGAAAGACTTTATGTTTGTTGAATGGAAGCATTAAGATCCAACATAGATTCTTCCCTTTAGACTTTTTGCCTTTTATTTTAAATCTTTTGTGACATTCCTCCTACATCACCAATTTCTTATGTGTTTATGCGCTTGTTTGATCTTGATTGGTTTTAGTTTGATTCACCTTACCCCCTCCCCTTCCAGATTGAGAAGAATCCTTTCTAGAATTGAAGGTTAGGAGGTCAAGGGCATTCAGCATTCAGATATAAGGGTTACTTGCGCATGAGCCAAGTATAGAATTCTGGGTTATACTCCAGCCGAGCCTTGCGGTCCAAATCGAAGGGTCAAGTACTTACGTGTGTGATGTAAGTAAGGACATCCATTAGGAAATCGCCGGAATCAACACAGCTAACGATGTGTAGCTCTTCTTCGTTCAGAAGATGATCAAGATATGGGTGTCCTTTGACATGCTCTTCCATAGGTCGGCCAGAAAGAGTGGTTAACACTCTATATGAGATGGGTGTGACATAGGTTGGGTCATACTCCAATGTCTTGATTGCGCGGTGCTACTCATCTTTGGTCATGATTTGACATCCTTCGAGTTCCCATCGCAATCGCAGAGTGTACCGGTTTTGTAAAAATGGGGAGTCGGTGTCAGCTAATGCTTTCAACTCCTCGACTTCTTTGTCAGTGATGGAAGAAGTCACACACTTATCGTAGGATATAATGAGGCACTTTTTGATGACTTGTTCTCTTGATATCTCAATGTGTAGCAACTTGGCAACTGAGTGGGGTGCTTTAACAAATGCAAATTTGAATGTTTCCCAGGAACAAGGCATCGTGTGAACTTCAGTTGCTAAAGGCTCTTGCAGCAGGCCTAAGTCCAAGCGGTCATAACTTAGAGCCAATGACATGAATGTGGCATCTAAGTGTCTAAGACAAGCAATAACGTCATCCCCTGTGTCTTCGACTAAGTCTACGGCCAAAGTTAAGAATGATTTTTGCTTGTAGGAGGGTTTAAGGCCTAGTGGCTGGGGTTTGATGGGACTAGAAGGCTTAGTGGTAGATGGTGGCAGTTGCCCATGAAGCGGTGGTTGAGCCTCGTAGATGAGTGTCGGAGTAGTAGCTGCTACGAATGGGCTGCTATACTCGGATTGGGTTTGGTAAGTTGTATCAGCACTAGTAGGGGTTGAAGTGTGTAAAGGCATTTGTGGTTTGGGCCGATAGGCTTGCTCAACTCTTTTGGGCTTATGCGTGGGCGAGCTTGTAGGAGGCGAGTCCTGGAAGTGCTGCGGCTTCTGGTTTTGAGGTTCTATGGGGATTGAGGTGATCAAGGTGGAGGGCGGCGTGTGAGTAGTGCCTTGGGCCATTCGGGCCTTAGGGATCCATATCCAGGCATTTCCCTCATAGTAGCCTTGTGCGTGCAAGAGGGCTTTAGGAACCCATCTTGGCTTGGTGATGCTTCGATTTCTGTAACTGTGTCTCGGCCTCCTAGGTTTAGAGTTTCTTGTGTTATGAGGATGTGAGTGTCTACTCCTAGGCGGCGGTTGCGGTTGCTTAGGCCTCCATTGAAACTTAGGCTGTTGGGCATTAGCTTTTACTACTGTGAGTGGCGGCTCGTGAGATCCGGTGGACGATGGCCGAGCACTACCCCCCTCTATAGACTTGGCTGCGAGTATTTCTACTAGTGGCCTTGTGGACTTTGATGAGGTTGCACAACCCTTGTTGAAGGCTGCAACAATGCGGACGTTGCCTATGGCGAGGTGGATGCGCTGCGACTCATAATCAACATTGCAGTGGGTTTGCTTCTTGAAGGTTTTCCCTAGTAGCAACTCCGTGCCTGCATCTTTAGTGTTTGGCAACATGTAAAAGATCATTGGTATAGTCTCAGACTCGATAGCAACAACGGCCCTGCACTTTCCGAGAAGTGCTTTTGGGCGGCCCCTATATGGGCTTAATTTGGCATTAGTGGGATGTAGTAGTGGTTTACCAAGTTGGGTCCAATGATCATGAGTTAAGACATTGAAGTTTGCTCCCTCGTTGATTAAGGCATTGAAAGCGCATGTTTTCTTGGCAGTGACCGTGATGTGGAGGTATGCAGGTTCTACGGCTTCCTCATCCTCATTATCAAATTCTGTGATTGTGGCGACTTGTACTTTGACATGGGGTTCTAATATTGGTGGCTCATTCAGTGGATGCATGGGAGGGTAGTACTTCTTAATGTGATTGCCATTGAAGAAGCCTATGCCCTCGCCATCTAGAGTCTTGAGCTCAACGTTGCCAGTTCGGCTGATTGCACAAACTTTGAAAGGCCCAAGACCTCTAAATTTTATTTTTTGCTTGTGTCCTTTAACTGAGTATAGGAGCACTAAGTTGCCTTGTTCAAAGTCGTGCTGCTTGACATGCTTGTCAAACCAGCTCTTGCGTTGTGCCTTCTCACATACGAGTGCATGAGTGGCTAGAAGGCGAGTTTCTGAGAGGTGTTCAAGTTCAACCAGGCGTTGTGTCCATGCCTCCTTCCCTTCCCATCGTTCTTGAAGTGCTATTCTCGAGCTAGGAATGAAGAACTCTACTGGTAGAATTGCCTCAGTCCCATAGGTCAACCTAAAGGGAGTCTGGCCGACAGCCATTTTATAAGCTATACGGTAAGCCCATAAGGCTGCCATCAGCTTGTTATCCCAGTCGCTGCACGAAGCAAAGACCACTTTGGTTAGGACATTTACAAGGATCTTATTTGTGGATTCTGCCTGCCCATTTGCCCAAGGGTAGTATGGAGAGGATTTTTGATGGATAATTAGAAAGGTGGATAGAATATGTGCTATCACTTCATTGATGAAGTGCATGCCCTGGTCACTGACTAGTTCGATGGGGCAACCGAATTGTGAGATCTTCTGCTCCCATAAGAACTTGGCAGTCGTTCTAGCGTCATTCTTTCGTGTCACTCTCGCTTTTGCCCATTTCGTTAGGTAGTCTGTGGCCACAATGATATATTTCACATGCGAATAATATGTTGCATGACTAATGGGTCCTATGAAGTCGATCCCCCATTTTTCGAAGGGTTGTCGTGCAATGATTGGGGTCAACTCCATTTGATCCTTGCGAATCGGGACCTTTTTCCGCTGACACTCGTCATAATGCTTGACGAATTGTGTTGTGTCGTAAAAAAACATGGGCCACCACAATTGAGATTGCAGCACTTTGCGGGCTGTCGTGTTTTGAAGCGAAGGCGAAATTTGGAGGGGGGAAGGGGAGGGTTGGTGTGGTGTGGTGTGGTGTGTGTTGAGGGGGGGGGGGAGGGGTGGGGTGGTGTGTGTTGAGGGGGGGGTGGGGTGGTGTGTGTTGAGGGGGGGGGGGGGAGGGGTGGTGTGGTGTGGTGTGTGTTGGGGGGGGGTGGGGATTTTTGAGGGGGGGGGGAGGGGTGGTGTTTTGTGTGTTGAGGGGGGGGGGGAAATAAGTTACGCTTGTTACATATATCTAATTCATCTTTTGTCAAAATTTCAAATAATCATGTTAGAAAAATAATTAACTAAATAAATATAGCTAACCATAATAAATCAACTAATTATTAAAATATCATTAAATAATCAATCACATAGATGTTAACACTTGACATATGAATATTGTGGTTTCACACCCATGTATGGCTTCAACCACGTTCACACCTACAAGTCTCACACCCAAAAAGGATAGGCCTCCCCATCAAACTTCCGCCCAATATAAAAAATAATTCACTCTTAGGAACATGCCCCACGCTATTGGAGAACCATTCAAGGCTTTCATATGTCAATGTGCACACAAGGAAGAACCATTGAAGGTGCTCGTCCTCTCGTTTAGGTGCCTCCTAGCAACATACCTTGGGGTGGGATAGCAATTGTCCTCAATTGCTATTGGTTGGATGTGGATTCAATAAATGTGGAGAACCACACAAAGCACATGTAGTCATCCATTGAGCTTCCTCAACATGATGGTTTTGAAATTTGATAAGATAGCGAGGATAAGTATTGCTGGTACGAGTGCTCATATAATCAGTATCAATAATAGATTTAGGAATTAAAAGCTCATGATCATCTTCAAGCAATGGTGGAGAACCATACATGGTATGGGCAAGTAATGAACCTTTAAAGGGACGAAGAAGACTAATATGAAAGGTATTATGAATTTTCCAATGAGAATGCAATTCTAATTGAAAAGCATTAGCATTGATACAATGAAGAATTTTGAATGGTCCATAAAATCTAGATGCAAGTTTAACATTGGGATTTTTCTCAATACTATGCAATTGACATTTCTCAATTCACAACCAAACATAATTACCTTCTTTAAAACACATAGCTTGGCATTTCTTACTAACTTGCTCAACATAGAATTGCTAGGCCTTAGCAATCAATTATTTAGCTTGTTCAAAAATAGTAGAATGAGTATGAATCCAATCATCAGCAGAAGTGACTTTTTTACTTAAATCGAAAGTTGGTGTGAGCATTTTGCAACCATAGATAATTTCAAAAGGTGCTTTGTTGGTGGCAAAGTGAGGTGTATTATTATAGGCAAATTGTAAAAGATGTAAATATTAATTCCAAGTGCCAAGTGAAGAGATAATATAGACATGAATTAAATCAAGAATAGTGCTATTAGTAGCTTCAATTTCGCTCATTAGTTTCAGGGTGGAAGGTTGAACTAAAATCAATTTTAGTACCAAGGTTAGAGAATAGAGTTATCCAAAAGTTATTGCAAAAATGAGGATCACAATCACATACAATAATATTTGGCAAACCATGATGTAGAAAGATATACTTAAGAAAAATATTAGCAACTTGTGAAGCAATTAGAGTCTTCTTGCATGGAATAAATATTCTTGCTTACTAAATATATCAGTGATCATTCTAAAGTATATTATTTTGCGAAGAAGTTAGTGGCAAACCAGTCATAAAATCCATTGAGATTTATTCCCAAGGTGAGTTAGGAATAGGTAAAGGCATTAATAGACCATACTCCTTACCATGATGTCTTTTAATGCATTGGCAAACAAGACATTCAAAAACAAAGACAAAAACATCTTGATTCATATGAGGCCAATAAAAATCTTCTTGCAAATTACGAAGAGTAAAAGTGATGTCACGGTGACTCATATAAGGTGGATCATGAACTTCTTAGAGAACAAAATGACAAAAGGGTTAAGTAACACACAAACATTTCTCATAAAAGAGGAATCCGTTAGAGATGTAAAATTTGTTAACAGGAATCCATTGGTTTTGAGATAAATTCAACCAAGCATCATGAAAATCAGTCATGTAAATAAGTATTTTTCATAGCATCTAATGAAGATGTAGAAAGTACAAAAATATTATTTATAAATGATCTACGACTTAATGGATTAGCTACAACATTTTCTTTGCAAGCCTAATACTAGATTAAAGGATGGAAATACTAAATGAAAGATGCCCATTGTATATGTCTATCAGAAATTTGTGGTATTTGAGAAAAAAGACATTTGATACTTTGTTGATCTGTCTTAATCATAAATTTTGAGCCCATTAAGTAATGCTTCCATATTCGTAATACACGTACTATAGCTAAAAGTTCATTGTCATAGATACTATATTTAAGTTCAGAAGGTTTTAATTTACAACTAAAGTATGCAATTGGATGGTCATCTTGCATCAATACTGCACCAATTCCAAAATCACTAGCGTAAGTAAATGACTAGAAAGAATGGTCTATTGAAATTACGGAACTATAAAACAAGTGCGCGAGTAAATGCATGTTTTAGTGAATCAAAGGATCATTATTGATTTTCACCCTAATGAAATACAATGTCTTTCTTTAATAATATAGTTAATGGCAAAGAAAGTAATGAGAAGTTTCTAACAAATTTATGATAAAAACTGGCTAAACCTAAAAATGAGCAAACTTTGTGCATTTTTTTGGGTGTAGGCCATGTATTAATAGCCTCGATTTTTGTGTGGATCAACTTGTATTACTTTAGCAAATACAATATGACCTAAATATTCAATTTTTATTTTAAAGAAAGTATTATTTTCTAGGTTAGCAAGAAGATGATTTTGTTTTAATAAACTAAAGACTAAAGATAAATTATTTTCATGTTCTATTGCAGTTTTACTAAAAATAAGGATATCATCTCAAAAAAGACAATAACACAATGTTGAAATTTAGAAATATTCGATTCATCATTCTACTGAAAGTCGTAGATGCATTAATAAGACCGAAGGACATTGCCAGATATTCATAATGGCCAAATTGGGTCCTAAAAGTAGTTTTATAAATGTCAGGGGTAGCCATGCATACTTGATGATAACCAAACTTAAGCTCAATCTTGTTGAACACAATAGCACCTTACAATTTGTCTAATAAATTATCAATAGGAGGAAATGGATATCGATTTTTAACAATAATTTTATTTAAACTCTGTAGTCTATGAACATATGATTTGATTATTTTTCTTTACTAAAAGAATGAAAGCTCCAAAAGGTGAACTGCTAGGTCAGATTAATTTTCTATTTAATAAAATTTCAACTTGTTTTTGGATTTCTTTTTGTTCTACTGATTATGGTAATAAGGAGCTTCATACAAGATAAAAGGTTAATTTAATGATCTTCGGGTTGTGATGGACAAAGTTAAAGCAAAAAATCAAAAAAAAATATTAATAAAATTTGGTTATCTTTATGGTCAACTTAGACTTAGCAGCTTCAACTTCATTAATTAATATGAGAAAATATTTAGATTATTTTTGAATGGCACGCTTTACTTGAGTATGATTAATTAATGGATATAACTCAGTGTCTATTAGTCCTTCAAGAGAAAGAATTTTACCTTCATGTTGAATATGCATCGAAGGCATGTCATAATCAATATTAGGATTAAATTGATGTCCCCAAGTCATACCTAAAATTATATCGACAGATTGTAACAGTGCTACTAGAAAATTTTATTTTTCTCTATAAGGTCTAATGCAAATTTCTAATCCATGTACTTCTTTAGTTTCAGTATATCATTGTCCTAGAAATGCAACCTTAATTTTATAAATAAATAAAATAATTTTAAGTTGCAATCATCTGACTATATTTTTTGAAACAAAGTCATGTGTACTTCTGTCACCATGCAAAATAATCATTTCATTATTGTGGATTTTACATCTCATTTTCAATAAAGCATGGATAGAAATTTTATCAGCAGGTTCATCAATGTCATTAGAGTTTTCTCCCATAAGCATGACTTCATCAAAATCAGGTATCGCTTCAAGATATTCAATTGCTTTATTAGCTCCAAGATAATTTAAATGTGGAGTAGGCTTTTTCCAATTCATGAGTGTTTCCCATAGATCAACGACTCGCAATATAGCCAGAGCAATTACATTGATAGAAATTACATTCTTGAAATTGATATTTGAGACACTTAGATTAAGATTTTTAGGTTCATATGACTTAAGCAAAGTAGTAGAGGCAAATGAGAAATCTTGGGTTGGCCAAAAAACGGCCCCCACAAAATTAAAAATGAAGCTTTAAGCTTCTTTAAGCTTATACAAAGCTTATTAATTAAGCTAAATGAAGCTTGAATAAGCCTTCTGTTAGTATAAAACTCATAAAATGATGGCGCCATGATAGGGAGAGTTTGATTTTTCAATGTCGGATTTCTAAGTAGAGATAGAGAGGTTTGGGGTTTTGAAGCCTTGGGAATCTAGTCGTGAAGTCAAATTGAGTTGAGACAGACTGTAGAGCTCGATTGCACTAGAGAGCTTTCCTTCACATAAGATGATAGGTGATTGGAAGCCCCAGATATAAGCTAAGCTTTGATACTGCTTTTGCGTAGATCGAATGCGAGACTTGTGCGTAGCCAATAGAAGGAGCTCTCCCTTACTCTCTTTTCTTATAAAAAATTGAAACCACAACTCATAAAACTCAAGACATAAAGAAAAGTAAAGAAAAATTGAGCGACACACTATTGCGTGCAATTTCCTCCATATATGGAGTGGGCATCTCCTCCATGCCATATTTATAATATTAAAATGAATCTTACTTTGCCCAAAGATTGGCACAATCACTCTTCTCACAAAAGAGTTTGAGTTAACTAAATAGATGGTCACAATCAGTTGCACAACTCACAACTGCAGAGAGTCGTAAAATATTCCTAAAATATTTTTAGTATATCTTCTAAAAATCTCAAGTATCAATAAATATTTACAAAGAGGATGTATGTATGCCTTAGAACAAACAACGGTGCATTTATTTAAATAATTTAATGAGGAAGTCTTTGAAATTAATTGCACTTGTCTCAAATATCCAATTCACCTTGCTCTACACATCAGCTTGCTATCAAAAATTCAAAAAATCATGTTAGAAAAATAATTAATTGATGAAATGCAACTAGCCATAATAAATCAACTAGTCATTAGAATTCTATTAAATAATCAAATCACGTAGACATTAGCACTTGAGATATGAATATTGTGACATCACCCACGTATGACTTCACTCGTGTTCATACTTGCAAGTCTCACACCCGAAAATGATAGGTGTCCCCATCAAACTTCTGTCTAAGATGAAAAATAATTCACTCTTAGGAATGTGCCCCGCACTAACGAAGAGTCATTCAAGGCACTCATCCCATCAATGTGCACCCAAGGGAGAACTATTGAAGGCCCTCATCCCCTCGTATAGGTGCCTCCTGGCAACAAGTTAGGGTTGTCAGGCAAAGTTTGTCCTGGATTTGAGGAATCTCATGGAGAAGAGAAAGGGATCCTCCATTAGTAGATCAAACCTTGGTTATGGAGGATGTTAGGCATCAAACCGGCATTGAAAATCGTGAAAACCTAAAGTTAGGATATGTAGTGGCAAACTTACACACATTAATATATCCTACATTGGAAGATCTTTAGCTCCATGAGCAATGTCATTACTAGGGATTCCTGATGTAGCACAACCATGATTTAGGATAGGCAAAGCATGATGATGTAAAGAGGGAAAACAAAGAACCTTGTCATGTTGATTTACATGATGCAACAAAGTTAGATATAAATAATAACTTCACATCTGGGTGCAAACTCTAGCATAGTGTCTTCAACTAAGTCTTGTTGAATTCAACCACAGTCTTAATGCAAAAGCAACATTGGCTTCTTGACAACACATATAGATGGAGCCATGCTTGAAGACTAAAGCAAAAAATAGCTCTAAATAAAAATATAATATGCTAATGAGAATGAGATAAAAATGTACACTTGAACAAAGAGAGAGAGATATACACATTTACCTTCATGATACAAATGCATGCATCCATATACACACATACACTCATGGAGACCAAGAGGAATTAAATTTCTCAAGAACTTAAAAATCTAGCACCAAGTGAACAATTGTTCCTAATAGTCATGGGCAGTCAAGACAACCCCCAAAGAAGAGCTTCCAACAATAGAGAATTCCTAGTATCCCCATCTTGAGGATCTAATGACCATGTTACAATAACCAAATGTGGGATGCATGCTAGTGGAACCATTGGTGAAACACTATCCATTCTCATAGTGACAACATTGAGATGGCCTAGTTGCACCCTCAAGCTAGTAATCTCAACCTCAAGCCTATCAATTTGGAGCTTCAAATTTTGAGGTAGCAATCTACAACTAATCAAGAAAACCATAGAGAAATCCAGGATGCCCCATAGCATGCCCCACATTTCATCATATATTTCATTGTCCTTGTGTATATTGGTCACTATATCTAGTAAAACTTGCTCCATGGGTAATAGTCGGCCTCACCTTGGCCGACCTACCTATGCTTTCTTTTGGTAGGTCATAACACAAAGAGAGAGAGAGAGAGAGAGAGAGAGAGAGAGAGAGAGAGAGAGAGAGAGAGAGAGAGAGAGAGAGAGAGAGAGAGAGAGAGAGAGAGAGAGAGAGAGAGAGAGAGAGAGAGAGAGAGAGAGAGAGAGAGAGAGAGGCTTAACACACACACACACACACACACACACACACACACACACACACACACACACACACACACACACACACACACACACACACACACACACACACACACACACACACACACACACACGCACACACGCACACACGCACACACGCACACACGCACACACACACACGCACACACACACACAGAGCATGCATGTTCTGTGGCTTAACAGAGAGAGTAGTCAACTCAGAGGTACAAGCTTTCCTTTAGCATCTTAACCCTTCACATCACAATTAGCTCCTCAATAGGTCTCAAGGAGTTATTGAGATTATCTTGATCTAGATCTTAGCCAATAGAGTGTCATCTAACAATACTCTCTTATAATTTATTTTTCAAAGTGAGTTTCATAAATATTTTTTAATAGTCAAACTACTTATATCATAGGAAGCTCAAAGAAAAAACATTGGGGCATTTTGATATCTATACTAATTTATTATTTTGGTTGTAGGTTTGGGACTCCAAAGGGCTTCTTGAACCTCCCCTTTTTAACTAAAACTCTCTCTCTCTCTCTCTCTCTCTCTCACACAATTAAATTAAACTTTTTCATTTAAAATCTCCCCTCTTTTTATCTTTTCTTCCTTCTTTTAATTAAAATTTTAAAAAATATTTTAAATATTTTTCTTCCCCTTTAATTAATCATCTCTCTCTCTCTCTCTCTCTCTCTCTCTCTCAATCAATCAATCAAGTGTTTGTAATTAAATTAAAAACTTTGATTTAAAATTTTCTCTTTTTAAATATTTTTTATCTCTTTTATTTAAATATCTTTAAAATCCTTTTTATTTAAAGTTTTTTATGAGAGAGTAGGGAAGGGGGGAGAGAGAGGGGGAAAGGAGAAGAAGAAGAAGAAGAGAGAGAATTATAAAGAGAGAAAAGATAAAATTTAAAAGAGAGAGAGAATAAAAAATGAAAAATTAAGAGAGGGGGAGAGAAAGAAAAGAAGAGAGAGCGAGAAAGAGAGAAGAAAAGTGGGGGGAGAAGAAAAAGAGAGAGAAAATAAACACAAAGAGAGAATTATAGAGCGAGAGAGAGAGAGAGAAGAAAAGCAAGGAGAGAGGTGGAGAGAAGAAAAGGAGAGAGACCTAGAGAAGAAGAAGAAGAAGAAGAAGAAGAAGAAGAAGGAGGAGGAGGAGGAGGAGGAGGAGGAGGAGGAGGAGGAGAGAGGGGGAAAATGACAAGTTTTTTTTAATTTAAACATTTTTTGACATAGTTTTTGACTTGAGAGAGAGAGAGAGAAGAGAAAAATAGAGAGAGAATAAAAATATATATAGAGAGAAAAGAGTGAGAAAGAAACTTGAGAGAGAAAAAAATTAGAAAAAGAAAAATCAAGAGAGAGAGACAGAGACAAAGACAAAGAGATAGAACAAAAAAATGAGAGAAAGATAAGAAAAGAAAAAAAGAGGAGGGGGAGAGAGAGAGAGAGATAAAGGAAGTGAGCCCTGAAGTGGAAGCACGAAGCGGAAGTAAGAGCTATGGTGAAAGGAGCAAAAGCAAGAGAGAGAAAAATACAAGATGTGGGAGCTCCAACAATCACAATGTGTGACCAGCCTTTCCTTTATTTAAATGTCACTAAAAGAATAAAGAATAAAGTGACAGTGATGGGCACCTGCCACTTACAATATTTGTGTGTGCGAGTATATGGGTGTTGTTAGTGTAACTAATACAAGGGCTGCCACCTACAATATACAGGTGTGCGAACATGCAGGTGTTTTCAATGTAACTAATACATGGGCGCCTAGGCACATGTACCTTTACCCCAAATAACCTCCCACTTTAATGCGAATGTGCCCCTAGTGAGGAGAGCATAAGAAAAAAAGTGAATAAAGTTCAAATGTACATAAGTACAACAAGATGAGAAAAGGCATCATCAAGCCCATCGACTTCCTAAGGAAGGAAAAATGCTTAGTTGAGAGACTTTTAGTGAGCAAATCTGCAAGATTTCGGTCAATTGAGATCTTAACAAGACCAATGGGCTTGTCCTCAACAACCTCTCGAATAAAGTGGTAATGCACCTCAATGTGCTTCGTCCTCACGTGGAAGACCCAATTCTTGGCCAATTGAATAGCACTCATAGAATTCAAATGCAGTGTAGGGACCACATTAGTAATGCCAAGGTCCTGCCCACTAGACGGCCTAACTAGAGAGCCTCCTTGCAAGCCTCAATGGCTACAACATACTTTGCCTTTGTAGTAGATAGGATCATGCCTTTCTACACCCTGGACATCCAAGAAGTAGCATCTTCAACAAAGATAAAGACATAGCTAGAGGTGGACCTCCTACTATCTGCATGTCCTACATAATTACAGTACGTGTATCCCACGACTCCTATATCCTAGCTACCATAATAAATACACATAGTTGTTGCACCCTTCAAGTACCTCATGATACCCTTGACAACATCCCAATGTCGTCAGCCAAGTGTAGCCGTATAGCATGCCACAACTCCCATTACGAATGCTATGTCAAGACAAGTGGCTATCATGGCACACATCAAATTTCCCACTGCAAATGCATAAGAGATCTTAGACCATCTCGACCTTCTGCTCATCAGACTACGGATAATCGGCTTGACTAACCTTTACGTGAGAAGGTAAAGGACAGCCAATAGGCTTAACATCTTACAAATGAAATTGTTAAATAACCTTTTGGATGTACTTCTTTTATGAACAAGTAGAGAAGCCCTTAAGAGCGATCACACATAATAATATGCATCCTAAGAATATGTGAGGCATGTCCCATGTCATTCATCTCAAATCTCTTCTTGAGTTGACCTTTCAAGGCATTTAGCTCATTATGAGCACTCCCAATAATCAACATATCATCCACAGAAAGGATATTCGTTACATTGAAAACACCTGCATGTTCGCACACCTGTATATTGTAGGTGGCAGCCCTTGTATTAGTTACACTAACAACACCCATATACTCGCACACACAAATATTGTAAGTGGCAGGTGCCCATCACTGTCACTTTATTCTTTATTCTTTTAGTGACATGATACCCTTCAAGTACCTCATGATACCCTTGACAACATCCCAATGTTGTCAGCCAAGTGTAGCCGTATAGCATGCCACAACTCCCATTACGAATGCTATGTCAAGACAAGTGGCTATCATGGCACACATCAAATTTCCCACTGCAAATGCATAAGAGATCTTAGACCATCTCGACCTTCTGCTCATCAGACTACGGATAATCGGCTTGACTAACCTTTACGTGAGAAGGTAAAGGACAGCCAATAGGCTTAACATCTTACAAATGAAATTGTTAAATAACCTTTTGGATGTACTTCTTCTATGAACAAGTAGAGAAGCCCTTAAGAGCGATCACACATAATAATATGCATCCTAAGAATATGTGAGGCATGTCCCATGTCATTCATCTCAAATCTCTTCTTGAGTTGACCTTTCAAGGCATTTAGCTCATTATGAGCACTCCCAATAATCAACATATCATCCACAGAAAGGATATCATGTTAAACACAAATCTATATTACTACGGGAATATCCTTGTGAATGCATAAAAGCATCAAATTTGTGGTACCATTCCCTAGGTGCTTGCTTCACACCATAAAGACTCTTTCTCAATTTGCATACTAGGTGGTCCCTACCATGTTTTGTAAATCCCTTAGTAGGCTACTCCATATAAATCTCATCATGCAAGTTCCCATTAAAAAAAGCCATCTTAACATCCATCATCTGATAAAGATCCAAGTCAAAATGAGCAACCAAAGCCAATACCAAGCGTAAGGTAGTCATCTTTCCAATAGGAGAAAAGACTTCATCAAAGTCCACACCATGTTCCTACTTGAAGCCCTTAGCAACTAATTTGGCCTTGTATCTCGGCTTGGGTTATCGGTTTGGGTTATCCAATGGTACTTTTCAACTTGTATACCCACTTGCACGGCAAATCACACTTGCCACTAGGCAAAGGAACCAAATCCCACATATGATTTTTTTGCAGTGAGTTAAACTCTAATTGCATGGCTCTCTCCCAAGAGTGATTATCACCTTTGCGCATGGCCTCATTATAAGTAAGAGACTTACTAACATCTGTCACCATAACATAATCCATAGAGAGCTCAAACTACACAAGTTATCATCTATCTCGAGTAGACCGCTGAATGTGGGGCTTGTACATTCTATGGAGAATCAGGGACCTGGGCCACCAGGGCATTAGCTATTGTTGCTACAAGATATCTAGTTGGTTGCATAGTAATAGGAGACTTCTCCTGAAATATCACCTTGCATATCTCAACAACATGCTCTAGTTATTTATGCATTTTCTTTTCATGGAAAACAACATCATGGATGCAGATAACCTTCCAAGCTTACAAATCCTATAGTGATAGACCATCTTTCTTACATCCCCATAACCAAGAAAGTTGCATTTCCTAGACTTAGGATCTAGCTTATTGCGCTTGTCCTTGGGTACATGGCAGAAAGCCTCACAACCAAAGACAAGCAAATGAACATATGAGGGAGGTTTTCAAGACTATATCTCCTTTGCAACCTGATTAGTCAACAGTAGTGTATGGGGACCAATTTATCAAGTGTAAGATAGTAGTAACTGTCTCAACCCAAAAATACTATGGTGAGCATGCCTGGCTAAGCATATTGTGAACTCGCTCTTGAATTGTCATATTCATGCATTCAACCATACCATTCTTGGATGGGGCGTAGGCGTCAACTGATGCTTAATACCCCTCTTATCACAAAATTGCTTAAAGGATTTAGAGATATACTCACCCCCATTATTTGACCTTAGGCATTTCAACCTATACCCAAATTCATTCTCAACCAAAGTAAGCCAACGCTAAAAGGTAGCTAAGAATTCATATTTTTTCTTAATAGGATATGCCTAGACCTTATGCATATAGTTATCAATAAAAGTAATAAATACTTATGCCACCTAACAACTTGCAAGGCATGGGATCACATGCATCTGAATAAACAAGAGCCAATGGCTCACCCATGCATGTCATACTAGACTTTTTATACGTAATGTATATCTACTTGCCATATAAACAATGATCACAAGACTCAGAATATTTACAGTCAAGAAACGAAAGATACTACAAACATGTAAGCATTTTTATTTCTTTCAAGGATAGGTGCCCAAGGTGATGATGCCAAAGAGATACATGTGGAACTACATCCACCACTAGAATATGGCCAACTGGCCCAAATACAAGCAAGGGATAGAGAGTGTTAGACTTAGCACCACATGAAATGACAAGATTCCCATGGGTAATCTTCCATGAGGAGTCACCAAAATATACTACATAACCTACATCATCCAAACTGCCAGCAAAGATGAGGCTCTTTGTGAGAGCCGGCACATAATATATATCATGAAGAGCAAGCATGCAACTTGAGCCAGACTGCAATTAAACATCACCAATACTAACTATCTCCAATGCTAGGTCCTTGTCCAAATGGACAAATCCAATCATACTTTGATATGAGTGAAACCACTTTCTATGAGGGTGTTTATTGCAAAGTGAAGGAAGCAAAAAATGGGGCATCAAGAGGAAAAGTGCAAGGCAGAAAAAAGGAAAAGGCACCCTACAAGAGAGTGGGTCCAAAAGAAATCTAAAAGCATGGGAACAACCAGCAGGAGTACAAGATGCAACGATGGAATCCTTAAGAAGCCAAAAGCAAGAAGGCGCACCTTTAAATGTAAAGGCACAACCAAAACCTATGTAAAAGAGCACCAAGCTCTCACCCGTGCAAATTGTAAAGGTAGATGGGTGGTAAGAAGGAAGCTAGGAAGATAGAAGAATAAGGAAAAAAAGGCGTAGACTACAACCAGCCATGTACAAAAAGGGATAAGGGGACGATCGCCCAAAAGGGATTTAGGGTTTTGTATATAAAGTTAAAAAAGTGAATGAGAGCTCATTCTTTGGTGTGTGGCAAAGTGGTCTCTTCTTCTTCTCTCGCTTGATTGTGAGTGCTTAAGGGAGGGAGTAGGAGTGAGTGAGGGAGAGAGTGTGTGAGGATGAGAGTTGGAGGTGAAGCCCTCCACCATCTCTTCTTCTTGTCTCTTCTCTCATCTCGCGCGTGGCTATGGAGGATGGAGCTTGAAGGAAGAGGCTTGAGGATGCTTGAGAGTGCATCATGAATCGTTGAGCTATCGGAGTGGCTGAGAGAGGAAGCAACTCAATCAGGCATTAAGGTAAGCTCACTACACTTGTGGAGGGAGATGGCATGTCGGCTATGTGAGAGGTAGCCATTAATGCTCACTTGAAATACTTGAACAATAAGCAGTTCATAGGTCTTGGCGGTTGAGCTTGAGCTTACCTCTACATTTTGGTTCCATTGCTGGGACAAACGAATTCAAGCTTGAGCGCTTGCGCACTTCAAATGGAGCATCAAAGTAAGGGTTTCATCCCCGAACCGGCGCTTGAGATAGATAGGAGGTTTTGGGCTTTTTAATCCATGATACAAGTATTTTTGGTTTTTTGTGATTGGTTTAGTAGGAGAAATATGTTCAGTACATTGCTTTTGATTTTTGTTGCATTTAGAGTAGGTTAGGAGGTAGAAATCAGAGTGGGAAGCTTAAGGTTCACTGTTGTAAAACAGTCCTAAACATGGCAATAACAAGGAAGAATGGGAAAAAAAGAGTGCTCAAAGGCCTCGGAGTCACAAATGGAGTGATCGAGAAGGCTAAGGTGTTGGCCAGCAAAGGTTTAAGGTTTTGAGTGACCAAGGAAGACCTCATTTGCAGTCCTGGATTTGTGTGTGTGTGTGTGTGTGAGAGAGAGAGAGAGAGAGAGAGAGAGAGAGAGAGAGAGAGAGAGAGAGCTTGCAGGTCACAAGACTATGTTGAATCGATTAGAGCATGTCAGCTCTTTCAGTGAGATTCAAGTATAGGATGCCCTTGGCCTACACCCCTCCTTGATTCTTGGAATTTCTTGTAGGCGCTAGCAACATTTAAGTGAATATTTTTGGGCAAAACATGATTGACGTGTTTTCAGTCGGTAGAATTGAACATTTCCCATAGTGTCTGATTCCCAGAATTGGACCTAGTGATCGGTCTGATTTTTAAAATCAAACCAACACCAAGCCGAGGACCATTCCCTAATCGGACACACCACCTTTGTCCGATTCCAAAAATTAGACGAGAAGGAATGGACACACTACCCCATCCGATTGAATGCTCAGCCGTCTAATCGCCGCAATCAGACCATAGAATCAGACCCAGTATTATGTTCGATAGGACATACATTCAATCAAACCAAGCACCCTTATCCAATTTTGAGAATCTAACACTAGTAAATTGGATGACCGATTCTTGATTAGGATACATCCGATTCTCAAAATTGGACACTAGTAAATCGGACACAACCTAAGAAAGAAAATCTAGAAATTTGGAAAACCCCAACTAACAAGAAGTGTGACCTGCACCGGAAGAACCCACCGAACACCTCACAGGTAGTTACAGACCTAGAAATCATGGCCGAACAGTCTGGAATAGTGTCTAGTGTTGTGGGTTGATTGTAAGATTCCAACTTGACCCCGAATGAGCTAAACAGGATAGCGCAGCGAAAAACCTGAGAAGTCGGTGAGAATAACTAGAAATCGAACACACGACTCTATCAAGCCAACCTGTAGACAAGGGTGTTGGAGCTGCACACACGTTGTTTTCTCACTCACTCTAACTTCCAGCACTTGAAACACACTTGAGGAGAGCAAAAAGCCTGGTTGTGCACAGTGCACTGAAAAGAATACACCTGCACACACACGCATAGAGAGAGGATAAGTTGAGGACCGCTTGCAATTAACAAGGAACTCACTCAAACATAAAACTTTGAAGGAACCTACCAGTAGAAGAAGACCCCGAGGCATAGAAGGATGATCGAATCCCCAAAAGTAGGACCAAGCAAAGAACACATCTAAAAAGACGGATGCAACAAGGAGAAGCACTATTGTGGAAGTGGATCTACCCGGCCTTATCAACTTGATTGATGACCTGGAAGAACAAGAAGCTTGGGACATGGAAGAGGGAAGCTCAAGCTATAGAAGCAATGAAGAACTGGGCCTAGGTGGTTTTCCTAAGGCCTCCAATAGTTGGTGCACAAATACGATGTTCAAACCCAGCTAGAACACCGTGATAGACCTATAGAGGACATCATAGCAGACCTTGAGGAAGAGAGAAAGCTGGCTCGCAAGGCTCTGCAAGGCCGTACAACCAGGACCACCAAACTAGGAGCTTGCGCCAGAGTTTGGAAATATGAGAGATCCAGAGAGTGTTATCCCTACCAGGAAGAAATCGATCGGAAAGCGAGGGAGTGCTAGAGGGAGATCTCACACTAAGCGAGCTTCTGATGAAGCAACTGCTAGATAGCACGATAGTAAAGCAAAGCACTGCAGCATTAGCAACATCACTGCTAGTAGTGTTAGGGGTTAATCAAGGTCCTAAGAGCTAATTGAAAATCCCTGTGGTGGCGAAGCAATTGGACAAATACCAAGCAAACAACGATTCTGGAACAATTTGAGCATGTCTGTGAGGCCAACGGCCTTACCGATCCTATTCAATGCTCCCAAGCTTTTGGACTGTGCTTAGGTGATAAGAGTCGGACTTGGTACACAAGTTTGGATACTAGAGAGTATGCCAATTTCAATGGCTTGAAAAATCTCTTTATCAAGAAGTTTTCCGAACCTAGGTACTCCGATAACCTGCTAGTGCGACTCATGAACGTCAAGTAGAGAGAGAAAGAGAGGATATTCGAGATTATATGACCTAGGTGAGAAGCCTCTTCAAGAGAATTTCAATGGGCGAGAGACCAACCAAAAGAGCAGTATCCACTATATTCATCAATGGAATAGAAAGTGAAGAGCTCTACAAAGTCTTGGCCAGCAACTCGAGCTTGCAACGAGATGCAATAGCAAGGGTCTTTGAGGAAGCTATTAGAGTGGATGACCAACTTAAGGAAACAAGCTCTAGAGGCTCAAATCGAGAAGAGTCCAGTACCAAGAGTTCTAAGAGGGCCTCAACGCCAAGTGAGAGAGCAAGCCCAAGCGCACAAGACAAGGGGAAGGGCACTAACTCAAGATAATAGCTAGCAGAGATTAGGATGGACATAACCAAACTACAAGAGATGATGAGATGACCAACATGCCCACATATCCAATGCGTGCATTGTGGCGAGAACCACTTGCCAACCAAGTGCTAGGACCCTAGGTCATGACCTTGCACTAATTGTGGTAGGTTCGGTCATGACGCCATGCATTGTAGACTACCTCAGAGACTCCCATACACACAGCCTTACAATCAACCCTACCTTGAGAACAGGCCATTGAACTTCTTTAGGGGAGCCCCATTGGCTCTCCCAACACCTAATGATGCTAAGCTGCCCATCCCTAGGATGGAAATAAATCCTACATGTATCCCTAGACCACTTGGACCCTACGTAACCCGCCCACCGAGTGATACTCCACTTCACCACGAGCCTAGCGATGACGAGCCTTATATGTTCCATATGTATCGTATGATGAGGAAGGCAACACAATCCTTATAGATTGTCAACCAGTACCAGTGATGGCATTAGGTAGGGGGAGAGGCAGAGGCCTAGGAGCACAGACCCAAGAGCCAATTGTGTGTTGGAATTGCAATCACCTAGGACACATTTCTTTGCGCTGCCCCAAGAGAGAGCTAAGGTCAGCCCCATGAATGGCTAAAAAGGAAAGTGCTAAGGTTAGGGAGTACCCCAACCCGAAGTGCCAACTCGAAGTCATCAAGAAGGTAAAAGAGTGGGTGAAGGAGACCCAAGAGCACTTAAAGGACGTTGAGCCCATACTAGAATATGAGATCAATGATCTCTCAAGCATAAGCATGCCAATATCTCTCCCACGACTAAGATCAAGAAAGATGATGGCATCACAAGCTGGGCTGCTTAGAGAAATTTTAAATGCTCTGAGACAACAAACCAGTCAAAGCCATTGGCCAACAACCGTAGACTTAGGAGATAGGCAAGTGACTAGCAACCTCCTCAATACACTGGTGACCACCCCTGTAACTCTAAGCTTAGGCGACCTACTTAGGCAGCATCCAACACTATGGCTAGAGCTGAAATAGTGGGTTGAAGAACCAAATGAGCCAATTACCATAGACTTGCCTAAGCACGATGCAAAAACTCAAATATCCAATCTAGCACTACACTCCATACCTAGATCCTTGCACGTTAATGCCTTTTGGAAAGGCACGGAAATGCATGCAGTCCATCCAGTCTTAGCACTACTGGGCAATGTCACCAGAAAGGGGGTCGTGGACACAGGGGTGGAAGTGAGTGTGCTAAGCCATGTAGTACTCCAAACTTGGGGTAACCCACCGATCAAGACTGCTAGGTTCAACATCACCTTAGCTAACGGAATGAAGGTGAAACCATTCAAAGGGTTGAAAAATTGGCCAGTGAAGATCGCAGGAATCCAGTTCTCTGTTAACTTCATAGTCATGAAGGGAGTGGATTACGACATCCTGTTAGGTCGACTCTGGATGCGCAACGCGAGTCATAGAGGACTCGGGCAATGGTCTCATCTTCTTAGGCGATCAAACAGAGGTTGTGAGAGTAGAGATGGACACTTGGAAAACTACATCGGTTGACCTAGATGCCATCTCCACCATATTGAAGGGTGACGGCCAAATTAGGAGATCCTATGGGGCTCTTACCAAGTATATCCCGTGCCCTAAGGACGAAGAGATTGGATGAATGTTCTTGCTACCATTGACCTACCGTTCTCAGATACTAAGGAGTACAAACAAGCCATCAAGGCAACCGGCAAATCCAAGGACACACCCTTAGTGCCAGTCTACATGATGACTAAAAGCCTACATGGAAGAACCAACCCTATTGCATTCCAAGTCCTAAACAATAGATGAGAGCTCCTAGAGGTCCTAGGATACTTGATCGTCATGTTGGGTGGCAATCTAGCAATGAATCTTAAGCCACTCCGAGAGCTCTTAGATGAGCCTGAATGGTGATGGTCCAAAGTGCACAATTTAAACTTGAGATACAATTGGGCCTTAATCCTCGACCAGCAAGAAGAGATAGGTCAGAATCTAGAGAATGATGAGCAACCGGATGAAGATAACTCTCACGATGAATATGAGGACTGATGTTCCTTCAGTGATGCTAGCGAAAGGAAAATTGATACCCTAGAATACAACACTAGGGACATATGATTGAATAGATACAAGTAGACCCCAGACCACACAAGCAGAGTGCCCTTAGAGTAGCGAAAGGAGTCCGACATAAGGACTGCGATCAAACTTGGTTGGAGCACATAGGTGCAATCAACTATGAGCAAGTAGGCCTAGCTCCGCTAAGTGACGCACCATTGTGGCGAAGAGACTCACCTTCTGAGATACGACCACTAGGAGAGAGCCCTACTTCTAGCAAAGATGGAGATTTTGATTCTGAATCAGAAGTCAGCTTAGATAGCGATCCTGAAATACCTTGACCCTCCAAACCTAGCCGCTCCAAGGGGGACCTACCCGTCCACCTAAGATGCCGACGGTTAAGGGAGTAACAACAAAAGCTACCTAAAAAAATGCAAATAGAATAACAACAAAAACTGCAAGACTTGCCGAAATGGTTAAGGGAGGAACGACAAAAGCTACCTAAAGAAATGCAAATAGAAGAACAACAAAAACCGCAAGACTTGTCGAAATGGTTAAGGGAGGAACAACAAAAGCTACCTAAAGAAATGCAAATAGAAGAACAACAAAAACCGCAAGACTTTCCGAAATGATTCATGAAGTTCAAAAAGGGAGATAGGGTGGTGATCTTACAGGGAGCCAAATGACAAGGGAAAGCAAGCGAACCAATCAAGGGACCTGCCACGGTCAAGGAGGTCAACTTAGCTAGGGCAAGGGAGACCCCATGACCTATCTTTATAGACAATGAATTGACCAAGAAAGAGGAAGCAGGTCTCATTGCTCTCTTGTAGGAGTATATAGATGTCTTTGCTTGGTCCCTAAAAGAGCTCAAAGGGGTAGACCCGAGTGTAGTGACTCACAACATACCCATGACACCTGATGCAACACCACTGAAACAACAACCATATCCCATGAATCCAAAGCATGCCCATGCTGTCAAGAAGAAATCGACAAGCTAATGAGAGCACGATTCATCTACGAAATCAAACACATGGACTGGTTTTCCCCCATAGTCATCATGTTGAAGAAGAATGGAAGGATTAGAGTGTGTGTCAATTACAAGAAGGTAAACAGAACCACAAAGAGATATAACTACCCATTGTCGTACAACAAGCACATGCTCGAGAGAGTGGCTGGCAAAGAGGCCTATAGTTTCCTAGATGACTTCTCTAGATACAATCAAGTGCAAGTACATCCTAATGATAGGCATAAAACTGCATTCACCACGGAATGGGGCATCTCTGCCTACATAGTCATGCGTTTTAGGTTGACTAACACACCAACCACCTTCCAATGACTAATGTGTACAATATTCAAAGACATGCTGAGGAAGGAGTTACAAGTCTTCGTGGATGAATTATGTGTTCATTCTACTTGGGGAGAACACTTAGACAGGTCTTTGAATGATGTTGACTATACCGTCTCTCCTTGAACCCCTTGAAGTGTCAATTTCGGGTGAAGTATGGATGTATCCTAGGACACATGGTCTCAAAGAATGGCATTGCCATAGACTTCTCAAAGATCAAGATCACTGTCGATCTTCCACCCCCAACTAATTTCAAGGGTGTTCAATGCTTCTTAGGATACACATGGTATTATTGACTATTTGTATTGAACTATGCATTGATTGCTAGACCTCTATACAAGCTATTGATTATATTCGAATGGACCAAGGAATGCCAACATGTGTATGAGAAATTGAAAAAGGCTCTGACCACAGCACCAATTCTATGAGCCCTAGACTGGACACTAACCTTTCATGTGCACCTTGACACTTTGAAATTCGCCATAGGAGTTGTGTTGTGCCAACCTAGTGAACACAACCTGGATTGCCCAATGAGCTTTGTTAGTAGACAACTCACTGAGACTGAAATAAATTACTCAAAAATGGAGAGAGAGGGCTTGGCCATGAGATTTGTTGTAAAGAAATTTCGACATTATCTTTTGGCTACACCTTTTACTTTCTTTGTCAATCCATCAAGCCTTGTTATATCTTGTTAACAAACCATGCGCTATAGGATGCATCGCTAGATGGCTTCTTCTGCTTTTGGAGTTTGACTTCTCCGTGATGGTGCATAAAGGGAAACAACATTACATGGCTAACCATCTGTCTCGTATCCCCATGGGAGAAGCAATTGGAGGAGGCATTGTGGATGAACTATTAGACGCGCATCTATTCCGTTTATCCAACGAAAAAGATGTGTTTAGAGCTGACATGACACCGTATTGGGTAGATGTCATAGTTCAAGTGCTTAAGCACGAACTGCCGGAATGACTAATAGAAAAAGCCTGACTTAGGTAGCTCATCCTGAAGACCCAACCATATCAATTGATAGCATGCCAATTTTATAGGTTGGGGCAAGACAAGTTACTGCACAGATGCGTGTGTGAGCATGAGATGCATGACGTACTAATAGAGGCGCACATCAGAATCGCAAGAGGACATTTCAGTGGAGACGCGATAGCCTGCAAAGTGCTGCAGTCCCAGCTGTGGTGGCCTACCCTCTTCTGAGATGCGACACGGTTTGTGAAGCATTGTGATGAGTGCCAATGGACTAAAGTTCCGATTCATAAGGATCACATGGAGCTAACCCTAATTATCGCATGACAACCCTTCGAGAAATGGAGAATTGACTTCATTGGACCCATTAGTCTTGTGGCATAATATTCACAAGCCAAATACATCGTTGTGGTCACAGATCATCTAACAAAATGGGCAGAAGCACGAGCTACGAGAAAGAATGACTCTAGGACCACTATTAAATTCCTATGGAAGCAAGTGATCTCACGATTTGATTGCCCCATCAAACTAGTTAGCAACCAAGGTACACACTTCATCAATGAAGTGTTAGCTCACCTCCTGTCCTTCTTTCTAATCATCCATTAGAAATCCTCGCCTTACTACCCTCAAGAAAACAGTCAAGCCAAATCCACAAATAAAATCTTGATAAATGTCTTAACCAAAGTCATCTTTGTTTCACGGAGTGATTGAGATAACAAGCTGATGGCGGCCTTGTGGTCCTACCACATACCTTATAAGACGGTCGTGGGAACCCCCTTTAGATTGACATATGGTATAGAGGCGATCCTTCCCTTGGAATTCTTCATACCAAGCCTCAGGATATCCCTTCAAGAGAGATGGGATGGGAGGAAGAATGGACACAATGCTTGACTGAACTCGAATGCTTATCGGAAACCTGGCTTCTAGCTACCCATGCATTAATATGCAAAAAGGCAAGACGCAAGCGCTGGTTTCACAAGCATATCAAGCAGTGCAACTTTTAACAGGGAGACTTAGTGTCGATGTACTCAGTCAAAGGACATAAGCAAAAACTAAAGTTTCGAGGGTTATGCCCCTTTAGGATTCGAACCATCAGCCAAACTGGCAACATAGAGCTTGAAACCCTAGAAGGTGAGGGCATAGGCTTTTTCAATGGAAGATGCATAAAGAGGTACTTCCCTTGCACTCACATATTGCATGAGCCCCCAATGCTTGCACCTCCTATCCACATATGAGTAGCCACTATCACTGAGATGGATGATTAGGATGAGGAACCAGTAGAACCAGCTTACCTAAGCATGACGATCACTGCTAAAGCACACATGCATCATCAATGCTTTGATCAATGAGGGAGCTGATTTTAATGTCTTAACCCATGACCATTGGACCCAAATTGGCAAACTTCAATTGCAACCCACTAATGCTAAGCTCAGCCCTTATGGAGGCCAACCCTACACACTTTTGGGAAAGTGCAAGGTTTCTATTTCTATCGAAACTGAAAGCATGTCGGTAATCTTCTATGTGTTACCCAATACTATAGATGCAAACAGGATGTCATTGTTAGGACAAACCTTTAAGAAACAAGCTCGTTGCAATGTCGACTACAAGTCGTAGTGTGTCCACCTAGCCATGGGCAACATCCGCGTAGTTACAGCTTTCAACAAGGGTGGCATGACTCCTTCCAAGTCCGCAAAGCCACTGGTAAAGAAACCCACCGTCAAGTCTAAGGAGGAGGGTCTTGACTCGTCACAACCTTCCAAGCCTCAATGCTAGCAACCCACTGAAACTAACACTGAAACCCATAAACTCCAGTTTAGATGGGTACCTAAACAGCAAGTGCCACCTAGGAACAGAAACCCACGATCTCGCAAGGCTAATGACCCACATTCGAAACCTAGGAAGCCAAGACAAAACTATAAACATTGACATATGGTCAAGCCACGATAGGTCTCTAAGACCTTATTGCAATCGCAAGACTACTATGCGAGTAACACCTAAATTTGGCTACCTAAAGCCTAAACAACCAAAGGCCCTACTCAAAAGCCACCCAACGGAAGTATGAACAGTTGAGGCATTAATTGTAACTGAGATATCCAAGGAACAAGCAATCAAATAGTGTCTCATTACATTGTATAGCAAGAACGCAATCATGGCCACAAACCAGATGATCGAGAAGTTGAAACAGCTTGCTGACAACAACTCCTCCTTTTTGCAAAAATGGTACACTCTACGAGTGCAATGGGGATGCCAAACAATGACCCACATTGAACAATGACGTGCAATCAAGGCATCAAAATATGACCCAACCTATGTAGCTCCAACTTCCTCTAGGGTGTTGACTATCATTCATGACCAACGTCTGGAAGACCACATTAAGGGACATCCTTATTTAGATCGCATCCTCACTAAGGAGGAGTTCCATGTTGCTAGCTGAGTGGACTCTGGTGACTTCTTGCTTGATGTCATCACTTACATTACACATGTAGGCATCCACCCTTTCAATATGGATACCTATGATAATTTAGAATATAATCCAAATTTCTATGCCTGGCTCATGTGCAAGTAAATCACTAAGATTATATACTGAAGACCCTTCATCCTCTAACCCTTGAATCCTAGAAAGGATTCTTCTCATTTCAATAGGGGGAGGGGGTAAGGTGAATCAAACCAAACACATAAGGAAAACAATAAAGGAAAAGCACACATTGCAAGGGTAGAATGAAACAACTTGTATTTAAGGAAAATGTCAATAAAATTTAAAATCAATAGACTACAAAAAAAAAGGGGGTATACTTCTACACTCAAGCATTTCAGCTCAACAAGTATGTAGTTGATTCCTATTACTTGTAAACCCATCATGGCAGGCCAAGAAAAGGCTAGCAAATTGCCTTTTTCAAAAGAATAACAAGAAAAATATGGACTTTCAATGGAAACACGAGTCTTCAACTAGTTCAAGTACCGACATATCTTCAACCTAGAAGATGTGGCCATTGAAGAGCGGGCTGTGAGGCAAACCATTGAGCAATGCAATCTACAAAATTACATGGAAGCAATAAGCCACGGGGTGGACTACTTCCACTTTGCAGAGTTCCTAAGGACTTTCCATAGGAATCCCGGCACCATAATTGTGCATGAGGGAGAAGGAAATCCTCATGTGTAGATTGAGTTGACCATGGAGCTTGTGGAAAAGGTATTGGGCTTGGCGAATAAAATAGAGAGGAAGCCGAAGAGGGATGTATATGCCTTGCTACGAATGGACAAGGTAAAGGTCCACACCAATGATGGCATCAGCTTGGCGGATATCCCAAATCCTGAAGTCAACACCAAGCCAAGATGGTGCACACATTGTTCTCTAGTCAGAGGTACAACACCATCATGAGCCACATCAATGTCCCCCTGCATCAATGTCCCCCTGTTAGAGAGCATCGCAGCAAGGTCGTTGGATGAGATGAATCTCAACGGTTTTGTGAGGAAGGCCATTGATACTTCAGCAAAATCTTTGGCGACGAGAGGACAACTTGCTGGAGGAGAATTTCCTGTCACCAAGGCTAAAAGGAAAGCTTTGTCTTCAAAGACTGCAACCATCGGATTCGCTGGGGTCCTCACGGGGATCATCAAGGAAACCTTAGGACAAGGGTAGGAAGAAGCATGAGAAGGAGTAGATGAAATGCCAAGCCACATCACCTCACCAGGAATAGGAGGCCCATTTCAGCAAAAGGATGCTGAGTGAGGAAGAAGAAAGCAGGGGGCAAGAAGAACAAACTAGCCGGGGAAACACTAAGAAGACTAAGAAGAAAATTGCACAAGAACAACATGAAGAGGAGAGGAGGAAACAAGAAAAGGTGGACTTACAGAAGGCCCGCACGGAGTCCAAAAAAACCAAGGAGGAAAGAAGAAGAAAGCAGGAAGTGAAGGAGGAGGAGTTGAGAAAAAAGGAGGAGGAAGACATGGCCATTGCCACGCATAGGTCCATCGACCAACAGTCCAGGCATGACGAGCTAGAACCTGCAAGCCCAATTAGAGACAAAGGGCCGAGCTCAAGCGCCCATGTGCCAAAGTTTGTGGCACCAGCAATGCAAGAAGGAAAGGGCAAGGCCCCAATTACCCCCATTCCCACTCTCCTAATGCCCACCACCACCACCACCATCTCCACTCTCAATTCTATGACCCAGGTGGATGCCAACAACTTAATGGATTGGGTCCAGTACTTCGTGAATAAAGAAGTGGGCCAAGAAGTAGGAGAAGGAACCCCCTGGTAGGAACCAAAAGGTCAACTGCGGTAGACACCGATTCAAGGCAAGACCCTAAGAGGCAAAAGGTGGCAGGCTCCACAACCTCCGTCCCCACAATAGAGAGGCCATCTGAAGAATACGATAAGTAATTCAAGGAGCTCCTCTCTCAATTAGAGAAAGCCAACAAGGAGAAAAAAATCGTGATAGCAGAGTTTGAAGTAGAAAAAGAGGCCATGGTTGCATCCCAGCTAGAGAAAACACGCCAAATAGCCATGGCCCAAAGGGAAGTTCACAAGCTGCAAGAGCAACTACAAGCTAAGGAAGAGATAGAAGCGGAATGACAGATGTGAGTGAATAAAGAACCAAGGCCATACGACACCTACAACAACACAATGAAGAGATTGTGGCACACTACGAATATCTACAAGAAGCTGAAATGGAGAAAATCACTAAAGCATGTTAACCTCAATTCAAGATGGCAGAAAAATGAAGGAAAAAGCGAAAAATGGATGGAAAAATAGCAAAGGCGTAGAGACGGCCTCTAAAGCTAAGCTGAGACAAAAAGCACAATTTTAAATGAAAGGCGCCTCAAAAAACTCTAAAAACTCTTGTAAAATAGCGCCAGGCTCCCTCTTGTGCCATTTGTAAAAGAATAGATGAGTATAGGCTTAGGGCATGAAGCAAGAAGAGGGAATTAGAAAAAGGGACCTTGCCACAATGGTTGGTCATGTAAAAAGGGATGGGTACCCATGGGATTTTAGGGTTTATATATAAAGTTCAAAAGGTAAATGGAAGCTCATTCTTTGGTATGTGCTAACAAGAGTCCTCTCTTCTTCTCTTCTTCTCTTCACCTTACTTATGTGTGTGCTCTTGAAAGAGGGAGTGTGAGAGTGTGAGGGAGTGAGTGATTGTGTGGGAGTGAGGGATCAAGAGGGTGAAGATCTTCACCATCTCCTCTTCTCTCTTCTCTTCTCTTCTCTTCTTTTTTCTTGCGCGCGTGGCTATGGTGGATGGAGCTTGGAGATGGAGGAGGCTTGAGCTAGCATCTAGGATCATGGAGCTACTGGCGTGTGCGAGAGAGGAGGCAACTCATTTCGGCATCAAAGTAAGCTCACTACACCCCGAGAGGATTGACAGCGTGTCGGCTAGGTGAGAGATAGCCATGAGAGCTCGCTTGAAATGCTTGAAACAATAAGCGGTCTGTGGGTCTTGGCGGTTGAGCATGAGTTTGTGCTACATTTTGGTTCCATTTCTAGGACAAACGGATTCAAGCTTGAGCACTTGCGCACCTCATATCGAGCATCGAAGTAAGGGATTCATCCCCAAAATGGAGCTTGAGATAGGTAGAAAGTTTGGGTTTTTTTATCTTCGAAACAAGTAAGTATTTAAGGTTATTTTGTTGGTTTGATGATTGGAAAAGATGGAGAAATCATTTTAGTTTTTTGCCTTCGATCTTTGTTGCATTTAGCGTAGGATAGGATTAGGAAATCACATCGAAAAAGTGTTGGGTTTGTTGCTGTAAAATAGGGCAAAACATGGCACAAATCATTCAAAAATTGGAAAAAAGAGTGCTTGAGATGTTTAGTGTCGGCAAGTGAGTGATTGGGGACATCAAAAACCTTACCCGGGAAGGGGTTTAAGAGCCAAGAGGTCAAGGAAGAGCTCATTTCATACCCTGACATTGAGAGAGAGAGAGACAGCTCTTGGAGATTCGATTCGTTCTTGCCGCCATGGAGTCTATCGCGCTTTCCAAGTATATCAAGCCCTTCCCCTTATGCCTTGGTACTGATTTGGAAGCTCTTGTGTGATATGATTGCATGTATTGTAAGATTTGAGAAAATTAGTATCTTCGCTACCGTCATCGCGCGCCGTTCGGCCCGTTCAAGTGGCCAATTCCTTAGCCAAGCCCCAAAATCGGCCCTCAGCCCACTTACTCTCTACCGACTCGGCCCACTTACTCTCTGCCGACTTGGCCCACTAGTCAATTCAGCCCGTCCGAGCATATCACTCGGCCCACTCGCAACTTGGCCCTCAGCCAATCTACCCCATTTGGCCCCGTCCAAACGAACCAACTCGGCTAAAAGTTCACTCGGCCATATCGAAACTTGGGCCTTGGATTGCGTGCCTTGGCCCATCCGAATAGACTCCCTCGGCCCATCTAAGTGAATCTCCTCGGCCCGTCTAAATCACCCCGTCTGAGTCACCTTGTCTGAGCTTCCCATTCGGCCCTCGGCCACGACAATTTGGCCTGTCCAAGCAACACACTCGACCCATAATTTCCATTCAGCCCTCGGCTCCGAACCCATCACTCGGCCCCTACAATTCAGACGAGTTGAGTTGAGTCAAGATTTTTCCAAATTTTTAGAAAATTAGACAAGACCCGCCGCATAAACCTTCATAAGTCCTCCCGACATGCAGAACTCAATTCTGGCACATGGAATATGCAAATTCGTAGGACACAGCGACTTAGCAGCTCGAGTAGGCTATTGCAAGACCTAGAGTCCTAGTGACAGCCAATTGAGCCGAAGACCCTGAACAAACCTAAAACGGGTAAGACAACACAGCGAGAAATCCTAAAACCTGACACAACCCCCAGAAATGGGTCAACAAGCCTATCAGGCCTAAAATGAACCGAGAGTGTAAGCCGCTTAGATACTTGTTTTCCGCACTCACCCTGAATTTCTGCACTTAGAGTATACTTAAGGACAGTTGAAAGCCTGATTGAGCACAAGTGCAAGGGAAAGAACACACATACACTGCATAGAGATAAATTGAGGATTGGATGCAATAAGTCAAGGAACTCACTTAGATAAACACCTCAAGGAACCCACCAATAAGAGAAGATCCCAAGACATAGACGGATGACCAAAGCACAGAGTAGGACCAAGCAAGTGGCACTAGAGAAGTGGATCTGGCCAACTTTCTCAACCTGATCGACAGCTTGGTGGAGCACGAGAACATGATCATGACAGAGGAAAGCTCGGACCACACATCAAGCGAGAAGCTCGACTTAGGAGTTTTTCCAAAGGCAATTTAGCAGCTAGGGAGTAGCTACAATGTGCACGCTCGGTATGAGCACTTTGACAAAATGGTAGAGGCCATCATAACAGAATTGGAAGAGGAACAGAAGCTAGCCCACAAGGCACTATAAGACATAGTGAAATACAACAAAGACTAGTGTGCTAGGAGCTTAAGGCAGAATGCAGAATTGCGGAGGTACAGTGGGTGCTAAACCTAGCAGGTGGGAATCGAACCGATCATGAGAGAGCCCTGGAAGGAGACTTGACATTGAGTGAGCTTCTCATGAAGCGACTACTTGACAACACAGCAGCGAAGCAGAGTACTGCAACACTAGTGACATCATTACTAGCAGGATTAGGAGCAAACCAAGGATCTAAGGGTTAGTCTAAAATCCCAATTATTGCAAAGTAACTCAACAAGCACCAACCCCGCGACGATCCATACAGCTTTGTAGATAAATTCAAGCAAGTCTACAAGGCCAATAGCCTCACTGACTTAACTCAACGCTCTCAAGCATTTAGGCTTTGCTTAGGTGACAAGGGTAGGACTTGGTGCACAAGTCTAGATGCCAAAGAACAAGCCGACTTTAACGGTCTCAAAAACCTCTTCATCAAGAGATTCTTCGAGCCCAGATACTCTGACAATCTACTAGTAAGACTGATGAATGTCAAGCAGAAAGAGAAAGAGAACATCCGCAACTATGTCACCCACGTGAGGAGCCTCTTCAAGAGAATCCCCATGGGTGAACAACCTACTGAAAGAGTGGTGTCCACCGTGTTTATCAGTGGAATATGGAGTAAGGAGCTGTATAAGGCCTTGGCAAGCAACTCGAGCTTGCAGCAAGACTCACTAGGTAGGTTGTTTGAAGAGGCCATTTGAGTAGACGACCAGTTGAAAGAGCGGAGCTCCAGGAGCTCAAATTCAGAAGAGACCAACTCACGGAGTTTAGAGAGAGAGTCAGCCTCTAGTGAACAATCAGGTCCAATGGCCCAGGACAAAGGGAAAGCCATTGAGACAGGCTGAGGTAAAAATGGAGATAGCCAAACTGCAAGATATGTTGAGATGACCAACGCACCCACACATCCAATGCATGTACTATAGCGGAAACCACTTGACGGCCGAGTGTCAAGACCCTAGGTCACGACCTTGCACTAATTGCAGTAGATTTGGTCATGACGTCATGCATTGTAGATTATCGAGAAGAATTCTATACTCACAACCATATGGCCAGCCATATCTAGCGAGAAAATCCCAACAATTCTTTGGAAGGGGAGCCCCATTGGCCCTTCCTGCGCCTAACAAAGTTAAACCGGCTATTCCTAGAATGGACATTACCCTACAGGCACACCTAGACCACTTGGTCCCTACGTGACCCATCCACCGAGTGATGCTCCAGTCCATTACGTGGAGAAGCCAAATGAGAAAGAGACTTACGTATACCCATACGTCTCGCACGACGATGAGGGCAACGCAGTCCTTATGGACTATCGACCATTACCGATGATGGCATTAGGAAGAGGCCAAGGTAAAGGCCTAGGAGGGCAGATGCAGGATCCAATCATATGTTGGACTTGTGATCATCCAAGGCACGTCTCATCACATTGTCCTGAAAGGAAGCAACCAAATAGAGACAAGGCAAACCTAAGGTGCCCTGAGTGCGGAATCACTCATCTCTTCATTGACTGTCCCAAGGAAAAACCATCCTCAAGATCAGCCAATGTGCCATCTGTCCCATTGGGGTTGTTTGGCATTGAGAACCTCGATGGGGAGGCCACACCTATCCCATTGCGTGTCATGACCCCAGCACAGACAAAGCAGGTCGGCATATCATTGTCAGGTCCTAGCAACCTGGATGCAGCCTCGATCGAGAAGAAGAGCCGTAGACGGAGAAAGAAGAAACCCGAAGCTAAGATCACACTGAAAACTGAGAGTGCCATGACTCTGCCTACTAGAAAGAAGGTCATTGATGTAGAGGCAAAAACTTCAACTCCTCAGACGGCTGAAAAGGGAAGTGCTAAGGTAGGGGAATACCCGCATCCAAAGCACCAACTAAAGGCTATCGAGAAAGTGAAGGAATGGGTAAAAGAGGTCCAAGAGCACCTAAAAGATGTTGAACCCATCCTAGAGAACGAGATCAAAGATCTCTCCAGCATAAGCACATCAGTCTCACCCCCTCAACCAAAATCAAGAGATGCGATTGCACCACAAGCGGCACCGATTAGGCAAAGCCTTGATGCTACATGCCAGCAAATCAGTCATGGCCATTGGCCAAGACAATCTAGAATAGGAGAAAGACAAGTAGCCAACGACCTCATTACCACGCTAGTGATTACCCCTGTGACGCTGAGCCTGGGAGACCTGCTTAGGCAGCATTCCACCCTATGGCAAGACCTGAAGTAGTAGGTTGAAGGATCATGAGAGCAAGTTGCTGCAGACCTACGCGACCATGATGCAGAGACACAAATACCGAGTCTGACATTTCACTCTATGCCTAAGTCCTTGCACGTTAATGCTTTCTGGAAAGGCATCAAGATGCATGCGGTCTTACCTGTCTTAACCCTAGGCGACACAACAAGAAAGGGGATTGTAGACACAGGAATGGGTGTTAGTGTACTAAGCCACGCAGTGCTTCAGACTTGGGGAAACCCGCCTATTGAGACTGCCAGGTTCAATGTCACACTAGCAAACGGTATGAGAGTAAAACCATTCGGGATACTTAAAAACTGGCCGGTGAAAATCGCAGGCATCCTGTTCTCGGTTGACTTTATAGTCATGAAGGGAGTGAACTACAATATCCTATTAGGCCGACCCTAGATGCCAATGCTAGAGTCATCAAAGATTGGGGTAACGGCTTAATCTTCCTTGGAAATAGAACGGAATTTGTGAGGGTAGAGATGGACACTTGGAAGACCTCACCAGTCGACTTAGATGCCATCTTCGCGATGCTTAAAGGTAACGCTCAAGCCAAGAAGTCCTATGGACCCTTGACTAAGTATATCCCATGCTCGAAGGATGAACGAGAATGGATGCATGTCCTTGCTACGATCAACTTGCCATTCTCGGATCATGAGGCATATGAGCAAGCCATCAAGACAGTTGGCAAGTCAAAAGACACACCCTCCATACCAGTCTGCATGATGGCAAGAACCCTTCGTGGGTGACCTAAACCTGTCACATTCCAAGTGCCAAATAACAAGAGGGAACTCCAAGAGATTCTGGAGTATTTGACTGGCCAGCTAGTTGGCAATCCAGCAGCAAACTTCAAGCCACTCCAAGATTTGTCAGACGAACCAAGGTGGCAATGGACCATGGTGCATGACTTAAACCTCATGTACAATTGGGCCCTAATCCCCAATCAAAGACAAGAGATATACCAAAACCTAGGAGACGATGAGCAGTTGGACAAAGATGACTCCAATGACGAGTACAAAGATTGTCATTCTTTCAGTGATGAAAGTGAGGGTGAGATAGACATAATGAAATACAACACTAAGGGACGAGAAATATAACAGATACAAGCGAACTCCAAGCCACAGAAAAAGAGTGTCTTTAAGATAGAGCGAGGGGTCATGCGCATGGATTGTGACCGCGCTTGGTTGGAACACATAGGAGCCATAGATTTCGAATAAGCAGATCTAACCCAACTAGGTATGACACCAATGGTTAGAACAGAGTCACCCTCTGAGCTGTGACCACTAGGAGAAACCACCTCTTCTAGCAAAAATAGCAAGTTCAATTCTGAGTCGAAAGTAAGCTCAGATAGTGACCTAGAAATACCTAAACCATCCAAGACCAGACACACCAAGGGGAACCTACCCGTCCACCTGAGGCGCAGACGATTGAGGGAAAGAAAGGGCAAAACAACCTAGGGACATGCAAATGGAAGAGCAAAGAAATCCACAGGATCTCCTGAAGAGATTTACGAAATTCAAGAATGGTGACAGGGTAGTAATCTTGTTGGGTGCCAAACGTTAAGGAAAAACGAGTGAACCCATCGAGGGACCAGCCAAGATCAAGGAGGTGAACCTAGCACAGGAAGGGGAGACACCCCAACCGGTCTTTGTTGCCGATGACTTGATTGAGGAAGAGGAGATGAGCCTTGTTGCTCTCTTGCGAGAGTATATAGACGTGTTCGCTTGGTCCTTAGAAGAGCTTAAGGGGGTAGTTCCGAGTGTAGTAACTCATAACGTACCCATGACTCCAAACGAGCACCGGTCAAGCAAGGACTGTACCCGATGAATCCAAAACACGCTCATGCAGTCAAAGAGGAGATTGACAAGTTGATGAGAGAAGGATTCATTTACGAAATTGAGCACACAGACTAAGTGTCGCCCATAGTCATAGTGATGAAGAAAAATGGAAAGATTAGAGTGTGCATCAATTACAAGAAGGTGAACGCTGCCACTAAGAGAGATAACTACCCATTGATGTACACCAAGCACATGCTCAAAAGAGTGGCGGGCAAAGAGGCCTACAGCTTTTTAGACGGCTTCTTTGGATACAATTAGGTGCAAGTGCATATTACCGTGAAGGCATAAGACTGCCTTCGCCATTGAGTGGGGCGTCTTTGCTTACATAATCATACCCTTCGGGTTGACTAATGCCCCAACCACCTTTCAACGCCTCATGTGCACCATATTTAAAGGCATGCTTCTCAAGGAATTGGAAGTCTTCATGGATGACTTGTGTGCTCACTAGACCTGGAGGGAACACTTAGACAAACTCCAAGCAGTCTTTGAGTGGTGTCGCCTATATCGTTCTCCCTGAACCCCTTAAAGTGCCAATTCTGGGTGAAACATGGATGCATCCTAGGGCACATGGTGTCGAAGAACGACATTGCCACTGACTTCTCGAAAGTCAAGGTTATTGTTGATCTTCTGCCCCCAATCAACTATAAGGGAGTTCAATGCTTCTTAGGCCATAAATGGGATACTATAGACGGTTTGTACTGAACTATGCATTGATTGCCAGACCTTTGTACAAGCTGTTGATCGTCTTCGAGCAGACAGAAGCATGCCAACGAGCGTATGAGGAATTGAAAAAGGCTTTGACTACTGCACTGATTCTACAAGCCCCAGATTGGACCATTACCTTCCACGTGCATATTGATGCTTCGAAATTCGTCGTGGGGGTAGTGTTGTGCCAACCTGGCGAACACAACCTTGACCATCTAGTGAGCTTTGCTAACAGACAACTCACTGAGACTGAAATGAATTACTCGATGACTGAGGATTTAGCCATGGTATTTGCTGTAAAGAAGTTTTGGCATTATCTATTGGCTACGCCTTTTACTTTCTTTGTGGACCATCAAGCCTTGCTATATCTAATAAACAAACCCTGCACTACAGGACGCATAGCTCAATGGCTCCTTCTACTTTTAGAATTCGACTTCTCGGTGGTTGTACGAAAGGGAAATCAACACTACACGGCTGACCACATGTCACGCATCCCCACGGGAGAGGCCACTAGACAAGGCATTGCTGATGAATTGCCAAACGCCCATCTCTTTAACCTTTCTAGCGAGAGAGATTTATTCAAGGTTGATCTAATGCCATATTGGAAAGATGACATCGTCCAAGTGCTGAAGCACGAATTGCTTGAGTGACCGATATAAAAAGCCCGACTTAGGCAACTTATCCTCAAAATCCAACCCTATCAATTGATAGCAGGTCAACTATATAGGCTAGGGCAAGACAGGTTGTTGTGTAAATGCATATGCGAGCATGAGATGCACGATGTGCTCACAGAGGTGCACAGTGGAATTGTTGGAGGGCACTTCTTTTGATGTAGACCAAATGCTTGCATACTCCACAACTGCCTCTAATGCATGCGAGCGCTCCATGTCTTGTATTTTGGCTTTTAAGTGCTCCATGAAATTTACTTTTTATGCATTGAGAAAGTTATCGTCTCCATGCCTTATCTTTGTATTCTAGACCACCTTGAACATGTTGCCAATCATCATAAATACTTCTAGAAGTAGCCTTAGTCTTGAAAATTCTAGACTTATTTTTCACAATGCTCTTAGAGGGAGGTCATCAATCCTTAGATGTTTTCTACACTAGGCTACTACTATGGTGGTTTTTCTATTTGGGCTTAGGTGACAAAGATTCTTTTGGTTGGGGAGACTTCGGCCAAGAGAATAGACCAACAACTTCCTAAAATTGTTGCTTGTCAATACTTGAGGGCTCCATCGTCTTCTTCTTTAGACTTTCTATTTCATGAGAGCATCATCACTAGGAAGTGGCTCCTTTGTTTCTTTCTTTTGACTTGATGACTTTTCAAGTACCACAAGTCCCTCCTATGGATTAGCAAACAACTACTTTAGGATGCTACACTTTTGATGTAGGTGTCTTTTCAAGATATGTTAGAAGCAACTTTTCAATAGTAAGCATAAGCTTCTTGATCTCTCCTTTTTTTGGGCTTGTTTTGACCCTTATTAGTCTTGATTCTTGACCTAGATCTATATTTAGGTCCCTTTCTCTTTCTCTTTGATTTATATGGGATGGGAATGGGGTCAATGAAGGTGGCTAAGCGGGTGGTTTTGGCAACCAATGATTTCCCACATAAAACCCTTGAGCATGCAGCTATGCTTTGGGAACCCATTGTGACTTTGTGCTAACTCTCCATTGATGCTTCTAACTATATGCCTTTCTCTTTTTTATGGATGAATTTCTCTTCCCGATAGCTTGAGAATCTATTGTAGTATGAGCAAGTTTAATCTTTCTTTTGGTTCCAAGAGGATTCACACTCAGTGGTTTCCTCTTGCCCTCTTGTGCTTGAATAGTTCTTTTAGAACTCTCTGGTTGTCCTCACTAGGATTTTGTTTTATCTCAAAGATAGGTGACTTGCCCTTCCCTTGAAGCAGTGATTAACTTGATGCTTGGCAAGCACAAGTGTATCATTTGTACTACATAGTCCACCTTGCAATGAGTTGCATGCTTGAAAGGTCATCCAAGCAAGACTTCCTTGGTAATATCCTCTTGATTTCAAAGCACATAGAACATGATGGGTATGCTCTTAGTCTTTACAATCAAGAAAATCTTGCATCTTTCTAGGAGAGAATGTGGTGATCCTCCAATTGGTCTAATAGCTACATTTGTTGGGATGAGATCGGGTTGCCCGATCTCAATCCATATATCATAAGTTAGGATGTTGCAATCTAAACCTTCATGTATGAGGGTGTCAATGATGAGCTCTCTCTTAGTAGTTAACTTGACTCTAAAGTATGTTGGAGCTATTAGCTCTTCATCATCTAGGTCAATGTTTGTGGCTCTGACCTTTTGGATGTTAGGCTAAGTAGACTAGGTTAGTGTACTACGAGATGCCTTGCACATTAGACAATTGTGATATTGGGTAGCCTTGGCTCGTGAGTTGCTAGCTCAAGCATCTTCTCAATAGATAAATGCATGGAACTGGTGCTCTTCCTTGTTGACTCCTATTATTTCAGAACTCGTAGACCTAAGGTTAGTCCCAGCAACATCAACTAAATATCACGTTCTCAATAGCCAGATGAAACTCATAACTCTTCTTGCTATGACTACTTCCTATGCGGTATTGTGTGTGTGCTTCTGCTCTTTGAATCTAAAGGCTTGTCAATTATTCCTAGATCTCTCAACTTTTTTTCTTAGAGTGCCTATCCTTCAAATTTATTTCTCTTTGGTTAAGATTCCTTGCAATCTTGCACTAAGTGCAAGTGTTATTAGCCTTTTTATGATATACTAATTTTTTGGGACCTTAATCTTCATTACACATTGATTATAATACTTGTGGATCCTTTTTCTTGAGATCAATTTGGCATTGTGAGCTTCAATCAATGTGTCTACTAGGATCCTTGATACAAAGTAGTTAGCTTTCTAATCACGATAGTCAACCAAAAACAAAGTATATTTCTTGATGACCTTTGAAGGTCAAATAATAGTGCCAAAGTCATACCACTTTGCAAGTTTTGGTCAATGAAGCAATTGAACCTCACTTGATTTTGGTACTAAAACAAGAAAGAATCAATTGGCTCTAAGCTTGGAATTTTCAATGCAACAGTGGAGTCTTAAGCTTTGTTAATGTCAAAATTGTGGGCTCGTCAGCTTGTCTTCTCAATCACTTCAAACTTGGTGACTCCTTGAAGGGGACATGAAATTATTTGAATTTGGCTTAGTACTATTGGTATCTTGGTCGAATGACTTCCCTCCCTCTTCCCCAACTTATAGTGCATCCTATGCCTAAATATGGAAGTGATTATTATGGTTGTGAGATATTGTATATGATGTTGCATGAAGTTCTTATTATTGTTCATATTGTTTTATTTTTGTGATTCCATAAAAATATGAATAACATGCTTGTTGGTGAGACAAGACAAACTTTCTTGCAGTTCTTTCTCTATATTTTTGGTGTTCTCTCAAGAGCTCCAAAATTACAACATGATTACTATCATTTGAGAAATTCTAAGCATTGCCAAGAGAAAGTAGCCGATCACAACAAAATACAAACTCACAATATTCTCTACTTGCATGGATACATGCATGTTTTGAGACATCCACAAAACACACCTATGATTCCACATGGTAGAATAACAAAGCGTTGCATTTACTATCTCTTCATGACTACCCTTTCAAACCACAAGTAAAATTTGACAAAAATCTCCACCAAAAAGTATCACCTTTCCTCCAAATGGTATACTACAACCCATTATGTCTTGCAAAGTTCTATCCAACACCTCAAAAACATTACGTAGCATCATTAGCACCTCATCCCAAATTATAAGACATGAAACCCTTAATAACTCAACCAACTAGACCTATACAGGAATGTTGTAGGAGGATATATTCTTAAGCTCCAATGGAATCTTAAACCTCGACTATATTGTTCATCCCTTTGGCAACAACAATTTAGTAATACCTCAAGATGTAATTGCTAGCACAACTTATTCCATCTCTTTGCAATTCTTGACCTACTCAAACCATCCAAATAGAACATAAAGCTACAAAAAATGAGTTTATAGTATCAAGCACATCAAGTATACCCTCCTTTGGTACTCATTCAAACTTCTCTCCATTAAACATGTGTGCTTTGCTAATGATCAATCTCAATATCTAACTCTTCATGAATCGAAGGATTCAATGACCTATCAATTTCCAACATTCCCTCAAATTTCTCAAAACTTTGGTCATATTGTTGCAAAATATCTTTCAAATGCATTAGGCCCAAATTAAAGATCACCTCCTAGACAAAATGTTCATGGCCACCTAAGGAGATCACTCAATGTAGAAGAATATCATCTATCAACTGAACCTTAAAATGATCTCACAATTGGCTTATGTGCACAAGATCACAAAAGTTTAATAGAGGTGCAAAAGTTACTCTTAATTTTCTATTTGTTTGCACAACCACAGCTTCCTCCATACACACATACCACTCATGATCATCCTCTAGCAAGCCCTTTGCAATGTAAGCAGCTTTAAAGGAAGGGTACAACACTACATCAACCATCCGAGCAACCCTTGCATACTATGAGAAGCATCTTTAAATACAAAGTTCACCTATAAATGGAAACACACACAAGATATGGTGGCAAACATCCCCTTTTTTTGTTCCAAATTTTCATTGTAGAACTCCAAACCCATTGTGCAAGAAACTCCTAATAAAGCAAGGCATTTAATTTTGGGTAAGCTTGATTGCACACAAACCATTATGTTAGGGTTGTCCATCGATGAATGTTGTCATCTACAAATCACATATTTGATATCAACATTGTCATCTACAAATCACATATTTGATATCAACATTGTCATCTACAAATCACATATTTGATATCAACATTGTCATGGAACACCACCACATTTTTCCCTAGTAAGTGTATGTACAAGTGAACAACATCACATTTTATGTGTGCACCTAATAATCGTAGATCCTCCAACATGCCTTCAAAGTAGAAATAAATCAAGCATCAAGGTACATTTGTATCTCATCAACATTGTCATCTCTTTTAAGCTCAATTTGTACATCCATTCACTTCAACATTGATGTGAGATTTATATGTTTGAGAGAGGTAAGGACTATAAGGCACAAACCATAGATTGTCAAGATAAGCTCCTCTAACCAAAAGATATCTGCCATCATTTCTTTCATATAAATAAGATGGCCATGGTTATCTTCTATACTTGTATTTGTGAAACTTTGTGGATAATGCCTCAAACATTTTCCATTTATCATGCATGGACTATTTGGACCAAGACAACCACATGGCCCATACAAATTAAAAGCAAAAATTGTCTCAAACATCTTTGGAAATTTGTCATGGTCGGGAAGTTCAATTCAAACAAACCTATCATAGTGATCTTCACTCTTACCTACAAGAAATATCCTTTAAGGAGAACTAATTGTGGATTGTCGCGCAATGATAGGAACCCAAATGATAGGGTGGCAAGATAAAATGAATAGGCTTCCTTTCTCAGGGGACGAACATAGAAAATACAACTTAGCCATGGAGATATGCGCATTCAACCAACTAAAATAATGCAACATCCACAACCTAGGGGAGTTAGTGCCATCTGATGAGCAATCATGTGGATGATAGAACAATGCAATCTTGCCAAGTACATGGAGAAGGTGGGGCAGGACATCGACCATAGCAAACATACCGAGTTTTTGAACAAGCCACGTTTTTGAAACTCCACAATAGTAACATATGCAACAACTCTCCTAAACAAATTTTTTTCACAAGGGTGTCCATCATGTCATTATGTTTCTGGTAAAAAACTATAGTGGTCAAGTCATGTTGCGTAGATCAGATGCAAGACTTGTGCATAGCAAAAAGAAGGAGCTCTCCTTACTCTCTTTTCTTATAAAAATTTGAAGGCATGACTCATAAAACTCAAAATAGACTTAAAGAAAAGTAAAGCAAAATTAAGCGACATACTATTGGATGTAATATTTCCCTATACATGGAGTAGGCACCTCCTCCATGCCATATTTATAATATTAAAATGAATCTTGCTTTACCCAAAGATAGGCCCTTTACGATCACTCTTTTCACAAAAGAGTTTGAGTTAACTAATTAGATAGTTATAAATAGTTGCACAACTCACAACTTCTGAGACCTATAAAATATTTTAAAAATATCTTCGATATATCTTCTAAAAATCTCAAGTATCAATAAATATTTACAAAGAGGATGTATCCATGCCTTAGAATAAATGGCAGTGCATTATCAAATAATTTACCAAAAAGGACTTTAGGACATGGGGAAGAGGGGGAGTGAGTGAGTGGTGGGCATAGTCCAAGTGGTCAAAATATGAAAGGATGTGGCCCGAGATGGAAAAGGACACATTAATTGAAAACAACTAATAATAGAGAGAGAAAAGAGATGAAGAAAGCAACCTAAAACTTCACGTCACATTACACTTATTTTTATCGACCTTGCCCTCCCAAATCTCCATCAATCTGAGCAAAATCATGTAGAATTGGGGCTTTCTCATTGAGACCTTCACATTGATAGCATTCATGTTGAATAATAATGGCAAGAATTTGTAGTCTTTCTTTCTCCTATTTGTTGTCTTTCTCTTTTCTATCTTCATTTGTACATAATATATATTCCTATGTGTGAGAGGGGAAAATAACCACATGCATAAATAATAAATATGGTTAATGAAGGCTGTTGGTGGATTGAAATGGAGTCTTGTTTAAGTATATCAATAGTCTAGTACATTAGGGGTGTTTAAATAAAAAAATTGCGAGAAATAAGTGTAAGTAGTCTCACTTTCTACATGATTTCATAAAATGATGATAAAATATTTTATTATGGAGTGTTATTTTCTAGTTTTCTTTGATTTCATGCTTGCATTGATTTGGATTTTGAATATTTCCACTCATTCATAAGAAAAATATTTAGAAATAAAGTAAAATACTTTAAAAATATTAAAAAAATAAAAATAAATGATGAATGCTTAGGTAGGAGAAGGTTGTTGAACCTAAACCACATCAAAATAAACTCATAAAATATTAAAAACATAGAAACATTAAAAACTATGCAAAAAAACGAGTTAGTAGTGCAAAGATAGCTTCAATGCCACCCATTGCGTCTAAAATCAATTAAGATTTAAATGATTCAATATTCCAATGCTATAGTGCTATTGTTGTTGTTATTTATATAGGGTTAAGACGATTATGTGCATTCTTTATGGACAAGGTAGTATGAAACTTTAGATCTTGGTGCCTTGGTTCAATGTTATATAGCCACAATACATGGATATGCATTCATAGGAAGCTTAAAGAATGGTTGTGTACTTTCATGCTAATTTCTTCATAGTTTTTTGTGTATATTTCATGCACCTAATACATTATAGGTTTCATGTTGCATACATTGTTGTACAAAAATTGTCTTCTTATAGACCAAGTGTGAGAGGAGATTCAAGCCATAGGATAGTATCTTTTGGGCATTTGTGAGACTAAGAAGAGTAATGTTCTTACATTTATATGCAAAGATGGAAACTTTGGCAAGAACCTGTAATGTTCCCATTACTTAGTTTATTTTAATAAACAATGTGCATATACATTTCAAAGAAAATTGATTTACGTTGCACATTTTTAAAAAACTAGCTCTAATTATGAAATTGGCTCTACTTATGAAGGTAATTGTTATTATTAATGAGGTATTATATGCCAATTCATGGAAGAAAGACTTGGGAAACCCTCCCAAGACTAGCTTATTAAAATTATCTTTGTAGTATAGAATAATAAAAAAAACTAGCCTAGTGGATAGTCACTTGGCAGTTAAGTGCACTTTGGTGACGATACTGTCGAGATGGGCAACCTCTTTGGAAGATTTTCCTACAAGCTAGTGGGAGCTTCTCACGTGTAGCCAATGGTGCCAACGAAGCCTTCGTAGCCCGTTGCCAAGCATGCCAAGGCCAAGATGCCAATGTCTATGCCTTGGTCGCCACCTTGGAGTGACGCTTGCCCAACGACGCAACCTGCAATGCGTCCTTGCCCAAATATTAGTTAATTTTTATCTTTGTGCTACAAAAATGGAGCTCCCTTGAAATCATCAATGAAGTCATAAAAAATGCTAAAAGAAAGTATTCTCTCTTTGTCGTCGATGATGTCATCAGAAAATGCTAAAAAGCAAGCATTCTCTCTTTACCTCCCAATTATTCTATAAATAGGGGGTAGAGCGTTACATAAAAAACAACGACCCGTGCAGAAGTCTCTCTACTGTTGACGTGACGAAGCTTTTTATACTAAGCCAAATCTCTCTCTCTCTCTCTCCACACCTGTAATTAACACAAGAGACGTTAATGGAGCTCCCAAGAGACGTCAAGATGCTGAGCGAGGTCACACTTAGAGAGCTCCCCAATGTGAAGAAGTAGTCGTTGCTAAAATGCAAGCAAAAATTAACCCCGAATCCATTCAACCTGAAGGACAGGTTATTCCACAACAAATCGAGGTTGCAGCCATAAACCGTAATTACGATGGATAGCCGAACGGAGATAATCAAGTTAGTACATAAGAAAAGGATCAAGATTAGTTAGAACTTACTTAAACTTACAAAAGCATGTTAGTATTATCAAATGCTTTTTAGGAAGGAACACGGAAATTGATGAAGGGGATAGATTCTATGCATCACATACATTGACAAATGTGTTAAAAATGTTTTATGGTTATGATTGTTTTTGGATTTGTGAATGATGAGTTATGGCTCTTATGATTTTGGGCTTGCACAGCTGGAAGAGTTGTGGATTGCGGTGGTTCAAGACATTGGGATCCCCAACCCAATGCTCCCTAACACTCTACGGAGTTTGGAAAAACTCACATGTAGGTGGGGTTGGTTTTTTGATCACTCGAGCACCTAAGAGGGCAAAGGGCCAAGTGGTAAGCGCCCCTGTTATGTAGGATGACTTTGGAGGCTCAGGGAATCTTAGAGGGGCTCTGAGCTAGTAAACTCCCTATTGACCACGGATGGAGTGCGATCACATGCAGCCCAATCCCGAGGGATTGGAAAGTCCTATCCTGGACAGTGTCTTTTTGCGAAAAGATGGTTTTGTACCACTCTGTGGAGTGATGGTAAAATAAAGTATCTAATTTCTGAATTGTTTATTATGTGCTAAAGATTGAGTTTAACGAACCCAATTTAACAAAGGAAGCTGATTTTATATGTCCAAGCAGGATTGGAAGGTCCTATCCTGGACAGTGTCTTTTTGCGGAAAGATGGTTTTGTACCACTATGTGGAGTGATGGTGAAATAAAGTATCTGATTTCTGAATTGTTTGTTATGTGCTAAAGATTGAGTTTAACGAACCCAATTTAACAAAGGAAGCTGATTTTATATGTCCAAGCAGTATCGTAGTATGCTTTGCTAATTAGAAAACTAAGCAAAACCCATTGAGGAAAGTGGGAGGCTTTGATCCTAATGATTGGATGCAAATGGCTGGGTAGACTCGATAAGTCAACACTAGATAGGGCTGATTAAATCGTGAACCTCCCAATACCAGTAGGAGTAGTTACCAGGTTTAATATCGTTTTAGGGGGCCAAAGCTGATATTTTACCTTATGGTTATGGGGATCAAGCTACACTCTTCCCGTCTCTCACTCTCTTTGAACCAAGTGTGGTGTTAACCTCACTCCTGCCTTTGATTGATTACAAAATGGTCTTTCTTAGGTGGGCATTAGATTACTGTTAGGGGTGACTTGTCCATGCTTCCCATGTGAAGTAGAACTAAGATTCCCATGTTCAACTAAGTCCAAGGTTTCCCATGGGGAGATGGGATGGTGATGTGCATGGATATGAATTTCAGTCGACTACTAAGAGGACTCCTCCGAGTCTGTTGGAGGAGGCACCTCACAAAACCAAACCTAACCATGCAAGGCAATTTGTGTTAAGAGGCCATGGAAATTAAATAAGTGGAGCCTTTCATGTGTCTAACATGGTGTTTATGACCATTTATGTTTGGGGATCTCCTACTTGGAGTTTAGGACTAGGTGGCTAGCTTGGACTACAAAACATATTGTCATAGTTTAGGCCTAGAAAGCTAGCTTAGACTATAAAACACGTCTCCTACTTGGGGATCTCCTACTCAAAATTTAGGGCTAAGCAGCTAGCTTGGACTACAAAACACATTGTCTCAGTATGTCTAGTGACGATAGCTAGTCACTCATAGCTACAGGGCCTTGAGGGTTGGTGATTTGAGATATGATGATACTCTAGCATGATTGAGCCACTATAGGGCCCATTTTAGGTCTCAAGTGCTAGCATTAGTACCTTTGCTAGAGTTAAAAGCTATCCATTCCAATTTTATAAAAAACTTACTGCCATCCTCAGTAGGCTCATATCAAATAGTAGTCATGCTTTGAGTTTGGATCTAGGATAATCTCCTATGCAAACACTTCCCACTTAAGAAGATTTAATAAGATCAATTAGAGATCTTCAACTAATGCATAAATTTATGGAAGATTCCTTAGTCAAAATAACGGTCCCTCTTTTATCTTGAGCATAGTAGTTGCCAAAAAAAATATCATCTCTTACTGAGCTAGTACATTAGGTATTTCGCTCTTAACTATGTGTTTGCACGTATCTCTCTTGGCCTCTCCACCTAAGCCTCTCATGTTCCAACTCACTAGCATGAGTCTATGCATGGTATTCTAATCATAAATCTCAATCTCCTAATCATCCTCCTCATTTTTTCGCTTGGTTTGAATATTTTCTTTGCTAGTATGGCTCTGTTGCTTAGAACCAACACACACACATGCACGCACACGAGCACGTGCGTGCACACACGTGCGCGCGCACACACACACACACACACACACACACACACACACACACACACACACACACACACACACACACACACACACACACACACACACACACACACACACACACACACACACACACACACACACACACACACACACACACACACACAAGTAGAGGGCTAGAGAAGAAAAGCTAGGAGAAGAGCTTGGAAGTAGGACTGCCAAGTGGCAAGGTGGGTGAAGGCAACGAGGAAAACAATGTACACACACAGAGAAGTAGAGGGCTAGAGAAGCAAAGCTAGGAGAAGAGCTTGGAAGTAGGACCGTTAAGTGGCAAGGTGGGTGAAGGCAACGAGGAAAACAATGTGCACACACATACAAGTAGAGGGCTAGAGAAGCGAAGCTAGGAGAAGAGCCTGGAAGTAGGACCGTCAAGTGGCAAGGTGGGTGAAGGCAATGAGGAAAACAATGTACACACACACACAAGTAGAGGGCTAGAGAAGCAAAGCTAGGAGAAGAGCTTGGAAGTAGGACCATCAAGTGGCAAGGTGGGTGAAGGCAACGATGAAAACAATGTAGAGGGTTTCTTGAGGAGCACTTTGTGGATGATGACTTGCATATAGTGGAAGGATGTGCACCATAAACTAACATGCAAACAAATAGAGAGAGAGAGAGAGAGAGAGAGAGAGAGAGAGAGAGAGAGAGAGAGAGAGAGAGAGAGAGAGAGAGAGAGAGAGAGAGAGAGAGAGAGAGAATTATAAAAACATTTTGCAAAAATTACCATATACTAAGCTTTATTTGGACATCATTAATATCACAAAAAAATTGCAAAATACAATAAGAAAAATTATGAACTTTAGATCCACATTTTGATGTTTTTGGGCCATACATGCACCATTTGAGCTTTGTTTTCAGTGTTTATTGTTGGATAACTGATGTGTGATACATGACATGATATATGGATATATTTGATAGCAGTTGGACACATATATACTATCATATCATTGAAACTTAGTTTAAATGTATTTTCTTAGGCATTTTTAATGCATTTTAGTCTCAAATTTGAGTGATTGACACTTAGGTCATGTTCACGTGCTTGAATTGTGGTTTGACACATTGCATATTGTTATTTTTAAAATTTTTAATAGAAATTATAATATTACAAACAACATAGATTGCTTAAATTGACAAGTTAACTAAGGATAACTACAATGTTTTCAGATTGGGGAGAGGTCAATGGAACCTCATTACATATGAAGATGCATGCCCTAAACTTCTTAAAGAGCCTATGAAGGAATAAAAGAAGGCCTAAAAGATTGGACAAGTAAAAACATGAAAATTTTACTTTGGATATTTATATGCATTTTAGAGAAATTGATCTTGCATATGAAAAAGGCTAGTATATATAAAGATACTTTAGAGATTATTGAGAAGATGTATGACACTTGCACAGAGGCAAGAAAGATACAAACCAAAGTAGAGATTGTATGGTGTATGGAGTGGAAATCAAAGCATTAGTGATTGTAATGAAAGAAGTTGAGAGGAGAAGAGTTGAAGAGAGAGAAAGAGAGCAAGAAGAAGAAGGAAGAAGACTAGAACAAGAGAGAAAAGAGGAGAGAAGGAAGGAGGAAGACATGGAAGCAGGAGATGAAGTGAAGAGTATGATCTTGATAATAACTGGTTGCCCTTATCTAGGGATCTTACACCTTATATACCTCGATCAATGTGACTGGGTGTCTAAACCTTAGTCGTAGGCGTGTGTCCCACTTATTATAATCCATCCCCAGCTTGAAGGTTTTTTTCCTAAAAGACAAGGAGAAGTAGATGGGAGTGATGGGTGGGATAAGGGAGGGTTGCAAAGTACTACTATGAGCCCTTTGACAATGAAAATTGGGTGGGTAGAGACTAGGGATAGCATGTTATCCAAGATAGTCATGCTGAAGTAAACAGGTCATAACTTTTGATAGGATACTCTAAATAGGGCGTACCACATGTCGAAATGGAGCTTATGGCAAGTACTTTCAGCCTATGTAGGATGCACATGCCTGAGATTTGAATAAGTACAAAACTGTTCTAAAATAGTGTGCAGTTTGTAGGTAGAGGGTGGTCCATTGGGACATGACTGGCTAGTCTTCCAGCCGTTGGGCCTCATGGAGGTAGGGGAATTCATTGAAAATGGTTGCTATGCACCAAGAGGCTTCTTCCAGGGGTAGGCGTTGCCATTTCATGAGGCATTCCTTAATGGATTGGGATCGTAAGTGCTTATCTTGCTGCCCAATGATTGGTTCAAGGATATATTGAGTGAGGCCTTCTTCATCTATGGGGGGGAGTTCTTCCACATAGTCTACTGAGGAGCCTACAAAGGGTTTCAACTGGCTGACATGAAACACATTGTGGATTTTGGTGGTAGGGGGGAGTTCTAAGCAGTAGGCCAAGTCACCAACTCGCTTTAGGATCCGGTATGGGCCATAGAAGCGGTGAGCCAGCTTGTTACTTGCTGACCTCTTTGAGAGTCGAATAGCGGGACTTAGGTACTTTCAAAGGAACAATTCCCCTTCTTAGAATTTCAAATACCTTCGTTTCTCATCAGCATAGAGTTTCATGTGTGTTTGGCCCTTTTGAAGGTTCATTTTACATTTCTGAAGTAAAGCTTGCATGCAATCCAACTCAGCTTGACTTTGAGGATTGATCTTATCATTAAATAAGAATGTGGGAGGGAGGGGAACCCTAAACCCATATAAGGCCTCAAAAGGGGAAACTCCAATGCTAGAGTTTGTGGAGTTATTATATGCAAACTTAGCCAAGTGGAGCCATGTATCCCAACTATGCTGTACATTATGGCAAAAGTGTCTCAAATATGTCTCAAGCCATTTGTTCACTCTTTTAGTCTGGCCATTAGTCTAAGGGTGGTATGCAGTGGATGGAGCAAGCTTGGTCCCCATGGAGGTGAAAACTATCTGCCAGAAGTTATTCATAAACTTTGCATCCTGATCATGTACTGTGACTTGTGGTAAGCCATGCAACTTGAAGACATTTTCCACAAACTGAGTGGCCACTTGAGAGGCAGTGTATTGGGTCTTAGTGGGGATAAAGTGGGCAGCTTTGGTGAGGCGATCAACTACCACATAGATACTATTTCACCCTTTCTTGGTCGTAGGAAGGCTAGTGATAAAGTCCATTGTGATGTGAGTCCATTTCCCTTCATGGATAGGGAGAGGCTATAAGAGGACCATAGGCCTGAGTGTATTGTCCTTGTTTTGTTGACATGGAACACATTTGGTCACAAAGTCCTTGACATCCCTCCATAAGCATTTCCAATGAAAACTCTTGGCAATCCTGTCATATGTTTTGAAAATACCGAAGTGACCAACAATGGGGAAAGAATGCATCTCTTCCATGATCTTCTGGTGCGTGAAGGGGGAGGTGTGGGAGATGACAATCTTCCCATGGGACAAAATAAGGCTATACTTGAGCTAATATTGGGAGTTTTCAGCCATGAAACCATGCTGTAATTTCTGAAATATGTGGCTGAAGTGATCATCTAACAAGTAAGCCTCTTGAAGCTCTTCAACCCAATCGCTGTGCAATTCAGAGATAGAGGATACTCTGTATGCCCACATTTGAGAAAGTGAATCAGCCACAATATTATCCTTGCCCCTAGTGTGCAAAATGTCAAAGTCATAGTTTTGTAAAGTTTCCACCCATCGCCTTTGCTTAGGAGTCAAAGTGGATTGAGTCAAGAAGTACTGAAGGACTCAGTAGTCTCTTTTCACATAGAAGCAGCTGCCATACAAATAGTGGTGCCATTTCTTGATGGCATGGAGGATGGCCAATATCTCTTGGTCATATACATTCATTTGCATCTCCTTCTCATCGAGTTTGTGGCACTCAAATACAATCACACCATGCTCTTGCAATAATACTACACCAATACCCCAGCCTGGCATCACAATGAATGGTAAATAGCTTAGAGAAGTCAGGGTGGCAAACAAGGATGGGCGCTGAAGTGAGCGCGTCCTTTAACTGCTTGAAGCTATGATCCGTAGTGGCATCCCAAAAGAATGACTTCTTTTTTAAGCGATCAATGAAAGGTGTTGTAATGGTGCCATAGTTTTTAATGAAGCATCTATAGAATGAAGAGAGACCAAGGAAGCCACACAAAGAAGTGGTGGTGGAAGGAGTGGGCAATCTCTAAGACATTAAACCTTCTTTGGGTCAGCCTGTATGCTATTTTTGCTCACAATGTGTCCCAAGTACTCCACAAATGTCAGCATGAAGGTGCATTTGCTCTCCTTAGCAAAGAGTCAATGTTTTCTCAATATGTCACACCCTTCAGACATGTGTCAAGTGCTCCTTGGACAACTTGCTGTAAATGAGGATGTCATCAAAGAAAACAAGGAAAAACTTGAACAGAAAGGGTTGTAGGACTTTATTCATGAGGATTTGAAATGTGGTGGGGCATTAATCAACTCAAAAGGCATTACTAGAAAATGATAAAGTCCACGATCAATCCTAAAGGCCATTTTGATCTCATCTCCCTCCCTCATATGAATCTAATGGTAGCCAAAGCACAAGTTGATCTTAGTAAAAAAGCATGCCCCTTTCAACTCATCCATCAAGTCATCAATTTGTGGGATGGGGTAGCGGTTCTTCACCATGATTTTGTTCAAGTCTCTGTAGTCAATGCATATGCGAAAGGAGCCATCTTTCTTCTTGACTAACAAGACAAGGGATGCATAGGGGGAAGAACTCAGTTCAATAAAATTTTGAAGGTCTTTATGGATGAAGTTTGTGTATCTTCAAGTAAGGCTTTTCATTGTGAAATCCTTTATATGGTTTTAGGGAAGCTTGGTACACTAGGAGGTCAACTCAATCCAAATAAATGTTTTTTGGCTAGAAGAACGATCAAGATTTTAGACATAGTCTCAAAAAATGGGATCTAGTTTGATGATGATATACTCAAAGCTCTACTACTTCATTCTCCTCCTCAAGATGTCAAACAATTGCTTACTTTCATCTAGAAGATAAAGTTTATGAGTTGGTTCATAGGATTGTGTCTAAGATACTTTATTGTCTTTAACAAGTTACAAAAAGTGGAATATTGAAAGAAGGAGATATGGTTTTTATTCATGTACGATCAAAGAAGAGCTCCTTATCATTGGGAGAGTTTAAAAAACTAATTCCAATGTATTTTTCGGACCCTATAGGATCCTCCAGTGCCTAGGGCCCAATGCCTACAAATCCCAACTCCCCGAGAATGTAAAGGTTCACAATGTATTTCATGTTAGCTTGCTAAAGAAATACGTATCCAATCCTAGCCATGTACTCAATGATGAAAAAGTTGTAATGCCGAGCCAAGGAGTCCTTGAGCTCTGGCCAGATAGAATCCTAAACACTCGAGAGAAGCGATTGAGGAGTAGAACTCTCAGAGAGTACCTCATCCAGTGAAAGGACTATCCAGAAGAAGATGCTACATGGATTGATGAGAGTACTCTCAACCAACAATACCCCCAATTCCTTTCAAGATGAGGACATCTCGATCCCTTAAGGGGGTAAGGATGTAATAGACCCCCCTCCCCCCCCCTCTTTTCGCTTGTTCCATAAGGGGGCCATTTGTACCATATTGTCCTTGATGGGGCTAATTCATATGGGGTGCATGGGGGCTCCTAGGGAGAGTGGGGAAAATTCAACCAAGGTGGGAGAAGGCCTCGAAATGGATGTTGGCTGCATGGTGAATAGGGGAATTCAACAGGGACTCATCATACGCATGAGAGGGTTCACCCATATCATAGGTAGAAGGGGAAATTCCCTTAGCACAAAGTATACCATGTGGACTATGCAATGGTTCCTGATGTGGAGGACGTTTAGACTCATGCCTAGAGTCATTGGCCTTCTCTTGGGATGAAGCGGTCGCTAATTGAGAAACAAGAGCAGTGAGTTGCTCCAAGGTCTATTGAGTCTTCGAGTTTGAGAGAGCCATGTGCTCAATCGCTTCATCAAATTTGGACATCATTTGGCAGTGGTTGGTAACCATATCATTATGTCGTTCCATATGACGAAGTTCATGCTGACAAAGGATATGATTGAGAAGGGTGTACGGCTCCATTTTAGGCATTTCCTCATGTATGTCACCATGGTAATCTTGTGCTGAGCTTGGTTCTTCATTCATGGATGTATGGGAGTCTCTAATCTCCCTCTGTAGTTCCTCTTGGGCCTTGCTTTTGACTTTTTGGCCAACCATGTGGATGCAGTCCACAAGACTTGCTATCAGTAAAAGGGGTGTAACTCTTTGTAGGAAACTTTGATTGATGATGTTTTTGGCTCAAGTCAGAGGGGACAAAGTCCTCTTTGAGATGAGCTATTAACCTTTGTGACAAAAAATGATCAGAATTTTTTGTAATGGATTTACTTTGCCTGCGGTCTCTACCCTGTCCACAGTGACCCTAGTGCACAAAAATGGACATAACTTTCAAACTGTAGCTCCAATTGGGGAGGTTTTTGATTCAAACTAGAGGGGACAAAGCCCTCTTTGAGGTGAGCTATAGGGTTTACTTCTAGATTCAAAATAATAATTTTGCAATAGGATCTTCTTAACTATCTTGTAGGACTGTGACCAAAAACACTATTTGGCTCTTATTGCAAAAGCTTCGTATGTTTAGAAAGGCTTGATCAGCAATATACATAGCATAGTGAGCATACTGAGCACTATCTCAAGCATCATTGCATACTTGTTTGTTCTAGTATCAATGCATAATTAAATCCATTGCCATACATCTCTTTGAAGGCATGCACTTCAAGTGTCATACATGGGTGCCATTAGCCTTGTGGGGGGTATCCAATGGAAATCATTGTATCAGGGAGAGTGAAGCTCATGGGAAGTACCTACACTTGCATACAAGTATTAGACTTTGTTTCATTGGGAGGCGGGAAAAGTTTCCCCCGGGCCAGGTTGTGCACCCCTTCAGGGTCTTAAGTGGTAAGGGAGGGTCACCTCTCTTTTGGCTTACCACCTTGTCTCGCATCGACCTTTTTCCTAAACCGGAGTATACATGGCAGACATTTTAATTAGGCAATGATCATGAGATGCATTGGAAAAGAGACATTGGACCTTTCCATGAGATGCAAGGAATGTCAAAGGTTAGGGTAGGGATTACCTTGGTAGTCCAATGACTCATTGGCTGCTACTTACCCAATTTACAATGGCTATTATTCATTTTGGGGCTCATCCAAGATCACAAGGCAAAATGGAGGTTAATGTCAGCTAATACAATGAATTTAGGAAGAGCTATGATGCATGCATACGAAGAGGATTGAACTATTAAACCTATGCAATCTTGAATCTCTCCAACAAGGGATTAAGCTTAGGAAGTGGCTACATTGAGAGATTAAGATCAGATTGGCATACCTCTTTAATGCTTGGGAAGACTATTGAAGCATAAATCATCATGATGCCCGATTGCTCCATCGATCAAGTCCGGTTGGTTGGGGCCATCTATGGAAGAAAACTTCAACATTTGAATGCTTTTACTGAGGAGGATGGCTCTCGTGCTTGTCCCCAAACTTGAGCTTCAGAGAGGGAAAGCTTCAAGTGAAGCTTTCATGGCTGCCCACAAAGCTCCCATGCATGCTGAACTCCATGTCTTCATCTAGGTGAGAGGGTTCATTCACGGGCTGAAGGGCTTGTGGGGGTTGAGATCTGAGGGTCAAAGATGGCTTTAGTTAAGAATCCATGGCTGCCCCAAACTATCCCTAACTGTTTGTTGGGGGTAAAGGTGCCTCTGCCTAGCTGCCCGTGTATTACAATACTGAGAGTACTCGCCATTGCACACTGCAGGTAGTAGTGGGCGCTCATCACAGTCACTTATTCTTTATTCTTTTAGTGAAATTTTGAATAAAGGAAGACCCGGCCACACATTGTGGTTGTTGGAGTATCCACTTTGAGTTTCACTCTCTTTCTTGTGCTTGCTCTCCATCCGCCATAGCTCTTGCCGCCAAGCTTCTTTCTCATGGGTTCCACTTCCCTTTCAATTGATATCAGAGCAAAGGCATTGGAGCTTGCCTAGCCTTCTCTTTAGCCCGAATTTGAAGAGCTTCAACCCAAGCTTGGCAGCCATGGCACCTTCATTTGCAAGTATGTTTTGATCTCCTGCCTCCTCCCTGAGCTTTTGGCCTTCCATTGGCACCTTGCAGGGATGTATCGGAGCCCCCTCAACATTGCCAAGTGCTTCAGAGCACTGCTGAAGACCCCCTAGCCCACAGGAACAGCTAGCGCAAAATGCGGCACATTTTTAGGGGGCTGGGCTAATTTGTTCCTGGCATTGTGAGCTTCTTTCCCGGCTTTTCGGCACTGTTGGAAACCTTCTTGATCATTGTTGGACTCCCCGGCATTAGTTCTTAGCTCCTTGTGATTGATTCAAGTGCTTCCACCTTCAGCCATTGCTATATACATAGTCCGAGGACTGTCAAAACAAGGTAGCACTTGACATTTACTATTTGATGCTTCTTGGCATTGCTCATTTGACGCATATTGATGCCTGGTAATGCTCGGATGCTATGGGATGCTATGTCTATGCTTTGGGACTGATTTGAAGCAGATTTAGGCACCGATTGAGCTTCATTTAATAGTAAATATGCTACTGTAATATAGTGGGCTGAAGCTCATTTACTTGGTGAATGCATTGGTTCTTGGATCCGAGGTGCTTACCGCAGATTTGAATGATCATACCAATGTATTTGGAGATTGTCAAATGCTTCTTTTTTGTTCCAAAATGCTTTTGAGCTTGGATTAGGCTCTGCCTTGGTCGTCATTCATTGGTATTTGGCTTCAGTTGGTATGCTTTGGACCGATTTATGCCTATTGTCATTGCTTGACATTTAGGCTTCTTGCATTTATGCTTTGGTTAGATATGGATGCCACTTGGCTTGCCCATGCTTGACAGTCACTTGGAGCTTCCTCTTCAGATGTATTTGAGCATTTTGGACCTACTAGACATTACATTTGGTTGTTAGTTACATGCTATTTGAATGCTTTCAGGATTATGCTTTACGGGTTTGAGATAGCTTGGGATTTATACTCCAGATGTATCCTACTGGGATTTGGCATGTCTGATGCTATGTACTTGATGTATTTGAGCATTGCTTGCTCTATTTACATCTAACTTTACTTCTAGTGGGAGCCTCTTAGCATATTTGGATGTACACACCATTTTACTTACACTTGAGCTTGAGCTTGTGGGACAGTTACATGCATTTGCTCTCTTGAGAGCTTTATGTCTGCAATTAGTGTATAGTGGGCTGATTTGATACACCTATTGGGACAGGCACCTATCTCTATCACAAGATTGTCGGTTTTGTATGCAACTTGGATGATTATGCATTGAGCTTCTTGCTCTATCAGTTGTGCTTGTGCTTGGTCTCTTCTCTTACCCCAAGACCCATTACATGCATGACTTCTAGACCTATGAGATGTCTCTTCCCTGACAGGTTATTGGTTTGAGAGTTCTTGGTACCTTCTTGCCCCTTGACACTCACTGTTGGATGTATCTTGCTACTTGGCAATTGCAGTGACATATGTATCAATGAATGCTTCACTTTGGGACAGGTCTACATACTGCTGTCATTTATTCCAGCAAGCTAAAATCTACAGATTTCGAGCACTTCTATGAGGATAATACTTACTATTTGATGTTATCTTGGCCATATTTGGTGGACAGGTGGTTCTCTTGGTGATATCCACTCTTTCAGCTAGTTTTAGCAATGGTTTTAGTGCATTTTTTGCTAATTATAAAAAATTGTAATTTTACTTTTTTGCTTTGATTTGGGATAGTATGGCTGGTCATCTAAAAGACACAACTCTCTTTAACATTGCAAAGTTGGATGGTACTAACTATGGGTATTGGAAGTCCCAGATATGGTAGGTTTTGGTGCAGAAATTGCAGATTAAACCCTTGAGTTTCAAGGGAGTTAAACCTAAGGATATGGATGATGATGTTTGGATGAAAGTTGATGAGCTATGCAAGTCTACCATTATTTTGTCACTCTTAGAAGAGGTCCATCATAATGTTGTTGAAGATGAGAATTAGAGCACATGTGATTTACGGGAGAAGATTCAGGAGCTTTATGTGCAGCAAAGTCCTACGTCACAGATGTATTGGCTGAAGCAGTTAATGGACCTTCGCATGAAGGAGGGGACATCCTTATCATCTCATTTCAGTCAGTTTCATGCTATCATGAAGAATCTATTGTCACAGGGTATTGAGTTCAAAGACAACTTGCACCAGTTGTTTCTACTTGGCACCTTGCCTGAATCATGGGATGTCTTTTGTACTGCCATATGCATGAACAAGCTTGATGGGCTGAAAATCAAAGATGTTGAGAGTGCTTTATTGATTGAGGAAATCAATAGGAGAAACAATTATGCTTCCCGATCTTCACATGCATTGACCGTTAGAGGTGGCAAACATGGTAGGCATGATAATGATCATAAAAGCAGAGACTCTCAGAAGTCCATGTCCAAGTCACGTGGTTGCAATAAGTCCTGTGGACGGAAGTCAGATCTTACATGTCATTATTGTGGGAAAGTAGGACATATTAGGCCGCAGTGCCATAAGATGCACGATGATAAGTGCAAGGAAAAGGGAAAAGAGAAAGTGCATGACAAGTCTTTTGAGCGCAGTATTGTACCTTGCAAAGTCCAGTGTGAAGATAGAAGAGGTTAATGTCATGCAGGCCACTGATTTAGATGATGATTACATACTTGCAGCTTCTTCATGCGATGCCTTACAGGCTTCTGAGATACATTCTATGTATGTGTAGTGCTGGCTTTTGGATTTGGGTGCATCATTTCATGTGACACCCTGTAGAGATTGGTTTCATACCTATTGTACCATCTCTGGTTCTGTGCGTCTTGGTGATGACAGGTCTCTTGACATTGTGGACATTGAAAATGTTAGACTGCAGTTTCCTTTGGGCAGTTCTTTTGTTTTGCATGATATATGCCATATACTTTCGTTGACTCGCAACCTTATGTCAGTTAGACAGCTTGATAATGCATGGTATTTTGTGTCTTTTGGAGACTCTACATGGAAGATTACTCGTGTGGCAGGCTTGTGCTTGTAAGAGGTGCCGAGTCTGGTAGCCTCTATCCCTTACTTGTATCTAGAGCTACCTTGGATCATGTTTAATTTGTGGGTTCTATCCCCCATGTATCCCTCTAGCAGGCTCGTTTGGGGCATATGTCCCTTAAAGGAATGAAAATGCTCTATGCTTTGCAGTATCTTCCGCCTTTTGAATCTTTACATTTTGATTCTTGTGATCATTATTTGTATGCTAGGTAGACTAGAAATATGTATAAAAAGTCTGGTAATAAACGCATGGGTGAGCCCTTGGCTCTTGTGCACTTAGATGTATCATAGGGGCACAGGGACGCGTCCCCACACTTAAAACCTTAACAGACAGGGTTGGATGCATTAACATAGCCTAGAACTTGTTAATAGATTGGACTCTAATATCCCCACACTTAACACATAACATGCACTTGCAATTATAAGGAAAGGGTTAGAAAAACTTGGCCCGTTTCACGTATGGTCAAAGGAACCGTCACTCCTACAGAAGGGTTGGAGTCGGATGCATGAGGTACCACGACTCATCGCTCCAATGTTTAGTTAGCATGGCAGGAACCATGGAGTAGCACCCAGGGAGATATCTGGTCGATAATGTTAGATATGATCAATGCCCCACCCTCATTAGGTGCTACCAATGATCCATGGTGCTCAAAGTTGTAAGGCCCCCATTATGAGGAGAAGCCAAGTGTGAGCCCGGACATTGGTGGAGTCCTGACTTGTATATCAGATGAGGTCTATGTGACCGGATGGCAAAAAGGTGACCCGCCCCCGGCCCGATGGTAAAGGGAATATTCCCTGGAATATTCCCTGGCCGACTAGTGGAGGCTCATATGGTAGGTCGGTCAGCAGGCCGACCTAACGACCTTCGCGGGCTATAAAAGCTAAACCCTTTCGCAGCCATCTTACACTCATCTTTCACCCAGTCAGAGTTGTTGTTCCAGCTAGCCTTAAACTCTTCACCTATCTTCTGTCTAGATCGCCATCTAAGCTTCACACAGTGGAAGCGCACGGGTGGACAGAGCCATCTTTGTATCAGTTGTTTGGAGTTAAAGAATTTACTGATTCTCCTCTTATCTGTTGTGATGGTTTGCAATAATTATAAGCATGCTTATGGAGGGTTGCCCACCAATATCCTACAAGTAAGGCCTTTCTAGCTGTCGCTTCTCCTACGAAGTATCCACCACATGGCTCGTCATGGCATGCTTTCAATACTATGCCGATTTCTTTTCCTACAACACATCTTCACAAGACTTCGTCCTTGTCTTTCTTGTACAAGGTGTAGGGGGATGATTCCAATAGAAGCTTTTTTTTCTCACGGCTCAAGATGCCAGGGGGATACTGTTGGGTTGCCAAGAGGTTGGCTATGTCTGCGTACCATGGGGTAATTGTTTCAACTAGAAACAAGGAAGCATCAAGAACGATTGGATCATCTGGCTCTTCTCCATCATCACTTTGAGGGATTCACTTCAAAGTCAAACTCTTGAAACAGAAGGAGCCATCTCATCATTCTTCCCTTCATGTCGGCCTTGTTCATCAGGAAGGAAAGGGCTTCATGGTCCACGTAGAATTTAAAATGCATCGACAACAGATATAATGTCAGAACTTCTCCAAAGCAAACACCATTGCTAGACACTCAAGCTCTGTCACTGTGCTCTCCGTCGGTTATTTTTGACTTGCATAATAGATTGGTTGATCTAATTTAGAGGGGCTCTTTTGGCATAAGAGTGCACCTAGACCTTCAACTGATGCATCAATGTGAACATGGAACTCCTTCATCCAATTAGGAGGCTGTAGGATGGGTGCTTCAATCTAACATTGCTTCAAGTTATTAAATGTCTCATCATAATCAATGGTCCATGTAAACTCAGCATCTTTTCTTAGGAGTTTATGCAAAGGAGCTGCCTTCATCGCAAAGTATGCAATGAACCTTCTGTAATAGCCCGCATGGCAAAGAAATCCCCTCAATTGCTTAAGGTTAGTTGGGGCTGTCAAGGTAGAAATCTTCTCAATCTTAGCAGGGTCTATTGCTATCCCTTGTGCAGAGACAATGTGGCCTAGGAAAACTCCTGATGCGACACCAAAAACACATTTGTCAGGGTTGAGAGAAATCCTATACTCTTGGCATCTGTCAAAACATTGCTCTAGGTATCCCCAATGCTCACAGATTAGGCTATAGACACACAAAAGTCATCAAGATACACCTCAATGAAATCATGCAAATGGTTCTGAAAGGCAGGCATCATCGCTTGTTGGAAGATAGCAAGAGCATTACAGAGCCCAAACGGCATCACTCTATAAGCATAGGTTCCCCATTCTATTATGAAGGTTGTTTTGGATTGGTCTTCTTCTGCGATTTGGACTTGGTTGTATCCGTTATATCCATCCAAGAGGGAATAAAGCTCATGGCTTGCCGCTGTGTCCAACAGTTGGTCTATGAAAGTGATAGAAAATGATCATTCTTTTTCTTGGAATTCAGCTTTCGAAAGTCCACACATATTCAAAGTTTCCCATTCTTCTTGGGTACGACCACAATGGGTGAAACCCATTCATTATTAGCCACGAGATAAATGAACTCAACTTTAAGGAGCTTCAATAATTCAACATTCACTAGAGTAGAATTATTTGGATTCATATGCGTCTGTCTTTGCCTCACAGGTTTGGCATCAGGCTCTAGATTGATATGGTATTGGCAAATCAATCCCCTTTAGATCTTTATACGACCATGCAAACACATCTAAGTTCTCCTTTAGTAGGTCTCACAGGACCACTATTTCTTCTTCTGGAAGATTTAGAACCACTTTCAGGTGACCTTCAGTACAGTCAGTATCCACAAATGTCAATTGCTTGTCACCTTTCACTTCACAGATAAATGTTCCACAAATTACTTGTGGGTAGAGATCCAACTCCTTCAAGGAAGTGGTCTCATCTTCTGATGATGCACTGGAACTACTATTGTCATTTAATGGAGGCTTAGCTCGCTCTTTGGGAGACTGAAGGGTATCATTAAGGTTTCGAGTTTGGGTTGGAGATGAGTTACTTCTTGGCTCGAGAATTCACCTTCTAAAGATGCATCCAAGAATGTCACATAACATGAACTTCTTGCATTCTGTTTGAGCTATAGGGCCGGGGGTTGTTGGCAGAGTGCATCATCATCATCTTCTTTAAGGAAGGGTAACTTTGGACGACAAGAGACAATGCTAAAGGAAGGCCTAATCTTCTTAATCAATTTCTTATAAAGGCTTTGCATATGACATGATTCATGGATCAGTCCAAAGGGTACCACAATCATTCTGTTACACAAATGGGGATCTTTTGCTTCTAAGGCTTCAGGAATGTCTTCCTCATCTCTGCCTTTTGTGAGTAGGATAGATCCTTCTAGGTCGCTTTCATAATCTTCATCTACATTATCACTTTCATTCTCTTCAAGTTCTGTTTCTACATATATTGGTGTTTTGTAAGAGAAGGACAAGCTCTCTGTTATGTCCTATGCTTCTACTTCTATCTCTGTCTCTGCTTCTATCTCTACGACTACCATGTAACAGGGAGAACATTACATCCATGCTTCTATTTCGCTGTTAGAGGTGATTTCATAAGTCAATTCGGGTTTAGGCAAGAGGTATTCTCCCATGGACAAAGACTTTTCTTCCTTCGGTAGTTGGCTTACAATACCCACTATTAGGGACTGTGCCTCTATTTTGTTGGAAAAGATCTATTTGATAGCCTCTTCATCTCCTGATGTACCATCTATTACTTCATTGGAGGAATATGTCATGACTTTGATGGACGTAGATCCATTACCTTTTTGCAATCCATACAACTTCAATACCACTTTATTGGGTCCTCTGTCTAGGGTTAAGGTTCCTTTGAACCAGTCCATCCTTGCTCTTACTTCCAAAAGCCAAGGTCTTTCCAATAGCATAGGATATGAGGTCCCGTAGGAATTTGGTTTGATCACCAAATATGTCAGCCAATAGTTTATTCTTGCAAGGGTTGTTTTTACGTATGGGAGGATGCCCAACGGTTTGATTCTACTTTGGTCTGCCAATCTGATAAGCCACTGCGTAGGCTACATTCCTTGCAAGCCTAGATCATTCATTGTCACATCCATCATTATGTTTTCTGATGAGCCTCTATCAATCAATGCATCTGCAATAAAGCATCCTTCTATCCATACACCAATCTCTAGGGTTTCAGGATCCAGGAAGGCGTTAGCCACATCTACTTCCTTCACGGGTTTTGAGGCTCTGTTGGACTTTGTTGTTATTAGGGGAGCAATCCTTAGGCCGCATCTTCTTTTCAAGATACTTTTGAATCTTTTTGGTAACTGAGAGATAGCATCAGCAACTTTCTGAATGTTAGGTTTGGTTTCAAGGTGCCTACGTCTTTGACCAAATCATACTCTTTGATAGGATCCACATGCTTTTCCAATCGACTAGGAAATGGGGCCGTACCCACTTTTATCTTCCATTTTTCTACTATGAGTGGCAATATCTGTGCTTCTTCTTCATAAGCATGTACTTCTGCGTCCTTCATTTCCTAGACCTCTGGTCCTGTCTCTACAACTGTCTTTGTAGCTCTCTGTAGCTCTGTAGTGCTTTGTACTACATTATTCTGGACTGCATTGTTCTATTTTTCCTGAGGAAGGTTGAACTTCATAGTCTTGGCAAAAGGAACATTCTCTTTTGGAACTACGGATTCTTCTTTCTTTGCACGCGTTATGGCTGCCACTTCCAATTCCACCAAATTGAAAGCAGGTTCTTGGATCTATTGTTGGGTATCAAAAGTAGATTTTATAGGGGCTGGACTTAGACAATCTTTTGCAATGTGGCCTTCTCCTTTGCATCGACTGCATAAGGACTTGTAATCCACAGATCTTCTAAGGTTTGGACAATTCAGTGAGATATGACCCTTTTCTCCACATTTGTAACATTCCATCTCTGATCTCTGACCATCGCCAACAGGCTGTCATCTTCTGTAACTTTGAGAGAGAAACCTCCTTGGACCAAAATTAGGACCAAACTCCCTAGACTTTGGTCCAATGTCCTGCATTGTCATTTTGGATTTCAACAAGTTGAATCTTGCGTCTTCATCTTTCATGCATCTCTTTCAAAGAGCAAATATCCTTTGTATGGTGCTTTCTCAAATAGTATGAACATAAGACTCCATGAATGGTTGGTTTTCAGGTACATTCAATGGCTAAATGCTCCGCTTTATTGCACTTTCCACACCATGTATTAGAACGCATCACATCTCTCCCACCTCCCGTAGGAGTGGATATATTGGTGGTATTTACCTTCAGTGTCTGTACCTATTCTGTAATCACATCCATAAGCTCTTTTTTTATACTTGCAACTAAGTTGGAAATGTAGTCCTTTACATTTTCATCTCCTGGAGTACTTGTTGTAGGGTTTTGGGAATCTTATGTAATTACTACATACATTGGTTGGGTTGATCCAGGAGGTCCTCTGTTCTAGTTCTGATTTAGAGCTCCTATTGAGACTTCGGGTTGTTGATTCCAGTGGGTAGGATTCCATTGTTGTTGAGTCACCATTGGAGGAATTGTTTGAGACCACTATCGTTGTGGTTGAACCATCATTTCAGGCATTGTCGTCCGCAGCCACTATGGATTAGGTGCATTGTACTACGGCACTATTTACATCTAGGGGTAGGGGTAGGAAACTGTCCCTAGAATTGCATTTAATTGGTATACCATTCCTGGCATGGGAGAAGGTAAGACTCCTCTTCTTGAGGTCATTGACAACCTTGCTTCAACTTTGTCATACAATCTTGTACCTTCCACTGCAGCTTGTAGATTGATTGGCCTTCCCAATTCCACGAACTTGAGAACTTTTGGTCGTAGGCCTCTGAGGAACACTCCTTTCTGGATGCCTTTACCCAAATGATGATTGATCCATCTCTTTACGATGGATTCCATTCGCGAGATATAAGCTTCTACTCTTTCTCCAGAGGACTGGCTTAAGTTCGTGAACTCCTCTCGCATCCACTCTTCAAAACCTTCACACCTGAATTTAGTGAGAAAGGCCAACTTCAAGACATCCCATGTGCCAAAAGTTCCTGTTGCTTGTCTTTCATACCACTGGAATGCTGTGCCCTTAAAAGTGGTAGGGAATATTGCTAACCAATGCTCAAGGGTTCTAGAATTGTTAACTACACGTGCTACCATAAACTCTACTATATAAAGATCAGGGTCTTCATTGTACTCTCCCTTAAAAATTGACAATGGGACTACATTTGCTGGCATGTCATCAATATTTTCTGGATGAATTTGACTAGGAAGGGGACCTTGAGTCACCATGGGGGCTTCTGTAAAGAGTACTTTTAAGGTGTCAAAGGAGGCTTCTACTGCAAGCTCATTCTTGACTTTGATTTTTGCATTCTCCCTTCTCACATACCTCTTGACTCGTTCTAGCACTTGTCTCCTTATGGCATAATTCATGAGGGGGTTGACTCCACCAAGTTATTAGTGCTCCATAGAAGGATAACAAAAGGCTTTACTCTCTAGAGGACTCTCTTGCCAACATTTTTTCTACTTCTTTCTTTTCAACGTCTCTGAATTCTACTTTTATGCCACTACAAAGGAGGAGATATTCTATTTTGAAGGTATCAAAACTCATTCTTCTAAGGATCGTTGTTGTACCATCATCATAATAATGCCAGCTTCTGATGGTTTCAATAGTGTATGTTGTGGAGAATACTCTGTCTACCAACTTCAAGTGGGTTGCTAATTGAACAAACAAGAGATTGTTAGTGCACCAGGCATCCCACGCATCTTGTTGTTGAGAATCCACGAACAAATTTCAACTCTTTTCTTTCTTATTTTCATGAACCTCCACTGACCATGACTCCTGAAGCTCTTTATGATCTTCCACTTAATAAGGTCTGGAAACTTCTCAATGAATGCCAAATCTTCCATGGATGGTCATCCTCTCTGTTTCTGCACTTCAGTTTGTTCCCAAACAATTTGCCACCAAGATGCAAGTTTCTGCTACTTCAATAGGAAGAGGAAATAGTCCACCACATAGAGCTTGCATCATGATGGTAATGTGCTTCCGCCATTGTGGGATGAAATTCTTGTAGAAAGTGGCTTTGGTAATGAGAATCTTCAACTCTTTAGTGGAATAATGAACTTTGCAAACATCCATTGAATTCTTCTCTTCTTGGAAATGCCATTTTTTTCATTTTCAGCCTCTTTTGATGCTTGTTGATTGCAAGTTTCCCCGGGATGTGCACCAAAAATATGGATCCCCAAGAGAAACACCAAGGAAAAAGGGTTTCTACTGCTAGTAAATCTATCTTGTAATATCAACAAGCTTTTGTTTTATTCTTTAGAGAGCCACAACAAGGAAAAGAACAAATCTTCACGTAGCATCATTGTAGATATCTCCCACGGATTTAATAGAATCAACCATACTCTTCAACACCTTCATGTAATCCATCAAAAATAGCAAGAACACAAAATAATACACCACTTTTGAATGAAAATAATCACGTAGTTATTAGTATTCATCTTCATAATTCTCTCTCTCAATCTCTCATAGAAAGATACATTGTTTTTCATAGGATTGACTATCTCTAACTCTTTCTTTCTCTCTCAATCAATAGTACATTATCTCCTCACTAAAATACTCAATAATCACTCATAATAATCCTTGTTAGGTCATGGATACACCTCCCAATAGATGTGTCTAATATGAAAGGTCAGCAAAGCCACTACATTGACTCTTCATAGCTCACTACTGTCACTTCACTCTAGTCTTCTTTTGAGTCTTCAACAGCTACTTCTTCTACTTCCTTGAGCTCTTTTGAACTTACATTCACCTCTTTTCAAGGCTATAAATTTTTCCAAAGTCACACATACATTCCACGTAACACTTACAGAAGTATACAGAATAGAATAGAATAGAAACAGAACAAGAATAGAGGCTCTATAGAAGCTCATCGAAGGGTTACAAAAGGTCAACAGAAAACATTAGAACCTCATAACTCATACTAAAACTATTCCAAACTATCAAAAACTATTTAATAAGATTTTAGAAGACCTCAACCTTCATCAATCATCAATCCATGCTTCATACAAAAGAAAATCAAAAGCTTAAAAAAATGTATCATAACCAATTAGAACCTCAACAGAACCTATTAGAACATCATAGAGCCTCGTATTTCTACTAAGAATCATAATGAGCTTCCAAAGCATAATCAATATCATCCAAAACACTCTTAAAAACTTCCAAAACAACTAATCATCACTCAAAATCCATAAAAAAACAACCATTCAAGCCTATTCAACCAAAAAATCTAGTCATTTCAGCATTCAACAGGGCGTAGGTGATATGTCATGGGTGAGAAAAGATGCACTAGGAAGGTTAAGGCAAGGGTCAAGTGCATGTGTGCATGCACATGTGCTAGTGTAGTAAACTAGTGCATATAGGAGTGCACTATGCATTTGTATGAGGATGAGTGCTATGCATACAAGGCTTGTGTGCATGGGTTGGTTTGTAAGTGCTATATTAACATGTTGATGTGTGTGTGTATACTAGGATGGTGATAGTCAAGTGCACTTATGCATGTGCACTCGACATAGGTGTGGTATGCCAGTGGACTTGTGTGACGCTTTGGGAATGGAGGGTCTAATTTTCTTGTGTTGGTCTCTCTAGGAATAGTGCAAAAAGATGGGACTATGTATTAGTGTAGGTAAATGCACACTTGAGTGTGCATAAGAGCAAACAAGCACATACGTGCTTATTGGTGTACTCTAGCATACTACAAGGTGTTAGCTTCTTCTCTCCTCCATCCCTTTTGAGTCTCCAAATTGGCTTTCCTTACAAATCTAGTAAAAGGCTCACCAAGGGGAACCCTTGTGAACAAGTTGGGCATGGATTTGTGGTTTTTAGACAAAAGAAACTCTTGAACTTGCACCTAGAGCAGCTTGGTGTTGTGTGTTTGTTTGTGCACTTGAGACATTTAATGAATTTGAGTTAAATAATGAGAGCTTGCAATATTAAGCAAGGTGGCATATGGGAGTGGGATAATGCACACTAGTGTATTGCGCACATGATTGCACACAACTGTGTGTGAGTAAGAACATCCCTAAGTGAGAATATGCCTAAGTGCAAGTGCATCTAAGTTTTGAGTGCAAGTGCTTCTAATACACATGCATCTAAGTATACTCAAGGTATCTTAAACACGCAAGTGCATATGAACATGTTTGAGTGCACACAAGTACACTAGGTTAGGGTTCCGAGCATCACTAGCATAGGTGCATCACATGTACATTTGTTCATATCAAACTGTGTTATTATGTGTCAATGCCAGTGTGTGTCATTGCTAGTGCCACTGCAATTGTGTCTTGAGTATAGCTAAATGCTGAAAGAAATCAGAGAGAGAGACAGAGGCCAGAAGGAGAGCAACCATGCTCTCTATTCATCTTTCATTATCTTCCATAGACTTACAATGGTCACACACCACTCCATATATAGAAGTAAGGTAACCTATATGTAACCATAATTAAGTCAATGTGACCCAAACCTTATTTAACTAAGTTAATCAAACTAAACCAAGCTTCATGAGCTTGACTCTCAAACTCCCTCTCAAGCTCAAGTGTGGTACTTCACTCCAAGTAGCTCTTTGAAATGCACAAACTTATCTTTATCCAATGACTTGGTAAAGATATCTGCAATTTGGTCTTTTGTTCTCACATGGATCAAATCAATGTCACCTGCAATCACTTTTTCTTTGATAAAGTGATAGTGTACCTCAATGTGCTTAGTCCTAGAATGATAGACATGATTATTGGTTAGGAGCACACTACTCATGTTGTCACAATAGAGTGTAACATGCCTGACTTCCTGCATGCCCAAATCATCAAGAAGCTTCATGAGCTATGCTGCCTCACATGCAACAAGTGTGGCACCTCTATACTCTACCTCAATACTAGAGAGTACAAATGTAGGTTGCTTCTTACTGCTCTAGCTGAACATAATACTACCAAGGGAAAATGCATACCCACTAGTAGATCTCTTATCATAGGCACTTCCTGCCTAGTCAACATCTGTATATCTTGTAAGCTCCAAGGGCTTACCATGCTCATAGAATATACCATAAACTGATGTAGCCTTCACATATCTTAAGATCCTCCTCACTGCATCCAAGTGAGGCTTCCTAGGCTTTTGCATAAATTAGTTGATCAGTCTAACCGAATAGCTAAGGTTCCGATCTAGTAATGGTAAGGTATATTAGGCTACCCACCATTTGTCTATACATAGTGACATTCTCAATCTCATGCCCAACATCTGCAAGTAGCTTAACATTTTTTCTCCAATGGAGTGCTCAAAGACTTGCAATCCAACATACCATACTTGATTAACATGTCTTGTGTATATTGCTTTTGTCACAACCAAGTACCATGAGGTGTAGAAACAACCTCAATCCCAAGAAAATACTTCAGTTCACCTAAATCTTTGACCTGAAATTCAACATGTAACATTTCCTTGATCTCTCCAATTTCCATGACATCATCACCTATAATGATCAAGTCATCCACATAGATGACTAATATCACATAGCCAGCCCTTGTCTTCTTTGTGAATAGGCTATGATCTTGCCCATAGTGAAACCAAGTTTTTGTAAGCATGCACTTATCTTAGCATTCCAAGCTCTAGGTGCTTGCTTTAACCCATACAATGCTTTCTTCAATCTACACACACATGTAAGAAAATCAAGATGAACATAGCCCTCTGGCTAATCCATGTATACTTCCTCAACCAAATCACCATTGAGGAAAGCATTCTTCACATCCATTTGATACATACTCCATCCTCTAGATGCTACCAATGCAATCACTGTTCTCACAATTTCCATTTTAGCAACATGGTTGAATGTCTCCTCATAATCAAGACCGTATTGTTGTGCATACCATTTTGCCACAAGTCTTGCCTTGTATCTTTCCAATGTGCCATTTGATTTGCACTTCACCTTGTATACCCATTTGCAACCAATAAGCATTTTTCTTTCAAAAAAATCAACCAAATCCCAAGTGTCATTTTCAGCCAATGCTAATATTCCTTATCCGTTGCCTTACACTAGAGCCCCAAGAGGAACACCAAGGAAAATGAATTCTCTTGCAAGAAAATCTATCTTATAACATCAACAAGCTTGTTTATTAGGTTTTATATGATCACAATGAAGAAAAGAACACCAGGCACAACAAATCTTCATGCAACATCATGTAGATTTGATAGAATCAACCATATTCTTCAATATCTTCATAAAATCCATCAATATAACAAAGAAAGCAAAGGAATACACCATCTTTGAATGGAAATATATCACATAGTATTCATCTTCAATATCTTCATAGTCTTCTCTCTCAATCTCTCACGTACAATCACTCTGTTTTAGTAGAATTGGCTATCTCTGACTCTCTCTCTCTCTCTCTCCATCAATAATACATCATATCCTCACTACAATCTCTCAAAATCACTCTCAATAATCCTTCTTAGGTCGTGGATACCCCTCCCAAGAGGTATGTCTAATATGAAGAGTCACCAGAGCCACTACAGTGTCTTTTCATAGCTCACTATTGTCACTTCACTTAGTCTTCACTTGAGTCTTCAGCAGCTACTTCTTTCACTTCTTTTAGCTCTTTTGCACTTGTATTCACCTCTTTCCAAGGCTACAAAACTTTCCCAAGCTACACTCTCATCCAACAGAACACATACAGAAGCATACAGAATAGTCTACAGAACAGTACCAGAACAGTTACAGTACAGAACAGAACAGAGACAGAAGCTCTACGGAAGACCTACAGAAGGTTACAGAAGGTCATCGAAACCACATAACTCATACTCAAACCATTCCAAACTCTCAAAAACCATTCAATAAGCTTTCACAAGATCTCAATCTTCATCAATCAATACTCCATCCCTCCTTACAGAAGACAATCAGAACAAAACAGAGCAAAACAGAAGCTATACAGAAGGTATACAGAACCAATCAGAACCTATCAGAACATCTCAGAACCTCATATCTCCACTAATAAACATCATGAACTCCCAAAACACAATCAATATCATCCAAAACACTCTCAAACCACTTTCAAACCAATCAATCATCTCATAAAATCAACCATTCAGCTCTCAAAAACAACAAAAATCAGCCAAAAAACAAGTCATTTCAACACTCAACATATCCCCACACTTAATAAGGAAGCGTCCTCGCGACCCAGGAAAAAGGGAATACAAGTTCATTTAAAAGCTCAACTTTGATCTTCAATATATCTTAAAAAACAATCCATCCAACCACGACCCCAACTTATAACCTATATCTGAGATAAAAATACAACGAAAGAAAAACCCTTTATACATTAACACTTCTTATCAAACTAGAAATCACAACAAACTTGTAAAGGATATAAGAGTTTTCTTCTTCTTCTGCATCAGCATCATCAACTCTCCAACCACGACCCCATCACCACAATTCTTCAAAATGTAGCTCGCACGAAATCCAATCCAATAGGCAACCACCACATTCTTTTTACATAAATGAACTCACAACACAAACACTACACACAACACAACCATCTGAATGACTCCTCCAAAAAGAGAGATTTTCATTAAAAAGCATCCACCATACATTGGAAAAGGTATTAATGAAGATGATCCCTCTTGAAAGATTGATGATTTCGGAAATGATCCATAGACAAGGATTCATCTACAAATGTTTTGGGAGGGTTCTGAAAAAACTGAAGACAGTATATCCTTTCCAACAGGACCAGGTATCTGCTAGGCAAACAAAGGGTATGAAAATACAATATATCCAGCTACTGGGAATCAATGCTCACATTGGCATTCATGCACAACTTTGGAATAGGCTTGGAATCATTATGAGAGTGCCTATGCATATACGCCAAGTACCAAGCAAAGTGAGCAGTTAATCTCACTGAAGGATCTGCAGATTGTGAATACTGCTGAGCAAAATGAATATAGTTCTGATAAGCTTGACTGGTAGCTGTCCATTCTCTTGGAATTACTGGCCAATTTATGTGAGGTCCTGTAAGGGAATCATTCGAGCTCCATCCCCTTCTTCTAGAAATTTGATAATCTAACCCGTCATAGTCACTAACCAACTGAGGTGGTTGAGATATAGAAGTGTTAGGAGAGGGAAGTGGAATAAGGAAAAGTGGATGAAGTGAGGAGTAGGCAAAATCATAAAAGGAAGAATGATTTAAAGAAGGAGTAGCAGAAATTTGTATGGAATCACTAAGGAAGGGGGTTAACTGATAAATAGGAAATGTGGAAGGTACATGAATGGATGGAGAAGGACATGGTGGAGAAGGGAAAAATACTCGATTCTCAATAAAGGAACAGTATGTAAAAATGGGAATTTGAGGGAAAGAGGAAGGTTGGAAAAGAAGGGGTAAAATGGTTGTGGAATTAGTTTGACAAAGGGAAAGATATAGATCATATCGATGAGCCATTTGTTGGTAATACAGGAGGGTAGGAACAGAAGGTCCTAAGAGAGATCTTGTATGATAGGCATCAAAGAAGGTAGAATCAAACGGATTATGTTTTGAAAGATAAGCTAAGAGATCCACCCTCAGTTGATTAGTACTCTGGGCATAGGTAGGGGCTGTGTTCTGTCTTTGATTCAAGACCACCGAATCAATCATGGTATGCCAGGAATTATCAAGATAATTAACTACTTTGGAGGGGTAACTTTGAAACATGTCAGCTATGTGCAACTCCAAATGGTTGACATACAAAACAGCTTGTAGAACCACGTCCCCCACATACCATGCCATATCCACCTCATCTGGAATTAACAAGTCTCCTCGTAGATACATGTAGGACATCAACATGGTATCTGGCGTGACAGAATCTTCAAACACCATCTTGACCACCTCTGTCAGCAACTCAACAGACCAAGCCCCACTCCATCCATCCTCAGGAAGAGGTAAATCCATCATGGAAAGCTTCATGTAGAAGGCCAACTTCTGTAAGTGGTAGTGGACAAAGAAAGTGTAAGAAGCTGGGAATAGTTAGAATGCTAATAATATGCCATGTCACATAGACACTGGTATATAAGGAGAGAAGTTGTAATTTTTCACATCTTTTTTGATAAATCAATATATTTACAATCTTTCTCTCCCTTCTTGCTCTAAGCTTCCATGGCTTCTTCATCTTTCCTGTCTTTCTCTCTCCAATTCTAGTCTTTCTCTCTCCTCGTCACTCTTATTCTCTCTCTCCCTGCAGTCTTTCTCTCTCCTCTTTCTCTCTCCCTAGTTTTCTCTCTCTGACAAGTGGTATCAGAGCTTTAGTCTTTGATCCATTATTTTCTTCCATTTTCACTCCCATTTTCCTATTTCAAAACCAATTTCAGACAAAAATGGTATAAGACAGTGACTAGTGGAGTGCTGCAGGACAACTACAGTTAGCAAATGACTACATCTGGAGATATCCAAGGTCAGATATGGCGGGTAAAGGCTTAAATGGCTGGACGTCATCAAATTTCATGCAAAAATGGAGGTAACTAGGATAAAGAATGGTTAACCGGGCTTAGTTAGAGGCTAAACTACAGTTACTTTTCAAAAGAGAGCTTCTCTTCTCTCTCCTTCAAGCTTTTGGCTAAAGCTTTCATGGTGGATGTCAATAACTTCTTCAAATATCTCTCTATATGGTGAACATCTCACTGCCAAAGCATGGGGCAAAGGTTCTTTGTTGCCTAAGCTTCAGGAGGAGCACCATACTTGATGTTTGCTGCTGATGATCAGCCCAGGAACAGCCCGAAAAATGCGCCGAAAAATGTGCTGAAATTCCTGCTCTCTACTCCCTGCTCAGCCTACTCCACATCCTCAATCATTGATCTCAGCTCTTAAAGGACTCATCAAGCACTTGATTGGCAACAATCTTCAGCCTCTGAAGCATCCTGATCAGTCATTCACTTGCTCAAACCCTAATACACAGCAGGGCAGCCATAGCCACAGACATGGAAGCTCAAATTTCCCAAAATTTTGGACTTCCCCGACCTTCAAGGCTTCTCTAAAGCTGAATACAAGCTGGATAGACTTCAAGATTGAAGACATTGAAGAGATTTCAGCCCGTGCATGTCAATGAAGCTCAAATGGAAGGATTATTTTGGGGCTTTTCATCAAGGAGCTTGAATCTTTGAAGTTCAAGTGTTCAAGCAAGGCTGGAGTACTGGTTCCTCAAGGAATTCATCATATTGAAGCATGTATGGACTGATTTCATGGAGATTTCAAGCTTTATGTTGGATTTATGGTGGATTATCAAAAACTCTTGCATCAACGGGGTGAAGCTGACATCCATCATCATTTTCAAGCTTAATGGAGGTATTTTCTTTTGCTAATCTTTGAAATCTCTCAATAATCCTATTGCTAATGGCCTTTCCACTTGTTGATGAGAGGTTATTGATCAATTAATTCACTGGATTGATCAATAGATCAGAGAATAGTATTAATTTTCTTCAATCTCAGTCTATTTTATTGAATTCCTTTTGATTCAAAACCATTACTCATCATAGGTAACATTTGATCAGCTTGATGCATAACCTTGGTCTGTTTTGTTGAAATTTTTCTCGCCCAAGCTGAAATATTGTAAAAGGGTAAGTACTAGCAATTAATGAGTCACTGAATTGCATGGGTAAACCCTTCTCCCATCTCAAGTTCTCTTATCTCAATCAATTGCATCTCATAAAAGGCTGAATGAATATTTTTGGAATTGCATATCATGCTGATTGCTTAGCACACTAGCCTTTGCCATGTTGATATTCCCACTGAGGAAAAAGGTGGATGCCGGGGGAGATAGTGGGACAAAAGAGAGGTGACCCTCCCTCACTATCGAAGATCCCGAAGGGGTGCAACCAACCGACCCGGGGGGAACTTTGCCCACCTCCCGGTGATTTGGAGCCCGTGTAGGGAGCCTGTCCTGCCGTTTTATCCCTCACACAGGTACAGCGAGTGGAGAATTTTCAAAACTTTCCAACGACTCAAGTACCTACTAGATTAAAACAGGGTAAAACAGGGAATTTACAGGTTACCCACAGGGTATTTACAGGTGGATACAGGTACACCCTTTGTTACTGAAGCACAGGTGCAGGTATTATAGGGTACCCACAGGTCCTATATACCCCTTTGCAGGGTTTGATAGCCATTTGAGGTTACTCTCTTGCATTACAGGGTCAAAACAGGGCACTTACAGGTCTAAACAGGGTGCAGGACTGGACAGTTCAGACTCTGAAATTCAATTACAGAATTTTCCGTCCTAAACCTGTTATAGCATGCTATAGCTCAACTCGAAGAGGGCATTGTTAGCTTCGATTCGCATAAAAAAATTTTGCAATCGGAGTTTTCTAGCCAAAGTTATAGCCATTTTACTGACAGGGGGTACTGCAGGACTGCACTAGTATGGCAGGACATAAAGGCAAAAATAAGGTCCAGGAGGATTATGCACAACAAATCAGTGATTCCATGATGGAAAGTACTTTTCAAGAGAATCCTAAAGAGTTTCAACAACAAGGAGAAATTAGTATACTCAATGATACTTTGTGTGCCCATGAACTAAGGCATAGAGAGCGACATGAGGCCATGCTGTCAAGAATGGATCAGATGGTTCAATCTACTGATCGGACCAAGGCTTCTATTGATAGGTTGGTAATGTCCAACGACCTACTCGTGGCACAAATCTCTAAACTTTTACAATTACAAGTGGCATCAAAAGAAGCTAATGAGAAGGCATGTTCAAATACTGACCCTTCAGTCCCACTTCAGCCATCCAACCAAAATGGTCATGGAGATGGAATCATTGGAAGAAGAGGTATTCCAAATAGTCAGTATGAAGTGGGAGAAGCTTCACAAAGGCATGATGACTATTTGGGCAGCTTGAACGGAGCCAATACTCAAGCTTTTGGATTGCATACTCAGCATTCTAGGGGTGCTTTACCAACAGGAAGATTACATGGTAATTCTCAGCCACCTGTTGGAAGATATCAATCTCAATTTGGAGGTTCTGTACTTGGAAATTCTGATCAGCCAGTTTTGGGACAGCAACCCTTCCATGATAGAGAATTCAATGACAAAATTGTTTTATCCAAATTCAATGGCTAGTCATCTTCACCATCAGAATTAGAGGAATGGACCTCTAAGATGGAGTCTTATTTTGACATATTTCCTAAAACTGATGTTATGAAGATACACTTTGCCTCCTTGCACTTAGAAGGATTTGCCCACACTTGGTGGAGGTATATCAAGAAAGAGAATGTACTTATTGAGAATTGGGAAGCTTTCAAGGCACTTATGGCTGAAGTCTTTGTTTCACCTCTTGAAAAAGAGAAGTTAGAACGAAGATGGTATAGTTTGGAACAAAGGGACCTAAGTGTAAGAGAATATACAAACCAATTCCTCAACTTGACCATGTATGTGGAAAACATCAGTGATGAGGCCAAGTTACACAAGTTTATGTATGGTTTAGAACCATCCTTGTCAGTTGATGTTATGACGCAGTATCCTACTTCACTTTTCAAGGCTATTGAGCTCGCAGAGCGCTATGGAAGGAAGTATAGGAAAGAGTCTTCATTTCAGCCAAGTTATGGACAGCCAAGGACTGTTTTAAAGCAAGGGCAAGTTGGTAACAATTATGGCACCAATCATATGCCTAGTGGGAGCTTACGGATACCAACTTATCCTCCCTTTAATGCTTCTAGGCTTCAAAGCAATTTTAGGATAACAAACAGTCCAAAGGTTGAATTTAAGCAAGGTGACAATAAGCCTAAGTCTACTTCAGCCAATACAAATTCCAGAAATATTCCCATGGATCTTTACAAGGAAAGAAAGGACAAAGGCTTATGCTTCAAGTGTGGAGAAAAGTATACTCCTGACCATGCTTTAAAGTGTGTATACAAAAATGCCAAGCCAAAAATTCAGAGTATGCTAGTTCTTGAGGACTTTGAAAATGACATAGATGAAGTTAATGCAGTCACAATCAATGCTGAAAATGAAGATTTCGAGGATGATGGTGGACAGGAGTACTTCTATGATCCATCTAACTCTTTTCCTTTTGATCCAGGCGGTGATATTCCATTTGATCCTGGTGGATTTTGTAATGAGTTGCATGCTGCCACTAATTTTTCTATCTCTATGGATGCTTGGACGGGATCTAAGAGCCCTAATACACTTTGTATGAAGGGAAGCATATATGGAAAGCCAGTGTTCATCTTGATAGATAGTGGTAGTACTCACAGTTTTGTCAATAAATCTATTATGTACAAGTTGAATTGTGTTCCCACAGGATTACTATGGATTTCTCACAGTTATATATGGAGTTTTTCTCCAATGGACAGCTCATCCATTTACAAGGGATCCCTAGTAGATCTGATTTTCAGCTTATCACCATTCAACAACTCAAGAAAGAGTACAAAAAGCACTCACAGATATTTGTATTGCATTTGAACAAAGAAACACAGGATCAGCCTAATAATTCAGCAAACCATCCAGCCTTGACAGCTCTTCTTGAGGAGTATAGAGATTTATTTGAAGTACCTACTTCATTGCCTCCTAAGAGAGCGGTGGATCACCCCATTGATTTGGAACCCAACTCAAAGACAATCAATAAGCCACCTTACAGACTATCAAATTGTGAACGAGAGGAAGTAGCCAAGAAAATCAAAGAGCTTCTTGAAATGGGATTTATTGAACCCAGTTCTTCACCTTATACATCCCCAGTCCTGTTAGTCAAAAAGAAAGATGGATCTTTCAGAATGTGCATTGACTACAGGGATCTCAATAAGATAACAGTGAAGAACAGGTACCCTATACCCAGGATAGATGATTTGCTTGATGAGCTTAAGGGGGCTCGATTCTTCACGAAGATTGATTTGAGATCAGGGTATCATCAGATTCGCATGAGAGAGGGTGATGAGGTCAAGACTGCTTTTAGGACTGATCGTGGGCTCTACCATTTCTTGGTGATGCCATTTGGCCTTACAAACGCTCCAGCTACCTTTCAAAGCCTGATGAATAAGATTCTACAACCTTTCCTCTTTCAGTTTGTCTTGGTGTTCTTTGATGACATTTTGATCTACAGCAAGACTTTTCAGGATCATTTGTCACATATGAGGAGGGTTTTTGATGTGTTGAGACATCATAGGCTTTTTGCTAAGGAGAAGAAGTGTTCTTTCATGCAGACTGAAGTGGAATACTTGGGACATATAGTCAGTGAAAAAGGAATACAGGTTGATCCCAAGAAGGTGCAATGCATAAAAGATTGGCCAACGCCTACTACTACTACCTCTCTTAGAGGATTTCTTGGTCTATCTTCATTCTATCGCAGATTTATAAAGCATTATGTGGCAATTGCAGCCCCTTTAACTGATAGGTTGAAGAAAGAGGCTTTCTTTTGGGATGTTCTTGCAGATAGCAGCTTCAACCAGTTAAAGGAATTACTTACCTCTGCTCCTATTCTTGTATGCCCGGATTTCTCTAAAGAGTTTACTATACAGTGTGATGCTAGTGGCCGTGGCATTGGGGCTGTTTTGCTTCAGGAGCATGGAGTAATTGCATTTGAAAGTCGTAAGCTTACTGATAAAGAGATGGCCATGAATGTTTATGACCAGTAAATGTTGGCTATTCTACATTCAATCAAGAAATGGCACCATTACTTATATGTAACCGATTCAGAGTACATAGTGATCATCGGGTACTCAAGTATTTCCTTACTCAGTCAAATCTTACTCCAAAGCAACGACGATGGGTAGCAACATTACAAAATTATGACTTTGACATCACTCATACAAGGGGAAAAGATAACATAGTGGCTGATTCTCTCTCTCGTATGTGGGCCTGCAAAGTATCAGCCATGACAGAATTACATAGTGATTGGATTGAAGAGCTACAAGAGGCATACCTCTTAGATGAGGAATTTAGCCAAATCTTTCAGAAATTACAGCAAGGTCTTATGGAAGAAAACTCACATTACCAGCTTAAAAATGGTCTTATTTGGTGGAAGGGCAAGATTGTTATTCCCTCTACTTCTTCTTTCAAGCGAAAAATTATGGAGGAGTTGCATTCTTCGCCTTTAGCTAGACACTTGGGAGTTTTCAAGACTTATGACAAGATCAGCAAGAGTTTTTATTGGAAAGGACTGTGGAAAGATGTCAAGGACTTCATTATGAAGTGTATACCTTGTCAGCAAAATAAGGATAGCACCCATAAGCCAGGAGGTTTGTTGCAGCCATTGCCTATTCCTACGGGTAAATGGACTCATATTACTATGGACTTTATCACTGGCTTACCTACTATCAAGAAGGGGTGGAATAGTATTTATGTGGTGGTTGACAGACTCACCAAAGCAGCTCATTTTATCCCAACAAAAATTCAGTTTACTGCTTCTCAGGTGGCCAACCAGTTTATGGAGCATATTTTCAGATTACATGGATTACCGCAAGTGATCGTCCATGATAGGGACTCAAAGTTTGTGAGTAACTTTTGGCAAGCGGTATTTACATCTATGGCTACTAAGTTGACTCCATCTACGGCTTATCATCCCCAAACTGATGGATAGACAGAGAGAGTTACTAAATGGTTGGAGACTTATCTTCGCCATTTTTGCTATGATGTCCAAACCTCATGGGATTCTTGGTTACACCTGGCTGAGTTTGCTTATAATAATTCCACTCATGCGAGCATAGGAGTTTCACCCTTTGAGGCTTTGTATGGTTACAAGGTGCCCTTGCCCACAGTCATTTTTAATGAAAAGATCAACCCTCATGGGAAGGAAGAGTTGGAAAGAATGCAGACCCTTCTTCAGCAATGCAAGGTGAATCTAAGGAAGGCTCAAGATCAGATGAAGATGTATGCTGATGAGAAGAGGAGGCCTTTAGAGTTCCAGGAAGGAGAGCTGGTTTTGTTGAAGGTGCCCAAATCCAAGTACTCTACATTGAAAGATGGATCCAGTAATAAGCTTGCCCACAGATTCTATGGCCCTTACAGGATCCTTAAGCGAATTGGAGATTTGGCATACAGACTAGAGCTTCCCTCTTCTACAAAGATTCATAACGTCTTCCATGTTAGTCAGCTCAAGCCCTATTATGGTGATCCAGTGGATTTAGTTGATGAGCTGCCACCTATTGATGAAGATGGTATTGTTCAGTACATCCCAGAGGCTGTTATAGGTCAGCGAGAAAAGAAGCTTCGATCACGTTCTATTGTGGAATATTTGATTAAATGGAGAGGTTTACCCTCTGAAGAGGCTTCTTGGAGACCTGATTCAGTATTGGATGAGTATCCATACTTGAGGGATACATTGGTGGCTGAAGCCTATTGCTTATGGAGCTAGTATTGGTGCAGACTGGTTCAGGACAGCACGCTTTTTTAGAACAGTTTTTGTCGTACTTCATTTTTAGAATTAAGCTATCTACATGAGCTTAAAGTACTCTTCAAGAGCTTCGTTTTGATATGTGGTACATCTCTTTTGGACACTTCTATCAAAAGTTATGGTAGATTTGGTCCAATAGGGACTGTTATTTCAGCAAGCTGTCTACTTTCTTCTGGAACTATTTGTTGAAGATTTTATGGCTCCAATTGCTTCTGAAGTTCTTCAAATCATGTATATAGCGGGGTCCTCTTTCCGTTCTTCAAATTCAGCCCTTGTAATGATAATTCTTCACTCATCTCCCATTTGTAAGCTATAAAACAAAGTAGTACTCTGTTCTATCCATCTCTTCTTTAGTTCTTTCTAGGTTTGTTTTTTAGGACAAAAACTTTTGGGAAGGGATGGATTGTAAGAAGCTGGGAATAGTTAGAATGCTAATAATATGCCATGTCACATAGACACTGGTATATAAGGAGAGAAGTTGTAAATTTTCATATCTTTTTTGACAAATCAATACATTTACAATCTTTCTCTCCCTTCTTGCTCTAAGCTTCCATGGCTTCTTCATCTTTCCTGTCTTTCTCTCTCCAATTTTAGTCTTTCTCTCTCCTCGTCACTCTTATTCTCTCTCTCCCTGCAGTCTTTCTCTCTCCTCTGCAGTCTTTCTCTCTCCCTGGTTCTCTCTCTCTGACAGAAAGAATGGTCTGGTGGAACATATTCCTGAAACTGCTCAAATGTAGACCATAACAAATCCATTCTGGATTGCAATCTTTCCACTTTATCTTGGAATAGAGGACACAAAGTAGCCTGTCTCTGAAGAGCAGCCAAGTCCTGCTGTGAGAGAGAAGGAATCAAGGGAACATTAGGGCTTGGAGGAACAGACTGTGACTTTGCCAGTTGATCTTGCAACTGCTTGATTTGGGAGGCTTGTGATTCCACTGTGTCATTAGCAGTCTGTAAGGCTGAAAGTTTGTCATCTAAAAGAGTTTGGAACTCCTGCGCTTCTCTGGACATCCTCTCCTTCTCCTCTAAAAGGCTAGTAACCTCTGATTGAGCCTCTAATAACTAAATCTTCAAAGAAGAGATCTCATCTCGTTAGGTTGCAACCAGTTGGGTTTGTTGCTCCATCTGCTTAAACAAATCTGCTAGGGTATCCTTAGCAGAGGCTAACTCGGATGTTGCCTTATGCAACTGGTCCTTAGACTGCATGAGCGCTCTTCATAAAAGGAAGCGTACAGCTGTTGAACACAGGCTGTCACAGACAATTCAATGGAACTCTGAATATCTTTACAGAGGAAAGGAATTGCATCTCCTGAGACTAGACTGTTCAGTGAGGGAACTGAGATGTCCAACGAACCTTCGCGATGTGCTCTGAACAGGTTATTACAAGTGAGATACCCAGGGAGATCACTGCCAGAGGTAGCAGGAATGGGCACTGAAGGAAGAACTGAAGGAGATTTATCCGCTACCCACTTCAAGCGTTTACGCTGGATGACCAGGGGAGGCGGAGAATCATCATCCTCTATATCAATGGGTTTTGACTCATCTGAAGGTGGAGGAGGAGGTACTGGATCCGATGGAGGAGGTGGAGGCACACTCTTCTGTAAACCTGAATAGGTCAAGAAGGCAAACAAGTATGATCCATATGTGACATTGGTAACATTACCCCTGGTGACTTTGACGAAATGTTGATCCATTTTAGTGAGGAGGTAAGTGCTCCAATCAATAGCGACTCCTTTCAACACCATCCTTGAAGCTGTGAAAAGCTCTTTGGACAAGTACTGGGATGGCATTTTGGCAGGCATAAACCTGTCCTGGAGAAATTGACAAACCATCTTCCACACAGGATCAGTGATCATGGAAAAGGAAACTCCTGAAGAGTTTATCACATTCTTAACATCCAACATTTCCCTTGTCTGTTTTTGTAACAGCTTCAAAATCTCTTCATTAGAGAAAAGCTGACGAGTGGTAACAAAAGGTTCACCTTTGGAGGGAAGAGACAGAGCCTTCCCTAGACCTCGAGGTGTCAAAATCATAGAAATACCCTGGACCAGTCCTGACTTCTTGCTGTAGGAGGCCAAAAACTCGTCACACAATGATGGATCCTCTGGAAGCAATGGAAAGGAGGTAGCCACAAAAGCAGTGAGTCCCGCCTTCGTGAGAGGCTCAAAAGTGAGTAGGGAAGAGTAATCCCTACTGACTAGTGGGACATACTGGATAGGGGGAGGACCATGAGAAGGCGCCATTCAGATGGTTACACACACACCACAAATACAGACAACCAAAGAGAATGCCTACAAAGCAACGAACAAAAAACCAAGGATAAGAGAACAACCAAAACAATAAAACGTGACTTGACCAACTATCCCCAAGCAAACCACAACCTAGAAAAAATTCGACATGACCTTTAGACATATGCGACCGAAAGCTTCATGCTATGCATCATACAAACACCCAAAACCCCGTATCAGGCAATAAAAGAAAAAAAACTACACACCGTACCCTTAATCGTAACAAAGAAGCTAAACTAAAACATCACCACAACCTACATACATCAAGACCACATCTTTGATAAACCAGTGTTGGACCATGGAAATAACTCCAAAGACTGCGCATACCCATCCCACGAAACGGGTTCGTTAAAAAAGGGAATTAAGTGCAGTGAGGGGGAAATTAATTTAATGAAATGTTCATTTTAATAAATTATTAAGAAATGGGTAAATTTTTATTAAGTGATAAACCTTAGCAAGAAAACGGCGGTTCCTCCTTAAAAATTTAATTACCAATTATTAGGTGAAAGCGGTGCTTTAATTCGAATCCCGAACTTCGATACCCAGACTCGGTCTCTAAATGCAAGTTGATTGATTACAAATTAAGATGATGTGGAGCGCTTTTTTGCCAGCGCGTGCTCTTGTGACGGCTGGTTCATTTTAATTAAAAATATTAAAGTACCTCTTTAGCGTACTCAGCACGTGCTAAGTGAACGGCGGGCTTATTTTTATTAAAAAATATGGTGTGTTTAGCGTGAATGTGCATGTCATGGTGGTGTGTAGGTTTTATTTTTTTATTATTTGTTTGTTTGTTTTTTTTTCTTGTTTGTTTTTTATTTTTATATTAACCGTGGGTTTTGGGGTAGCTTTTAAAAAAAACAAATAAAAGAAAAATACCTGGTAGTGGGTATATGTAAATGCAAAGAATGCGCTCTCCTCAATCCAAAAATATCTGGATTTTTTTTCTAGATGTTTAGTTAGTGTATGGATGAAAAAGAATGTTTATTATGTTGTTGTATTTTTAAAGAATTTAGGTGTGAAATGAAATATTGTGACAGCTTAGAAAAATAAAATGTTAATGGAAGTGTTATGAATTTTTCAAAATTTTTTTAGCATTTTTAATGATTTTTTTTCAAATTTTTGAGTATTTTTTAAAAAATGGGGGAATGTTAAAATGGTCAAAAATGTTTTTTCTGAAATTTACAGGTTTAGAAAAATATGGCCATGGGTTGCAGAAATAATAGAAATTTGTCTAGATTTTTCTATATTTTTTCAGAATTTTAAAGGTTGGTTTTGTGTTTAATTTTTATTTTTTGTTTTGTTTTGTTTTTTGTTTAGTGTGTTAAAGGTTGCGGGTGTGTGAATTAAAAATCTGGGAAAATACCCAGAAATAGGCTGCGTGGCAGCTGCGTAGCAGCAACCGACTAACTAGCACCCGCGCACGATCAACCACGAACAATCACACTCGCACGAACAGCCATGTGCGTACACACCCACGCGTGTGTCAAAGGATGGAAAATGGTATCAGGAGGTTCTTCGTGGGACTGCTGGTTGTCGACAGATGAAAGGGGGCGTAAAGAGGGTTTTCCGCGGGTGACAGGGGGCTTACGGAGAGTTTTCTGCGGTTCAGTGGGTGAACAGTGTGTTAGAAAGGGGGACAGTGGGTTCGGCTGGTGGGGTGTCTGCGGGGGAACAGGGGTTTGGGAAGAGGTTAGAGGGGATTTGTGTGTTGTGAGGGAAGGGAGGCTTAGGTGGGTGTAGGTGGGGTGGTGTGTGTGACAGTGGAGGGAACAAGGACTTGTGTCGCGGAGTGTGGGTGGGTGTTTGTGCTGTAGTGGGGGTTGTGAACAGGGGCTAGGTAGGAGGGGGAGAGGAGAGTGTGTGGTTGTGGGGTGTGAAGGGGGGCTTGTATGGGGTGGGGGAGGTGGGGGTGTGTTTTGGGGGGAAAGGGGATTAGTGTGGGGGTGGGGGGTAGTGGGTTTGAATGGGGGTGGGAAGGCGGGAGGCCGTCGAGGCGAAGAAGGCGCACACGAGGACGGCGGCGGGGTGTCGTGGCGGGCAGGAGGCGCTGCAGGGTGCGACGCCAAGCGAAGGCGGCGCAGAGGACGGGGATTGTGGGGCTGGGGCGGGCAACTGGCGAAGGGGGCATCTCGAGCAGGCGTTGCGGACGAGGACGAGGGTGGCGAGGCTGGCGACTGGCACGGCCCACGGCGTCACAGGGCGGGGAAGCGGGGCCTAGCGGGCGACTGGAGCGGCCCACAACGTCACAGGGCGGGGAGGCAGGGCGGTTGACTGGCGGCCAAGGGCGACTGCGGGGCGGGTAGGGAAGGGCGCCGGCGACCTGGGGGCGGGTAGACAGCGCTGCAGAGGCAGCGAGGCGCTGCAGAAGAGGACGAGGGGAAGAGGGAGGGGAAGGAGGGCGTCGTGAGGGAGGAGAGAAGGGAGGAGAGAAGGAGGAGGGGAGGAGAGGGAGGAGAAGAAGGGAAGGAGAGGGAGAAGAAGAAGAAGGGGAGGAGGATGGAACAGAGGAGGAGGAGGAGGAGGGAAGGGTAGGAGCAGAAGGGGAAGGAGAGGAGGTGGAGATGGAGGGAGAGGAGGGACACGCAGAGGGAGAGGGAGGTAGGGAGGGAGGCAGTTAGGGGGAAAAGGGGTCGGGGTAGGGTTGGGCAGGGGAGCCCATGGATAGGGTACCCAAGGGATGGGGCAAGGAGGTCCATAGGGGGGTGCCCATAGGGGGATGGGGGTGGAAATGGACGGGGGACGCCCATGGGAGGGTGCCCAGGGGGAAGAGTAGGGGAAAGGGTGGGGTAGGGTAGGGTTATGGGCGGGGTAGGGTTTGGGGGAAGGGTAGGGGTGGGGGGAGGGCCAAAAAAAGGAGGCATACCCCCCCTGTCCCGCGCGCGTGCGCGGGGCAGGGGTAAAAAAATTTGCCGTGACGGGATTGAAAGAGCGTCGGAACGTCGGGACGAGGCACATGGATGCGACGGGGTGCGTTAAGACGCGTAAAATCGAAAACGGGCACATTCACACGCGGGACAGGGCGCGTAAAAACTCATAAAAATAAAGAAAAATTAATAGCTCCCAATCCGATCGTCTAAACGAAAGGAAATAAAAACAAAAAGTGGGAAGGACGACAAGGGGAAGATAGGGAAAATGTGCAACGGGGGTTCCGGGGGGGTAAAGGGCGGTCACGTGCAAAAAACATGAAAAACGGATCTAAAAACGCCATTAAAAATTAATATCGGAAAATCCATGCATCGGAACGAGGTGCAAGAAAAAGAAAAAATGTGCAGAAAGACGTGCCCGACAATTCTATCACGCCAAAACATAGTTCAGACTGAGAAAAGACACGTTCACGTGGGAAAAACCCAAAAAACAGACCCGAAAATGGGATCGGAAATTAATATTGGACGAATCGTTCACCGAAAGGACATGCAGTAAGAAGGAAAAATGTTCGCAACAAGGATTGGCACAGGGTTGTCCTGTCAGAACGCAGTTCCGATTGAAGTAGGAGGGGTTCACATGCAAAAAATACCAAAAAGATGCCCAAAAACACATTTAAAATTAATAATTAATAATCCAGAAGGCGAAAGAGGGTGAAGGAAAAAGGAAAAAGGTAGGTGAAGACACGAGGGACACGGTTGTCAAATCAAATTGGAATTTTGATGCAAATAGGGTAGGTTCACATGGAAAAATGTCAAAAAGACGCACGAAAAAGTCTTAAAAATCTGGAAAACTAATCTTGGACAAACCGTGCATCGAAAGGACTCGGAATAAAAAGGAAAAATGTCAGCGGAAAAGTGGTTGTCAAGGGTATGATGTCAAATCACAGTTCTGAAGCAAGAAAAGCGCGTTCACATGGAAAATCAGCTAATGTGCGCAAAATGCTTCAAAAATTAATAACTCGAAAACCATGCACCGGAACAGGGGTAGCTAAAAAGGAAAAATGGTCAATTCAAAGGGGGTAACGTGGCTATAAGGTTAGATTGGGACTTCGGTGAACATAGGGTGCTTTCACATGGTAGGACCTCAAAATCAGGGAATGAAGGAAAACTGCAAGGGAACAGCCCCAAGGGTGGATGGAACATGAACGGTTGGGTGGGAAGGGACCCCATTAGGGTAAAAGCAAGTCATGGCATAGAGGCATTAGCAGGTTGAGGCATATGCAGAAGGGTATGCAATGTAGACGCGCAGGGACGCGTCCCCACACTTAAGACCTTAATGGACAGGGGTAACTGAGCAACAAGGACCTAGGACCACATCATAGACCATCCACTAATGTCCCCACACTTAAAAGATGATCGTCACTAAGAAACAGAAGTTGTAGGGTTAGAAAAACTTGGCCCAGGTTGTCAAGAATCAAGGTTGATTGTCAATGGCACGTCTGGTGTTGTTATCTGCTGGAGGTACCAAGGCACCTTCATGGCGCACGTCTGTCATGGCAGGGACCACACGGCAACACCCAGGGAGGTAGCTGATTGAAGGGATCGCATGAAATTTTTCGATGATGAGGGATGTTGCACTCAACTTACAATCACTCAAATGGAATGAAAGAACTGACACTCGCCCCATGACTAATATCACTCGAGGAAGAATGATTGAAACCCATATCACATACCCGGTTTAGAAATCGACAGGGGAATGGTGCAGAAGGAGTATGCCAGGGTGCACAGTTGATGGTGCATTAGTGCGTTCAACCCGGCTGGCATAAGTGCAAAAAGGAAGGCAAGGGAGCCTTACAGTGCAGTGTACAGAACAGGGTGACATGTCTTGTGATGACGGCAAAGACCCATCCTGTGGGTGCATAGGGAAATGGAAACATACCTGACCCCAAGTGTCATAATGTCCCCCTCAATCTCACCTCTCGGTAATTGATTGAAGAAACTCTAGACACACTCAGCCCACCCTCTATCTCACCCTCTGCTGATAGATACAGGAGGGCAGCCTTTTCCTGATATCCATTGATGTAATCCTCATGATCACTTGTGCAAAGGTTGTATGCCTTGTGCGCATTTGATGGTGCAACTGTGCATCCCGCCCTGTGCCGGCATACGGTGCGAGAAGGAAGGCCAGGGAGCTTTATGGTGCAGTGCACAGAAACAAATTGTGCTTTGTGCATTGAGAGGCCCATCCCTGCGTGCAACACTTCATTCACACTTCTCACCTCTCATTTGATTTGAAGGGAAACGACTGGTCACTCGCCCCACCCTCTGTCTCACTCGTTATTGATAGTTACAGAGGGCAACCCACATGCACGTCCCCATTTGGTTAGGATGAAAGCTCACGTCACTCGATTGTTTGTCAATGAAGATGGCGTCGTCAGTTGTTGAAGAGGCATACCCAGGGAGGTAGCCATCAAATCGAATGTTGAGTTGGATAGGACATGTCGTCTGCTAGAGGACAGTTAGACGCTCTGCAGAAAGACCCAGGACACAGCGTACCAAGGGAGGTAGCTTCGGAAGTGGATCTTGGAAATATCAATTGATGAATCCACTTTCTGGACTGCTAGGTGTTGCCACCTTTTCCACAGCCAGCTTCTCGCACAAGGGTGTTTGCCACCTTTTCTTGGAACGAGGCCTGCTATGACAGGGAATTGCTTCCTTTTCTCCCATAACAGATTTGTTTTTTTTCTCTCTCTTTTTTTCTTTTTCTCCTACTCCCGAGGGTGTTTCCACCTGTTCTCGAAGAATAGGTCGGCATGACAGAGACCTAAGTCCTTTTCTCCCATGACCGATATGTATATTTTTTCTTTTTTTCTTTTTTTTTGTTTTTCTTTGAATTAAGCAAGGGGATGGTGGAAATACCATGTATCAGAACCAACCTCGCCACTGTCGTCGATGGAAAATAGAGGATAAAAGATTAGGGCTGGAAGGTAGGGTTGAGGAGACAGAGGGTTGCATCCACCTTATCAGGAGTGGCTGAAGGACGGCTATCAGAAGTAGCATCATAAGAAGTACAGTTCCGCGCCAACGAGGGAAAGGATTAGGTGACCATAATTGTCAAGATCCCCAAGGAGGGAAGTACTTCTTCGGGTGATATCCATTGATCAGGAAGGGATCATCAGAGGCATCAACGGTCTGCACTTGGATAGAGCCATTGGGTTGACAGCAAGTACCTTATATGGGCCTATCCACCGTTGTTGAAGCTTGCCAGGAAACTTTCCAAATCGTGAATCATAGGCTAGGACCAAATCACCTTCTTTGAACTCCTTGTGCTTGATGAAGCGGTCATGGTAAGCCTTGCGTCGAGCTTGCGTGGCTTCCATGCACTGTAGAGCCATCCTGCGAGTTTCGTCCAAACATTCCAAGTGCAAGAGACGGCGTTGTAGTGAATCATCGTCCCCCAAACGCTCTTTGATAGCCACTCTCAAAGAGGATAATTCCAGTTCAACAGGGAAAACAACTTCTGTACCATACACCAACTGGAAGGGTGTCTGTCTTGTTGCTTCTTTATGGGAGGTTCTATACGCCCAGAGGGCCTCTGTAAGTCGATCGTCCCAATCACGACGATGTGCGGCAATTGTTCTTGTCAGAATCGAGCAGAGGATGTGATTCGTGACTTCGACTTGGCCGTTGGCTCTGGGGTAATAAGGAGTGGACTTGCGATGGCGGATCTTATACAGCTCTGTCAACTCTTCCATGACTTTATTAATGAAATGAGTGCCTCTGTCACTTACCAACTCTAAGGGACTGCCAAAACAGGTGATGATATTCTCGTACATGAATAGGGCCACACTGTTACCATCGTCCCGCTTTAGGTCTTTAGCTTCACATCACTTTGTGACATAATCCGTACATACCAGGATGTATCGGTTCTGCTTCCTTCTGGTGGGAGGATCGATCGAACCTACGAAGTCAATGCCCCACTTCTCGAAAGGCTTCAAGGGAAGAATAGGTTGCAGTGGCATGGCACTTGTCTTCGTGAGTTTCCCCACTCTTTGACAAGCATCACATCTTTTACAGTAATCATAGGAATCCTTGTGAATGGTCGGCCACCAGTATCCTGTTAGCAGAGCCTTCCTGGCTCTAGCTTCTCCTGAAAAGTGGCCCCACATGGCTTGTCATGGCAAGCCTTCAGAACAATCCCAATCTCGTCTCCTGCAACACATCTTCTGAGCACTTCATCTTTGCCTTTCTTGTACAATGCACCACCTAGCAGGGTGTAGGAGGCTGATTCTAACATGAGTTTCTTCCTTTCTTGACTAGAAATGCCAGGAGGATACTGTTGGATTGCCAGCAGATTGGCAATATCTGCATACCAGGGAGTTACAGTTTCTACTAGGAAGAGGGAAGCATCAGGGAGGTCTGGATCATCCTGCTCCTCATCTGCAATTTGTGGGATACACGACAGATGATCAGCCAGAACATGGGATGACCAGGTTTAGTAATCACCTCAAAGTCGAACTCCTGGAATAGAAGAAGCCATCTCATCATTCGTCCTTTCACATCTACTTTATTCATCAGGAAGGACAGGGCCTCATGATCCACATAAAATTTAAAGTGGGTAGATAGGAGATAGTGGCGGAACTTCTCTAGGGCAAACACCATTGCCAAGCACTCCAGCTCGGTCACTGTGTAGTTACGTTCCCTATTAGTGACTTTTCGGCTTGCGTAATAGATGGGTTGATCCAGCTTCAAGGAGCCCTTCTGGCAGAGAACTGTGCCTAAGCCTTCAATAGATGCATCAGTGTGTACATGAAACTCTTTCATCCAATCAGGAGGTTGCAGAACAGGTGCCTCAATCAGACACCGCTTCAGAGTGTTGAAGGCTTTGTCACATTCTTCCGTCCAAGTAAACTCTGTATCTTTCCTCAGAAGCTTGTGCAAGGAGGTTGCCTTTGTTGCAAAATGAGCTATGAACCTTCTATAGTAACCCACATGGCCTAAGAATCCCCTCAACTGTTTGAGGTTGGTGGGTGCTGTCAAAGCTGCGATCTTTTCGATCTTTGTAGGGTCTATTGATATCCCTTGTGCAGAGACAATGTGGCCCAATAGAACTCTAGAAGAGACCCCAAAGATGCATTTGTCAGGGTTGAGGGAAATCCCATACTCCCGGCATCTGTCAAAGCATTGTTCCAAGTGTCCCCAGTGTTCACAGATCAAACTATAGACACAGAAGTCATCCAAATATACCTCAATGAAGTCGTGCAGATGATTTTGGAAGGTGGCCATCATGACTTGCTGGAAGGTAGCAGGGGCATTGCAAAGCCCAAACGGCATCACTCGGTAAGCGTAGGTCCCCCATTCTGTAGTGAAGGTTGTTTTGGGCCGGTCTTCTTCTGCGATTTGGACTTGGTTGTATCCACCAAATCCATCCAGAAGGGAGTAAAGCTCATGTCCTGCCACTGTGTCCAACAGTTGGTCTGTGAAAGAAATCGGAAAGTGATCCTTCTTCGTCTTAGAATTGAGCTTGCGGAAATCCACACATATACGCAATTTGCCATTCTTCTTGGGTACAACCACGATGGGTGAAACCCATTCAGCTTCCAGAAGCTTCAGCAGCTCTGCTTTTACCAATGTGGAATAATTCGGGTTCATTTGCCTCTGTCGTTGCCGTACTGGCTTGGCATCGGGCTCCAAGTCAAGACAGATTGTGGGATCAATCCCCTTTAGGTCTTTGTAGGACCACGCAAACACGTCCAAATTTTCTTTCAACAAGTTGTACAAGGTTGACAACTCCTCTTCTAGGAGCCTGCTACCCACCTTCAAGTGGTGTTCAGTGCCATCTACATCCACAAAAGTTAACTGCCTTTCACCTTCTACTTCACGGATGAAGGTCCCATGGACTACTTCTGGGTACAGATCCGAATCCTTCAAGGGAGTGGTGTCCTCTTCTGATGTTCCACTAGAACCAACTTCTTCTTTTGATGGAGACTTAATTTGCTCCTTGAGATGTTGGAATGGGATTAGAGCCGTTTCGGGTTTGGTTTCACGATCAGTTACCTCTTGGCTTGTAGACTTATATTCTGATGACACGTCCAGGAACATCACATAACAGGGACCCTCTGATTTCTGTTGGGTTTGGGGGACTGGTGCTTGTTGGCATGGTGCATCATCATCATCTTTTCTTGGCAAGGATGGGTGAGGATGGCATGAGCCACTGCTGAAAGACGGCTTGTTCTTCTTAACCCATTTCTTATAAAGATTTTGCATATGAGAAAATCCGTTTACCAGACCAAATGGTACCATCGCCATTCTGTCCCACAGCATGAGCTTGTCTGCTTCTGATGCTTCTGGAACTTCTTCTTTATATGTATTCTCTTCAGGTGGGATAGGCTCTTCCATGTCACTTTCGTAATCTTCTTCTTCTATATCATCTCCCTCCTCTTCTGTCTCTGCTTCTGTCTCTATCTCTGTCTTTGTCTCTATCTCTATCTCTGTCTCTGTAGGAGCTCTATAAGAGAAGAACAGGTTCTCTGTTTCATCTTCTGCCTCTATCTCTGGCTCTGCTATGGCCATGTAACAGGGAGAGCAGTACATCCATGCTTCTATCTCACTGTCAGAAGTGATTTCGAAAATCGTTCCTGGTTCAGGCAAGAAGTATTCACCCATTGATAATGGCTTTGCATCTTTTGGAAGTGGGCTTACAGTATCCACTGTTAAGGAACATGCCACTGTTTTCTTGGGAAGGATCTGTTTGACAACATCTTCATCTGCTGATGTTCCATCTGTAGCCTCATTAGGGGAGTCAGAAGATAATTCCAAGGAGGTGGATCCATGTCCTTTTTGAGAACCATACAGTTTCAGCACCACTTTATTGGGTCCTCTACCCAAGGTCAAGGTTCCTTTGAACCAATCCGCTTCAAAAAGCCATGGTTTGCCCAGTAACAGAGGGTAGGATGTACCATAAGAGTTTGGCTTCACCACCAGATAGATTAGCCAATAATCTTTTCCAGCCACTGTAGTCTTCACATATGGGAGAATACCCAAAGGCTTGATTCTGCTCTGATCCGCCAGTCTGATGAGCCATTGGGTTGGTTGCACACCTTGTAGGCCTAGATCCTTCATTGTCACATCCGTCATAATGTTCACTGATGAACCTCCATCAATCAATGCATTTGCAATGAAGCAGCCTTCTATCCACACGCCAGTCTCTGGGGTACCCGGATCTAGGAAGGCGTTAGCCACATCCACTTCTTTTACAGGCTCTGAAGCTTTATTGGACTTTGTTGCTATTGAGGGAGCAATCCTTAAGCCACGTCTTCTTATCAGTATACTTTTGAACCTTTTTCGGAAACTGGGAGACAACATCAATAATTGTCGAAATGTGAGGTTTGGTTTAAAGGTATCTAGATCTCTGACCAGATCATATTCCTTAATAGGATCCACTGGCTTCTCTAACCGGTTAGGGAATGGAGCAACACCCATTTTCATTTTTCTTGTTTCTTCCAACAGAGGAATTATAGAAACTTCTTATGCCACACTGGTGGCACCTCCTCCTCTTCTATCTCCTGGACCTCTGGTTCTGTCTCTGGAACTGTCTCTGTAACTCTCTGTGGCACTGTAGTGCTCTGTACGGCACTGTCTAGTTGTGTTCTGTTAGGTTCTTCTGGTGGAAGATCGAACGTCACTGTTCTGGCAGGAGGATTATTTTCTTTCTGGATAGGTGGTTCCTTCTTCTTTGCACGCGTGATGCAGCAACTTCCAATTCCACTAAATTGGAGGTAGGCTCTTGGGCCTTGGCCGGATTATCAGTAGCACTGTTTTTCACTGGGGCTGGGCTTGGACAGTCTTTTGCAGTGTAGCCTTCTCCTTTGCATCGACTGCATAAGGGCTTATAATCCACTGACCTTCTGGGATTTGGACAATTTGGTGAAATGTGTCCCTTTTCTCCACATCTGTAACACTCCACTTCTGATCTCTGACCACCGCCAGACTGTCTTCCTCTGTAACTTTGGGATGGAAATCTTCTGGGTCCAAAATTAGGACCAAACTCTCTAGGCTTGGGTCCAGTATCCTGTGTTGTCATTTTGGATTCCAGCAAGTTGAATCTTGCGTCTTCTTCCTTCCTTCTCCTATCATGCATCTCCTTCAGAGAGCAAATATCCTCTGTATGGTTTTTCCGCAAACAGTAGGAACATAAGGCTCCAGGAATGGTTGGTTTTCGTATACATTCAGTGGCTAAATGGCCTGCTTGATGACACTTACCACACCAAGTATTTGACCACGTCACATCTCTTCCTGCTCCTGCAACGTTGGATATTCTAGCGGTATTCACTTTCAGCGTCTGTAGCTGCTCTGTAATCACATCCATCAACTCCTTTTTGATATTTGCAACTGAGTTGGATAAGTAATCCTTCAAGCTTTCTCCTTCGGAGGTACTGGCAGGAGGGTTTTGAGGAGTCTCTGTAATCACTGCATAAATAGGTTGGGCTGGTGCAGAGGGATCTATGTTCTGATTCTGATTAAGAGCTCCTGTTTGAATTGTTGGCTGTTGACTCTAGTTGGTAGGGTTCCACTGTTGCTCTGCTGATTTGGCATTGAGGAAATTGGTTGGGACCATTGTTGTTGTGGTTGAACCATCATTGGAGGCATGGATTGTGGCCATTGTGGATTTGATGCACTGTACTGTGATATTGGGGGCATCTGTTGGTAGGGGTAGGGGACTGTCCCTGGGACTGCATTTGGTGGGTACATCATTCCTGGCATCAGAGGAGGTAGAACTCCTCTTCCTGGATTCATTGCCAATCTAGCTTCCACTTCATCGTACAGTCTTGCACCTTCTGATTGCAGCTTGCAGTGTGGCTGGTCTTTGCAGCTCCACAAACTTACGGAATTCTGGTTGTAATCCTCTGAGAAACACCCCCTTCTGAATGCCATCGTCTAGATTATGGTTAGTCCATCTCTTCAGGATGGATTCCATTCATGAGACATAAGCTTCTACTCTTTCTCCAGAGGACTGACTTAGGTTCATAAATTCCTCTCGCATCTGCTCTTCAAAACCTTCACGCCTGAATTTAGTGAGGAAGGCCAACTTCAGGTTGTTCCATGTGCCAAAAGTTCCTGCTGCTTGTCTCTCATACCATTGAAACGCCACACCCTTGAAAGTGGTAGGGAATATTGCTAGCCAATGCTCAGGGGTTCTGACATTGTTAGCCACACATGCTACCATAAACTTTGCCACATGAAGATCGGGGTCTTCATTGTACTCTCCCTTAAAAACTGGCAATGGAACTACATTCATTGGCCTGTCATCAATATTTCCAGGACGGATCTGGCTTGGAAGTGGACAGACATCCAGCAGGAGGAGGAAGGGCTTGATGTGCCATTGGGACTTCTGTAAAGAGTTCTTCAAGGGCGTCAAAGGCAGCTTCTGCTACAAGCTCATTCTCAGCTTTGATTTTTGCTTTCTCTCTTCTCACGTACCTCTGGACTCGTTCTAACGCTTGCCTCTTTATTGCGTCATTCATCAGGGGGTTGGTTCCACTATGTTGTTAGTGCTCCACAGAGGGTTAACAAAAGGCTTCAGTCTCTGGAGGACTCTCTTGCCAACATTTCTTCTACTTCTTCCTTTTCAACGTCTCTGAATTCTGCTTTCATGCCACTGCACAGAGGAAGGTATTTGGTTCTGAAGGTGTCAAAATGCATACGTCTAAGCATTGTGGTGGTGCCATCATCATAGTAATGCCAGCTTCTGATGGTTTCAATAGTGTAGGTTGTAAAGAACACTCTGTCTACCAACTTCCAGTGGGTTGCCAATTGAACAAATTGAAGATTATCAGTGCACCAAGCATCCCATGTATCTTGCTGTTGAGCATCCGCGAACAAATTCCAACTCTTTTCCTTCTTGTCTTTGTGAACTTCTACAAACCAAGACTCCTGAAGCTTCTTCACAATCTCCCACTTGATGATGTTTGGAAACTTCTCAATGAATCCCAAATCTTCCATGGATGGTCATTCTCTCTGTTTATGCTCTTCAGTTTATTCCCAAACAGTTTGCTACCAAGATGCAAGTTTCTGCTGCTTCAACAGGGTGCTTCTTCGTCGGCGGGGCTTGTTCCCGGTGGGGTTGAGTGCACCTCATGATGGAGAAAACTGTCCACCACATAGAGCATGCATCATGATGGTGATGTGTTTCCACCATTGTGGGATGAACTTCTTGTGGAAAGTGGCTTTGATTATGAGAAATTCCAACTCTTCAGTGGAAGAAGGAACTTTACAAACATCCATTGAATTCTTCTCTTCTTGGCAATGCCATTTCCTTCATTTTCAGCCTCTTCTGGTGCTTGTTGATGGCAAGTTTCCCCGACTGCACACCAAAAACATGGAGCCCCAAGAGAAACACCAAGGAAAAGGGAATTCTCTTGCAAGAAAATCTATCTTGTAACATCAACAAGCTTGTTTATTAGGTTTTATATTATCACAATGAAAAAAAGAACACCAGGCACAACAAATCTTCATGCAGCATCATGTAGATCTCCCACGGATTTGATAGAATCAACCATATTCTTCAATATCTTCATAAAATCCATCAATATAAAAAAGAAAGCAAAGGAATACACCATCTTTGAATGGAAATACATCACATAGTATTCATCTTCAATATCTTCATAGTCTTCTCTCTCAATCTCTCACATACAATTACTCTGTTTCAGTAGAATTGGCTATCTCTGACTCTCTCTCTCTCTCTCTCTCCATCAATAATACATCATATCCTCACTACAATCTCTCAAAATCACTCTCAATAATCCTTCTTAGGTCATGGATACCCCTCCCAAGAGGTATGTCTGATATGAAGAGTCACCAGAGCCACTACAGTGTCTTTTCATAGCTCACTATTGTTACTTCACTTAGTCTTTACTTGAGTCTTCAGCAGCTACTTCTTTCACTTCTTTTAGCTCTTTTGCACTTGTATTCACCTCTTTCCAAGGCTAGAAAACTTTCCCAAGCTACACTCTCATCCAACAGAACACATACAGAAGCATACATAATAGTCTACAGAACAATACCAAAACAGCTACAATACAGAACAGAACAGAGACAGAAGCTCTACAGAAGACCTATAGAAGGTCATCAAAACCACATAACTCATACTCAAACCATTCCAAACTCTCAAAAACCATTCAATAAGCTTTCACAAGATCTTAATCTTCATCAATCAATACTCCATCCCTCCTTACAGAAAACAATCAGAACAAAATAGAACAAAATAGAACAAAACAGAAGGTATACAGAAGGTATACAGAACCAATCAGAACCTATTAGAACCTCATATCTCCACTAATAAACGTCATGAACTTCCAAAACACAATCAATATCATCCAAAACACTCTCAAACCACTTTCAAACCAATCAATCATCTCATAAAATCAACCATTCAGCTCTCAAAAACAACAAAAATTAGCCAAAAAACAAGTCATTTCAACACTCAACACACCAATGATCATCCACAATAGTTTCAAAAAACTTTGTGGATTCCTTGAAGCTAGTGACTTTTGCTATATATGCATAGTGCCTCACTTTGCAGCCACTGTACGTAAGCCTATCCATAGGCTTTCTGACTCTTTCTGATCTCCTCAACTGAGGTGCAGTATGAGACTCTCCTCTCTCATGAGGTGGTACATATCTATGTCTCACACCAGGAGTCACAACTGATGGAATGCCAAACTCACTATCCAAGCTATCAGTGCCAGGTGAATCATAACCAGAAGTGAGTGGCCCTATAACATCATCAAGTTTGCCTTTTCCTTTATCTGCGTATCTCCCCCTCACTGACATGCCCATGTCAATGGACAAATATGTTGAAGTCCTCAATCTACCTGTCCAAGGACAAACTGATATAGTAGCATCTTTAGAAGGCTCATAAATTTCTACACTCTCATTTGTACTTGCATGTACATAAGTCTCTTGAAAAACATCATCATCATCCATCAAGACGGTCTTCTTCTCATGCCATGAATTCAGCTCATCAAATACTACATCTCTTGAGACTAATGTCTCATGAGTGGAAGGATTGTAGAATTTGTAAGCCTTCCTATCTTATGCATATCCAGTAAAGATGGCCTTTTCTGCCTTTGGGCCAAGCTTCTTTCTCTTCTTATCTAAAACATATACATATTCCAAACATCCAAAGATCTTAAGATGGCTAATGTCATGCTTTATCCCATAAAGCCTCTCATGAGGAGTCACCTCATGTATTACTGTTGTTGGTGTACGATTGTAAGAAGCTGAGAATAAGGAATTAGTGTAAATAATATTGATATTATACCATGTCACACTAACATTGGTATAAAAGGAGAGGGCATGTAATTTTACATATCTTTTTGACACAATAATACAATTACAAACTTTCTCTCCCTTCTTGCTCACAGCTTCTATGGCTTCCCCTTCTTTCATGTCTTTCTCTCCCTAAATCTAGTCTTTCTCTCTCCTCGTCACTCTTCTTCTCTCTCTTCTTGCAGTCTTTCTCTCTCTTTTGCAGTCTTTTCTCTCCTCTTTCTCTCTCCCTAGTTCTCTCTCTGACAATGGTATCAGAGCTTGAGTCTTTGATCCATTCTTTTCTTCCATTTTCAGTCCCATTTTCCTATTTCAAAATCAATTTCAGACAAAAATGGTATAAGACAGTGACTAGTGGAGTGCTGTAGATCATCTACAGTTATTAAGAGACTACATCTGGAGATATCCAAGGTCAGATATGGCGGATAATGGCTTAAATGACAGGACGTCATCAAATTTCATGTAAAAATGGAGGTAACTAGGGTAAAGGATGGTTAACTGGGCTTAGTTTGGGGTTAAACTGTGGTTACTTTTCAAAAGAGGTCTTCCTTTTCTCTTTCTCCAAGCTTTTGTCAAGCTTTCATGGAGTTTGCAGTAGAGATCTTCTCCTAGCTTTCAGCCATGAGGTTTTTACAAGCATTTCATGCTAGAAACTTTCTTTACTCTTCATTCTTAACAAGTGGAGCACCATTATTGAAGGATTTGAAGAGGCTTTAGAGAGCAAAATTTTCTTCTTTTTCTCCTTCTTCAAGGATTCCTTCCAGCATCTATGGTGTTTTCAACAACCTCTCTTCACAAGTATTTTGTCTTTTTGAAAACCTAAAGACAATAGGTAGAAGTGAAGATTTTTTTCAGAAGCTAGAGGCAAAAATGGAAGAAGCCAAATGGTTTGCGTGGAGTTGCAGTACACTGATACACATTGGCATACTTGAATAGTTTGGAGAGTATTGCAACAATCCTGGAGACCAGATTCACAGTTTTAGCTGAGTTCGCGGCCATCAGCTAACATCGGAGAGGCCTTGCACCATAAACCGGATCGTATGCCTCTTTCAGAACAAGATCTAGAGCTGCATCAGTTACTGCCAAAGCAACTCCCTTGTCTGCCGAGCGAAGAGCCACATCCTTCATTTGCAGTTTAGCAACCTTACGCAAGTGTGAGGGGGTCAAAGGCTCAAAAACCACAATCTCGTCCAATCTGTTCAACAACTCTGGACGGAAATGTCTTCGGCAAAGTTCTAGATGATGGAGAGAGGTCACGAAGAAGAGCTATTCCTGCAGTAATGCATCCTACCCATACATAAGCTTCAGCTCCGCAATCAAGCCTTATCAGCACCGGGAGCGAAAGGGGCTGAAAGGAGGGTGCTACTTTCAGGCAAGAAAAGCCGTTCCAGAATCGGCACAACGAACAGGAGAGGGAGAATTCCGAATGGGAGAGACACAGAAACGACACAGTTCACACAGAGGGAGGGCTGGGAAGCTGTATGCCATATATTTCTCCTAAACAGCAACCTCCACTGAAGAAACAAAATAATACCACAGCATTAAGCAGTCATGGAAAAGTTAGTGACTTTCCATTTAACAATGGAAGAGAAATGGTGTAGCCACTAAGAGCTTCTGCAGGTGATATTTTCTGAATCACTATCAGGTTTTATCTTGATCGATAGAACCTCTTCAACAGTTGATGTCTTTCCACCAGCACCCAACACATTTCGAGATATTTTCATTTTCCTCACAGATCCATTGTAGAGCTCTTCCAAAGTACAGGGTAACTTGTTTTCCACAACTGATACTTTCCTAAGACCATTTGAGCTTCCCTCATTGAAATTGAAAACATTGTCAGTACCATATGACCCATCAGGAAATGGGGAACGCGTGCTCTTATTCCTACTGAAGTAAGAATTACCATTCATGCCTGAAAAATGACCTGATGCTCCAAAAACTTCCAAGAAAATGTCTTCAGCATTCCTCGGATTAAACCTGAAGGAGCCATTTGAATACCCTCCAGCAGTATCATCAGGAGAAGGCATGTCCTTTAGGCCTTCCCCTCCATAGCGGTCGTAGATTGATCTTTTTTTAGTGTCACTCAAAACCTCAGGAAGAGGAGTTGACACGCTTTTCTGCTTAGCAGATTTTAGCAGTGTGGCAAAGGCATCAACTGGACTGACCAATTCTGAGGCAGACATTTCAAGGAAAGACAAAGCAGAATCTGTCAGCTCCTGACAGCAAGTAAGATCAAGTTTTCGAAGCACTTGGCAGCTAGCAAGGGCAGCAGATAAGCCAGTATCTGTGACACATTTGCATTTGCTCAGGCTCAATTATTTCAATGCTTTGCAACCTCCTCCAAGCAATGACAAGTCAGCTGCACCAACATCACAGTCATCAAGCATAATTGACTGTAGGCCTTCCAATTTCCGAATGCTCTGGAGCAAAGCATCAGTTTTTACTGGAAGGGAGTAAGAGAGTGAGAGATGTTGTAGAGTAGCAAAGCCATCAGCAAGGCCTACCAGGCCACCATAACTAACACTTTGACATCTTGATACATCTAGCATCTGTAATGTTTTGCAGCCATGTTTGAGGTGTGCCAAGCCTTTATCATCAATGTTGTGGCAAGAAACCAAACTCAAGAGATTCCAAGTGTTTGAGGTTCTTAACAAATGCCAAGCCAATGTTGCTGATCTCTATGTAAGGCAGGTCCAGGCTCCAAAGCTCCTTGCAATTAGAGCCAATAGCAATCGCGGTCCAGTTTGAAATCCCTGAACACCACCTCAAGTTCAAGTGTAGCAGCCTTCCGCAAACTGTGCTTGCTTACAAAGTGCATTCAAATAATAATAATTTGAGAAAGAGCTTAAACCAGATAAAGCTAAAACACTTTCAATCCTTTCAATTGAAGAAGCCCTTGCTGCATTACTAGCGTTTGCTGTAACCAAGGGTATTCACAAGCATGCAGTCAATATCAGCGACCAATTCCACACCCATTTCGGGCCCGTCAAATTGAACCCTGCACTTGTTCCAATCAACTGATCAATAAGAAATCCCATGTAATTCTTCCATCTACAAGGGAGTGGTCACGGCTGCCATCACTTTCCATTGCATTAGACTGTCTACCTTGAAATCTATATGTACCCTGGGGGAACCACATGCTATTGGTAAAGTGGCTGAGTGACCACACCCCTTCATCTACTATTGTAGCAATTGTTGTGGTGTTTGTTGGGGAGCATACAGTTGGATTCTGGGCTCAATTGCTGCTGTTGAGCTTAGGAGCAGGGTAGTCAGAGATTTGTCTTTTGGTCTGCATGTGTTGAATCTCAGGGCAGGGTATAGTTGAATATATCTGCTGGTCCTGATTTGAGGACTGTGTATTTTGGGAGTATGCATGTCAGATGAGTGAAACTAGAATTGTAAGGCAAGGACAGGAACAACATATCTCTTCAACTTGACTGCAATGGCAGCTGAGATCAATAGCTCTAGCTCTAGTGAAGAAGGTTGGCTTCAAATATAGGCTAAAATTGACAAACTTGGAGTTTTAATTGATCAGTGTATTGCTCTTATGAAGGCGGTTATGGAAAAAAAAAAAACTTGAATCAAATGCTTCTGCTTATGGCCAACATGTATATGTTGATGGTACACTTGAATCAAATGCTTATGCTTATGGCCAACATGTATATGCTGATGAGTATCATTCCATTGAGCCTTGGCAGCAGAATGACTATTATGGTCAACATGCTTATGCTTATGAGCATCCACCTCTTTAGAAACATAGTTATGATTATACTTGTGAGGCTCTCTTAGTTGAGCAGCCCAGTTCTTATGGGTGTGACAAAAATGGTTATGCTTATTAGTACCCTTCTAGCTTTGATCAACAACAAGCAAGTGATTATGACCGACATCATGCCAATACCTATCCTCATGGACTTGCCAATCATCATACTTATGGACAGCCTAGGATGCAAGGACATCATTGTAATCATGTTGGATAGTCATCATGCAATCTTGGGCAGCATGTTTATGGGCAACAATATGACCAAAGTTTTGGTAGTAGGCAACAGCAAATAGATGTATTTGGATAGCAGCATGAACATTTTTGTGACATATATTCTCATAGAGATTATGGAAAACATGACCAATGCTGTGGGATCAATGATCAAAGGCAGCATGCTTATGTATATGAGAAGCAAACATCAGTGGAAGCAAATGCATATGCTCAACCAAACTATCCCTCTGATGCGTAGCAGGGCTATTATCACCATATGCAATATGGACAGAATGAGCACTATGGTCATGAGTATGGACAGCCATCTGTTGTACATGAGCAGCAAGATGACTATGAGCAGCATGTCAGAACTATTATAGAGCTGACCAATGGTGATGAGCAAGTGTGTAAATTGCTATCTAAGGCTAAACGCGTTAGACACCTTACTAGTGATACGATACGGGAACTGCATGTTGCGGGCTTATGCTATCGATGTGCTAAGCCACTATCTTGTAATCACCAACCCACATGCAGGGCAAAGACTGCCAAAATATTTTTGGTATTTGAATATTATGATGCAAAGGATGGAGAAGATCTTGTTGAAGACCATTTTGGTATGGGTCCACAACAAGAAGCTCACTTCAAGAAAGCAGATCATGGGTAGCATGTGGATTTGGATGATCATGATGCCATGCGGGAGCCCCGTCAGTCCACAGACCTGCAGTTTAAATGCTTGGACATCACTAAGAATGCAGGGTCCATGAATATATAGCACTTAGAGGTTGATGCAGTCCATGTAATGGTGACTTCAGTCTCATATGCTTTAGTCATACAGAGCATGGTGATGCCTGAGAGGCTTATGGAAGAGTTAGTGAATACCACCATGATGATCATGCTTCCAGCTGTACTTGACTTTGACCTTATGAAATTTGATCCAATGCATGGCAGCGATACCACTTTCCCTTTTGATCCGGGTGGCTACAGGCTAACCTTAACCCTTTGCATAGACTAGTACTGCTCTTGAATATTAGGTAATCTTTCCTTTAACCACTTGTAATGTTGTACAGAGTAGTACTCTGCAGCCCACTACTTGGCTATACCAATAAGTCCCATCTTTGTTTTTGAGGACAAAAACTTCATTTTGAGTGGGGATGGATTGTAAGAAGCTGAGAATAAGGAATTAGTGTAAATAATATTGATATTATACCATGTCACACTAACATTGGTATAAAAGGAGAGGACATGTAATTTTACATATCTTTTTGACACAATAATACAATTACAGACCTTCTCTCCCTTCTTGCTCACAGCTTCTATGGCTTCCCCTTCTTTCCTATCTTTCTCTCTCTAAATCTAGTCTTTCTCTCTCCTCGTCACTCTTCTTCTCTCTCTTCATGAAGTCTTTCTCTCTCTTCTGTAGTCTTCTCTCTCCTCTTTCTCCCTCCCTAGTTCTCTCTTTGACAATGATTGATGACATAGACAGCAGTCATTATAACCTTAGCTCAATATGCATTTGTTAGGCTCTTCTCATTCAACATGGCTCTAGCCATGATTCCATGATCACCTTGTTTTTCCTTTCTGCCACACCATTTTGTTGTGGTGTGTACCTACAAGTCAATTGACTCTTTATCCCATGGATTGCCAAGAAATGGTCAAAGTCTATAGAGACATATTCTCCAACACTATTAGATCTCAAGCATGAGATATAGCAAGTCAATTCTTTCTTCACATGTCTCTTGAAGTCCTAAAAAACATCCATGACACTACTCTTGTGCTTCAGCACATACAACCATGTGTACCTACTATAGTCATCTATGAATGACACATAGTAGCGTGATTTCCCAAGAGATGCATTCTGTGAGGGTCCCTATAAATTAGAATGTACAAGTTGTAATGGTCTAGTAGTGGTGCTTACATGCCTCATAAATGGAAGCCTTGATTGCTTTCCAAATTGATACAACTAACATACATGTCCCAATTCCATGTGCTTGAACTTAGGGATTCCAAGTACAACTTGCTTATGTTGCATATTTTTCAGCTTTTGAACATTTACATGACCAATCCTTTTATGCCATATCTCAATGTCCCTTATCGCAGCATTGTCATGTGAATACATAGTAGCATTCAAGGCTAGAATTTTTGTATCCAATGTAAACATCCAGCTATTTCTTTTGCCTTTAGCAATGATTTTGCATCCTTGACCATACTCTTCAATGTAGCATCGTTCTCTATTGAATCTAACTCTTAGATTACGTTCAACCATTTGTCCCATAGAAAGTAAGTTTTTGGTAATGGAGGGTACATGTAACACATCATATAGACTCTTTTTCTTGTCACCATGCATCATCAAAGGAAAAGTACCATGCTGCATATCATCCCCTGTGTAAACATATCCATGAGCACCTTCTTCTACCAATGTGTAAAACCACTCTCCATGAGGAGTCGTGTGATTAGATGCCCCTGAGTCTATATACCATACATCGTCTGTTTTGCCTTCTGTAGGCAACCCCTTCTTCACATGTTGCATAGCAAACAACCTGTCATCCTCTTGCATACTAGTAGAAGAGGCATAATTACCATGTTGCCTTCCTCTTGCTCTCTGATCATTCTGCTTCTTGCAGCAATCTTTAGCTACATGCCCATATTTGCTACAACAATGACAATCTTTATTTGCATTTGATTGTTGTCCATGACTCATTTGGGGCTACTGCCAAGTGTCTCTTCCTCTAGATGAGTAACCCCCTCTTCCATGAGCATTAGAGGCACCTCTATATGCTTGAGGCTACCTATTTTTCCATCTAGTACCTTTTTGTCCATGGGCTGCATATGCACTTCAAGCCCCTCTTCCTCTAAAGTTTGATCTTCCTCTTCCAGCTCTACCCCTTTAATTTGAGTAGAAGACATTGTCCTTGCTATTTTTAGACCCACTAGAACTTGTATTAAGTCCAAGTTTCACATCTTCATGCAAAAGAAGTGCCACAAGTTCATCAAAGTCAAGTTGCTCCTAACGCACTGATATGGAAGTGTCAAACTGCTTGTACTCCTCTCCAAGACCATGGAGGGTAGTGGCCACCAATTCATCATCCTCAACTTTAGCTCCAATTGAGCCTAGTTTCTCTACAATAGTTCTAATCTCACTCACATAGTCTTCAATAGACCTTCCATTCCTGGATATGTGGCTGAATTTTTGCTTCAATTGTGTCTTTCTTGCATGAGTGACATGGCCATAATTCTTCATCAACAAGTCCCAAGCTACTTTTGGTGATGTACAATTTGGAATTTGCGTAGCTTTTGTGTCAGACACATATAAGGACAACCAATGCAAGACCTTACTAACATTTTCCAACCATGGCGTATGTGCTTTTAATTGATCCTATGTTGGAGGTCCATCCTCCGGTAGCTTGGGCTCATCTTCAAGACATGTGACTAGATCCCAATAGCCTCTTCCAATAAAAAAATTTGACATCTTGAACTTCCATAAAACAAAGTTGTTGTAGTCCAACTTCTCACCTACTATCTAGATAATAATATCCTTCTCTCTTATGTTTGCCATTCCAAAGTCTTTAGCTTTGCAAAAACCATATTTGATGTGTAGATTGAATTTCCCCAAAATGCCAGCACAGGCAATGCACTTTGATGACCTGTAGTGCAACCAATTTTAGTGAAAATTTGTAGCGATAACCACTATTGCATTCTCAGCCAATACATGAGCTTTGTTCCCAAGTATGTGTATGAGACATACATTTATCTGAACACTTGTACTTGTCCAATTTAGAGTCAAATAGCTCCAACAACAACCAGTAAATTTATGCTCAAATAGCTTGCAATCTTCTTGGCACCACAAGAGAAAGGGTACCTTGTTCTAAACAACATGTTCAAGTACCTAGATGGGGAGGCACAACCTCCACAAACTATCACTCCTTTGACCAACGAAAATCCAGACCCCAAGTATCCCAACGATTATTGTTATAAAATGGATATCTATCTGCATAGGAGCAATCTCCCACGAACAAAACAGTCTGCCTTGTGCTATGAACATAGTGCTGCAAGGTTCTATTAGAATCACTAGTTTGCCCAAGGTCTCCTATGACTCCAAACGTGTATGGAACATCCATGCCAAGCTTTGGTGGTGTCACAAACCAGAACTCTCGTGATGCATTTCCTTCTCCAAGCTTGTAAAAGTACTTTGTCTCAAAATCTGTAATTGAAAGAAGTGTAGATAGTGGTTGATTAGACCTTATGAGGTGTAATTAGTGCAATTACAGTGTTCATACACCACTCCATACAGAAGTAAGGTAACCTATATGTAACCATAGTTGAGTTAGTGTGACCCAAACCTTATTCAACTAAGGTAATAAAATTGAACCAAGGTTCATGAGCTTGACTCTCAACAAATGCACACAGTACACCTAGTCCAACTAAGTGAGACAAGATGCAAGGCTTACCGCAATAGACCTAAAGTGAACTAGTGTACTCAAGGGTACCCAAATGCACATGCATATGCTTGTGCCCACGTGTGCACACTGGCATACTGTAAGGTGTCCCTTCTTCTCTACTCCTTTCCTTTGGACCTCCATTGAAACCAAGGTGGGCATGGATTATTTTTGAGACAGAGGAGAATCTTGCAAGTGCATGTGGGAGTGGCGCAATGTGGTCATTATCTTTGCACTTGGGATCTTAAGTGAATTCAAGTTGACAATGAGTGCACTAAGTGTGTGAGTTAAGTGCAAAAGGTTATGCAAGGCTATGTTCAAGAATGGGATAGGGCACAAGTTATGTGTACTAAGGTAGCACACTAGTATGCAACAGTTGGTCTAGTGCATATAGCAGTTCACTAGAGTCAGAAGCTCATGTGCTAGTGTGAGTGCAAGTGAGTACTCTAGTATAGTGCACTAGGCATAGTGCACTAGGGTGAAATTAGTACACTATGGTGTGCAAGAGTGCTATGGGTTATGTCAAGGGATAGGTTTCATGCAATTGCAAGGTCCTAATGCACAATGTGCCAATGCACATGCACTCAAGTGCACACAAGTGTACTCAAGTATGTGCAAGTGTACAAGGTTGCACCACTAGGTAAGGCAATTGCATGTACAAGGTCTCACTATCTTCCCCTACTTCTCCTCCAAGCCTCACTTACACAAGGTGGGCATGGGTTATTAAAAGAGAGAGAGGTGCAACATAAGTGCACTAGTGATGCAATAGAATGCAATGTCTCAATGTGAGGTGCACTAGAATGAAAATGTGGTTATTTCCATTGTGTGGGTGTGTGGAGAATGCAAGTGCAAGAGGTGCTTTGGATTATGGATGAAGCACAAAGCGTAGGTACATGAGGGTATACATAAGAGTGCACAGGTGTGTTAGTGCAAGTGCTAGTGTGCCACAATGCATGAGAGCACATGCAAGTGCACAATAGTTCATAGGGGAACACACAAGTGTACAAGTGTACTCAAGAGCGCACAAGTGGATACATAAGTGCACTAGGGTACAATGTCTATTCCTTTGACTTACTATGAGTGCTGACAATATACGAGTGTTCTGAGATGTCTCTTTTCTTGCTCCTTTAGCTTCTCATCCCTCCCTTGCAAATAGGGTGGGCATTTGACCAAAGAGAGGAAAGAAAAAAGAGACTCATTGCAAGCCCAGTCCATGGTATGCACTTAAGGTTGTGCAAGTACATAGTGGTGTGCAATTTTTAAGAGATCTTGATGTGCCAAGGGCATGGGCTCATGAGTGCATGTAGTGCATTTGTTTGTGTATGTTTGTTTATGTACTTGTATGTCAATGCTAGTGTGCACATGTTCTAATGTTAGCCCACAAAGTGAAGGTAGACACATAGTGGTGTGTACTAAGCAGTGAAAGTAGGCAAAATTTCCAGTGTTAATAGTAAGACAAAATGCCACAAAATAGTGAATTAAATCAATAAATACATACAAAGATGGAAAAAGTAAAGAGAAGTGCAAATCAAGGGAAGGAAGGCATATAATAATTTTCAGTCAAAGCCCACAATCGTTCAATGAATTGGAATATTATTTTGAAAGCTGAGCGCTCATGCAAGTTGTAAATTTTTTTGCCAAGTAAAAATACTTGTAACTTGGTAAGAGCAATGGCACTAGATTTTATTTACTTTTTTGATAATCGATGTAATCTAATATATATGCATAAATTGAGAGAGACTAGCCAAGAGCCAAAGAGAAGAGACGAGTGCCTAACTTAACTAGAAGCCCAAATTCTAAATCCCATGTATAAAAATATAAATGTAAATATATAAGCTCATTCCTATGGTGCACAAAATTGAGAGCATGCTTCTTGTTCTTACTTCTATTCTATTTATTTTGCTCTATCTTGTGTGTGTGTGTGTGTGTGTGTGTGTGTGTGTGTGTGTGTGTGTGTGTGTGTGTGTGTGTGTGTGTGTGTGTGTGTGTGTGTGTGTGTGTGTGTGTGTGTGTGTGTGTGTGTGTGTGTGTGTGTGTGTGTGTGTGTGTGTGTGTGTGTGTGTGTGTGTGTGTGTGTGTGTGTGTGTGTGTGTGTGTGTGTGTGTGTGTGTGTGTGTGTGTGTGTGTGTGTGTGTGTGTGTGTGTGTGTGTGTGTGCGTGCGCGTGCTCCTTTCTAATGTGTGATCTTGCCTTCTTCTCCTTCTTGGTGAGAGGTGGATTGGATGAGAGATGGAGTGCTTGTTGTTGATTGGATCAGTAGCTATGGAATAGAGGATGTGAACCAAGTACCATCACATGGATCGTGGAGCCACCATCGAGCTTTCACTTTGCGGCTTTGAGGAGAAGGTAAGGTGTTGAGTTCACTACAACCTCAACATTTTTTTCATTCTTGCTTTTGTGTAGTTTGAGAGAAGAATGGATAGATCTACAAGCTCATAGAATGTAGAGGCTATGTGAGCAATAGTTGTTACCAAGTTGGATGAAGCACTTAAAATAATAAGTATTTTTTCAAGATTGGCAATCAAGCTTGCAAAATCTTTGATGTTTTGGTTTTGTTGCTTGGATAAACAATATTATTTATGAAGGAAAACATTCCCTTTAATATGCATTGGAATAGGAGCACTACTTTGAAATGGAATAGGAGCATGGACTCCGAAACAAATTAGGAGTGGAGCTCAAAATGATTGTGTGCTAGAGTAGGGCGAATGGTTTAAATAAGAAAAAACATTTAAAAATATAAAATGTAATTAGTCTCTATGTTATATCCTATGGGGAAGATAAGGGGCTTGCTTGTGAGTCTAAGCAAGGGGCTTGTAGAAGCAAGGTATTTGAATTTCCTATAGCCCTCTCTACATCTAAATTTTTTTGTGAACAAAATGCTTCAAAAATATTTGGGCACATTTCAAAATTGGATTTTTTATAAACTTGAAAAAGCAAGTTAGTTCACACAATAAGGCAGGAAGGAAGGAGACAAAGAGAGTTTACAAGAGAGGAGGAGAAGAGACTAGCAGGGCCCAAATTAAGGTGTCGAACATCATTGACTAGGCCTAAAGGCCTTGGCTTTGACTTGGCCTATATAGCTAAGGCCTCGATCATCTTCATCTTCATCTTTCCCCCTTTGAAACATAGCCCTACTCATCCCCTCTTGGCTAGCACTATCTATGCCTTCATCTTTGTTTTCTCAACAATCCTCAACCTAAAATAGCCTCTTTGGCCATAAGCCTTCACAATTCAGCCATAAGAGGTCTCATCTACAAGTTCAACCATTTATTATCTATTCAAACTTTGGCTCACCTAATCAACCCATAGATAGGTTAATAAGCTATGACTACTAGTAGGCTTGCAAACCATTGCCCCCTCGGCTACTAGTGGACCATTTTTTTGCTAGGCCATCACTTTGGCCATTAAGGCTTGTACCTAGGCCTTTAATTGAGAACATTGGTTTTTTTTTTTTTTTGGGCAATTCATCCATGAAGGATTATGGAAACCCTTTAAGATTTGACCATTGGGCCTTAAGGCCAAACATATTCAATTGCAAGGCCATTTTTTGTTGCCTAACTAATTCGACTTGGATTGGGACCAACCTCACAAATGACACTACCTTGGTACCCCCTTAATCCATGATGGCCTTTCACGATACTCAAATTTCAGGAAAGGATATTTCCTCTTTGTACTACATTGACCACTCCTTTTGCATGCACAAAGACATGCATGTTTCTCACATAAGCATCAAAATCCCCCCATGGCATTGTTGTAGCCACATACATAGAGGTGGCACGATGTTGATGATAGCACATTGTGGCATGCTATTCATCACATTGGTGGAGATGGTAGTTGAGTTGGAGGTAGATGAAATAGTGATTAACATGCAGTTATCTCGTAGTGGTGGACTATAGCAACTAACAATGACAAACTACAATTCCAATAGTACTCATGGTGGTGCCCTCGAGTCATGATGGAATTTGCAGTACATTGATGATGAGCCCTTGGACTACATGGCATTGATAATGGTGCAAGAGATGATGACCTTGGAATAGGAGGTAATGATGGGATAGGAGGTGTTGATGATGCTACAAAAGGCTACACACTCCATGGCCCCATAATGCAACAAATGGACCCTCAAATGCATTTTTTATTGATGTGTAAATGAACTTCTTTTAACTTCCTCAGAGATAGAACTAATTCATTGGTTGTAATAGCACAAACACAGGCTCCAACTCCATGTCCTACTCCTTGCACCTACTCCCTGTCTAGCTATTGGCCCTAGCTCCACACCTTGCCTCATGTTTGCATTCTTGATTGTTGAAGTTTCTCTCTCTTGGAGAATTAGGAGGAGCATTAGCCTTGCCATTCATTCCCCTATTGGGACATTAAGTGTAGAAGTAGCATGGTTGGTTGTAGTTGATGCAATATGGCTCATTATTCCAATTCTTGTTATTATTGTTATTATTGCCACAATTTTGGGGACTATTGATAAGATTAATATGGCCTTGATTATATTTTCTTGCTGGTAACTTAGTCGAGCTATTTTGGTATGAGGAAACATGTTGATAAACCTATTGTATTGCTTGGGAAAAGTGATCACAAGTAGTTGTGCTCTCATTAAGGCATTTTCTAGGTCAATGGGCCTCATTGTCTCCAACTAACCATTAAGAGGTAGATTCAAGCTTGATACCACTTTTGCTGACTCATAGACATGTGGGATGCATACTTCTATAGTATAACAAAGTAAGAATAATACACTTGTAGAGTCATCCCCTACTACTTAAGGCTGAAAAAATCGTTTAGTTTTAGATTTTGAAAGATAAGAGACATGCATTAGCTCTGAACTATTATCTTAATTTGGCTCCACATCATAGTAGACTCAAAGACAATTTGTCATGATACCATTGTTTTTATCAAAGACATATTTCTCTCGTAAGCCTCAAACATATAATCATTGATTGGTTTATCAATCTTGTTCCAATAGTAGAGAAGTAATCTTCTATCTACTTGCTCCAGGTTTTGACTCTTATCTCAAACTTCATTCCTTCTCCATTAAATTCAAGTAACTTTACCTATTTGAGCATGAACTTCCTCTTTTTCTCATCCATCAAATGAGTGACAATTATAACAACCATTGAAGGTATATCAATCAAAGGAACCTAAAAGATTTTTAATTTCTTTTCTTATTACCTCGATACCATTCACCAATTTTCCATAACTAGCAATACATTCAAAATAAACTCAATGAAATTGCAAGATAGTAATGTCAAGAATGACATGATTCAGGACTAGGATTGAAAGTGCTTGCTTTTATGCAAAACAACAATTTTATTTATTTTAGGATAACACAATATTTCCAATGTGGTAGAAAGTTTACCAAAGAAGAGAGTTATATATCCACATGACTCTTGCGCCATTGCTTGTATAGGTTTTTACAAAAATACTTATATACATGGCCAAAAGAAAGTTTTACAAGATTTCAACTCTTTCAATATACAAATTTTCTTGGGTCATTACATAACTTCAATCATGGATTTGGGATAATCTTAAGGTAATGTAAGTAGGAGGTTTCTTGTATGTATCTAGGGCTAAATAAATATGAGGAATGTTGGGGAGTTATTCATTCTTATAAGAGATTTCTTGTACATATCTAGCGCTAAATAGCTAAGAGGAAGGTTAGGGAGTCCTTCAATCTTATAGTTATTTACATGAGACTGGCAAGCCACAATGACATGATTTGGGCAGATGACCTTGGTGATACAATGATACAACCATTGATTTAGGGTCATCATTTTACCTTCGATGTGTACCGATGGCTTTTGACTCCTTTTATGGAATATGTAAAGTCTCTCTACCCAGCATAGCCTCATGAACCCACACTTCACAATTTATCCTTTATTTAAAGTTGGAGAGAGACACACGCATACAAAGAGAGAGAGAGATCCTTGCCTACATGATGGTGCCTCAAGGTGTCAATGGGTAGTGGCAAGGTAGAGAGAAAGATATTTTTGAGGGGAAGTTTCATTTGTTATCCATTAAGAAATTTTTCTTTTGGTGGGAAGAGGGCCTAGGGTTACTCAAGCCAAGACTACACACTGGCTGAGGTAGATTGCCTCCTGCCCCATCATCCCATGCCACCTTGCACCACAACCTAATCATGCTACCAAGGGCCTGTTTCTTGCATTGTGAGGCCATTGAATGTATGGCCTACTACACCATTGCCAATGCCTCCCTTCCATCGTCACCTCCTACACCAAGGTTGTCACCTCTTGCACCATTGTCAACACCCTGTAATCCAAGGGCTCATCACCAATGTGCTACAAATGCCCGCCCTGTGATATGAGGGTATCATCATGAGCACTACTAGAATTGCAATCTATTGTCATCGTTAACTATTGTAATCCACCATCATGAGACTACTTCATGTCAATCACTACTTCCCCCTTCTCCAACTCCATTGTTATCCTTTCCAATGTGATGCAAAGTTTGCTACAATGTGCCATCATCAATACCATGCCACCTCCGTGCAAATGCAATAATGCCATAGAAGGATTGTGAAACCAATGCGAGTAGCATGTACATCGTGCACTCAGGAAGATGATCGACATGGCATGAAGAGGAGAGATCCAACCCTAAGTGTTGAGTAAATCAGCTCTTGCCATTGGAGAGAGGCAAGTATTGACACCCATTGCATGGAGAGAGGTAAGTATTGACACCCTTGCCATAGGAGTAAATCTGCTCTCGCCATTGGAGAGAGGTAAGTATCGACACACATTGCATGGAGAGAGGTAAGTATCGACACCCATGCCATAGGAGTAAATCTGCTCTTGCCATTGGAGAGAGGTAAGTATCGACACCCATTGCATGGAGAGAGATAAGTATCAACACCCAAGCCATAGGAGTAAATCTTCTCTTGTCATTGGCCACCCATTGCATGGGGAGACCACCACCATGCCACTATCAAAGGAGCAGGAGCTATCAAAGGAATCAAGGTGGAGCAACCATCTTTCTACACTTGCAAGATAAGGTCCCTTCCCCAATCATGGGATCCTAATTATTTGGTGGCATTGAAGTCGGGGGGGAAGGGGGTATTAAATAGAGAAAGAGGGAAAAACGAGGGGGGGGGGATTGAACCTCAAAGAGATTGCTTGTGTGCTCTACATTCATTGAAGTCAAGGGTATTTGGTTGCCTTTATTTGGTATTTTAAAATAGGGTTAGATTTTTTTCCTTTGTCAAAGTTTTTGCAAGATCGACCATTAGACTTGATAGAATGCTTATCATTTCAAGTGCTTTGTCCAATTTGGCAAGGACTAGCTCTCACATAGTTTACCCATCCTCTAAACTCATCGATCTATCAATTATTTTCCTAAACCACATAAAAGTGAGAATGAATAAACCAATGAGCTTGTAGTGAGTTCACCACCTCACCTTCTCCTCAATGTTGCAAAGTGAAGACTCAATGGTGGCTCCATGATTTGTGCAATGGTGCTCAATCCACAAGCATTATATCTATAATTAGAAATATGAAGAAGAAGAAGAAAGATACCTTGATCTCTCCTCCAATCTACCTCTCATCCAAGAAGAGGAAGTAAAGAAGAGCATGCACAAGGAAGGAGCTTCATCCTTAAGTCCCTCACTCTCACTTTTCTTCACTCTCAAGATAAACCACGAGTAGATAGAATAAAAGCAAAAAGAAGAAGCATGCTCTCAAGTTTTCACACCATAAGAATGAGCTTATCCATTTACTTTTTGGTTTTTATATATGGGGTTTGGAGTTTAGGCTTCCACTTAAGTTGGGTGCCCATCTCTCCTAGTTAGCTCTTGGCCGATCTATCTCAATTTATGCATACATATTAGATTAGGCTTGCTATTATAAAAGTGAATGAAAGCTAGTGCTCTCGCCTTTATACTAAGAAGCTATGGGTCTTTCCACCTAGTGAAAAATATTACAACTTGCATGGGTCCTACACATGGCTTTCAAAATAATATTACAATTCATTATGTGATTGTAGAATTTGATAAAAATTTATTATATGCCTTACATCCTTCGCTTAATTTACACTTATCTTTACTTTTTTCACCTTTGCACATCTTTGTCGATTTACTTCGATATTCCACTACCTTCCATCTTACTATTAACATTACTTCCCTTCCAGATGAGTGTCAATCCCATGTCACTCTTTGTTGGAGGTAGCATAATTTAGTTTACATCAAAGATAAAGAATGTTGGGGACATTTGTGGATCATTGCAAGGAGAGTGGTGGTTGTCATTGGAGCTTGATCTGAAAGTTAAAGTTAAAAGATCATTTTGGAAGTTGAAGTTATTTTTCACTTTGGATACTAAGTAGAAAGTGGTAATGTGAATTGAATGCAACTTATGGAATTAGGATCTCCTAGTGGGAGGTTGCTTGGAATCAATTGAACTAGGCACCACAAAGGATATTGGCTTGAGGTAAAAATTATAAGCCACTATATTAAATTGTACCTATAAGGGCAAACCTCTCATGTTCTCTCCCTAAGGGAGTGCTAGTTTGATTGCGTGCACATGATGTATGTATAGATTGGGAAATAGGTCAAACTCAAGACAAAAGCTAGAGTGATGTCCCATACTTGAGGACCCAATCCATGTATAGGTTATGGTGCAAATACTATGTGAGTGCACATGTTTACATAGGGAAAAGGAATGCCAAGCTTTCTACAAAGCATTGAAAAAGGCTCTCATGATTGCTCCTATCCTAAGAGTCCTAGATTGGATATAGCATTCCATGTACATATTGATGCCTCCAACATTATTGTTGGAGCTATGTTATATCAACCCAGTGAGCACAATATGGATTTCCTCATGAGCTTTGCTAGTCAATAGCTCATGAAGGCAAAAATAAACTACACTACCACTTGAAGAAAAAAGGTTAGTAATAGTTTTTGCAGTGAAAAAGTTTTGTCATTATCTCCTCAACACCTTCCACCTTCTTTATTAACCATCATGCATTATTATATCTTGCAAATAAACCTTGTGTCATAAGAAGCATTGCCAAAAGGATTTTACTATTGTTGGAGTTTGATTTCTTTGTTGTGGCATGTAAAGGAAAATAGCACATCATTGTTGATCACTTATCATGAGTGGCCACTGGCAAGAAGGCCACATGATTTGACGATCAACTCCTTAATGCTTATTTGGTCTAAATTAACTAGAAAGCTCAATTCTTTAATGATGATCTCATGTCTCATTGGTTTAATGACATTTTACATATCTCAAGCAAGGCCTATCAAAATGACTAATTGAAAAAAGCTTGACTAATACACCTCTTGATTAAGACCTGACCCTACCAATTGATTATAGGTTAGTTGTATCGCCTAGGGCAAGATGATCTCCTAAGGCAAAGCATTTTGCAAGCATGAAATTAAGGATGTGCTACAAGATAATCATGGTGGCATAGCTAGAGGACATTTTGACACAAAATCATAGCCGTAACAGTACTTTGAACCCAATTATGGTGACCTAATCTCTTTAAGGATGTAGCCAAATTTTAAGTTATCTATTTAAAAGGATAAAATAGAACTCATATCAATAATTTATCACCAACATTTTGAAAAATAGAATATAGACTTCATGGAAATGCCTAGCTATATAATACTCACAAGCTCAATATATTATTGTCACCACACCCACACATTACATGACTAAATGGGCTAAGGCCAAGGCAATTTGAAAGAACGATGTACAAAAGCATAATTCAATTTCTCACAAAGCAAGTCATCTCATGCTTTGGTTGCCCCATTCATATCATTAGTGATCAAGGGAGACACTTTCTAAATGAAGTAATTAAGCACCTACTATCTACATTCGTCATCCATAAGAAGTCTAGTCCTTATTATACCCAAGTAAATGGCTAAGAAAAATCCACAAACAAAGTTCTCATTTAGTGTACTTATCAACATTGTTTTAATATTACGTTTAGACTGGAACTATAAGCTCATAGTAACATTGTGGGCCTATCAAACAACTTACAATACTACCATAGGACAAACCCCATTTCCGACTTACATATGGCACATATGCCATCATGCCCATAGAGTTCTTAGCCATTGGCCTATACATTTCTAACTAGGAACACTAGGAAGGCACTAGAGTTTCACAATATCATCTTGAAGAGCTCAAACACTTGACCAAAACATGCCTACTAGCCACTCACACCCTGCATGTTGTTGAGAAAGCCCGATGAAAGGCCTAATTTGACAAGCATGTCAAGGAACAATATTATTTTGACAAGATGAATCTTATACTTCTCTATTTGAGTAAGGGACATAAGAAGAAGCTAAAACTCTGAGGTATGGGACCCTTTTGTGTCTATATAATTAGTGGAATAGGGAATGTCAAACTAGAAATTCTAGACATCCAACCCATTGGCCATTTTAATGGCAATAGGTTAAAGAAGTTTTATCACTTGGATTCCCTACTCATGAACCACCTATGGCGAATGATGAAAGTTCATTGCTATGAATTGAATAGAACTTTTACGAATAATTTAAGTGATAGCAACAACACATTCTTACACCACACTCCCAATCAAATCCAATTGGACCCATCATAATATTCAAGTCATTACTATTAACAATTTAAAAATGGAAGATAAGCCCTTGATTATAGCTACTTACCTTCATATCCACCTTAGAGCTACTTTAAGGTGGATACAAAGGGAAGCAACTAGAATTAGGGGCTTATCTATAAAAACGGTTAAAGATTTATCCATCCAAGCATGAGAGTCCCAATTTGAATGTCTTTGGCAACTTGACTCCACATTTGCCAAATTATTCGCTATGATTAAGCCTGAGCTACTTGATGATGATATGATCATGCTCACTTCCTAGTGGCACCCCACTTGGTAGGATCAAGAATATATCTCTTTCACAAAAGTGTTACCATATAAGTCTAGTTGGCTCAAAAGATTCCCAAATAGCAATTGCAAGCTTGCTGAACACTTACTTCCTTAACTAAGGCCACCCTTCTTAAGTACATTTCCATCATTGAGAGGATCCACCATCTCTACAATACTACCACTCGCTTCCTCCAAAAGATAGTACACCATTCATTATGAAGTTGCTAGTATAGGAGGAAACAAGATTGTCACCATGGTTAAACAACACAAATTTGATAGTCTCCTCAAACATGACCCAATGTATTGTGAGATATATGAGCCATCATTGAGGCCTGCATATCAACCCCACCCAAGCAATTACTTCATCAACCACTAATTGACAAAATGTTGGTTGAAGAAGAGCTCATGTCACAAGTTGGCTCAATAGCTCATCACTCCTTAATGATATCATGTCTTATCTCTGTGAGCTACTAATCAAAGTATATACTATGGCCTACTCTCCCAAGCACAAGTACTATGTTGACCATATCCTAGGATAGGCCAATTATGTTCTAGGAAATACTCCCATAAGTGTGGAATTAGCTTCTAACAAATTTTTGCAAGATATAACATTTTTTATATTAAGGACTCCATCTATTTTTCCATCTTGCATAGTTATTCTTAAGAGTGGGAGAGTGAGAGCATGTGCATGAGTGAGGGACCTGGTGAATTGAAGCTTTATATTATCTCTTGTTTTTCTTATGTTCTTCCCATCTTGGTAAGAGGTTGATTTTGGATTTGTCTATGAGGGAGAGCTTGTGAGAGAGTGAGGGACATAATGAGCTAATGATTTCTGCTTCTCCTTGTTCTTTACTATCCTCTTATTTCAATAGTGGTTATGCTCAATGTGGATGCCAAGGAGTTGAGGTGTGTGCTTGAGGAGAGCATATCACTTGCACTATGAAACTACTTTAAGCCTTTAAAGTTTTGACTACAATTGGAGAAGGTTTGGTGCTTGGTTGTTTTGAAATACATGAAGCTATTAATCACACATATGCATAGTCCATATCAAAATTTATCTACAGAACTATGTTCTATATGGGAAGTTGTGTCTCCACCAATGGTGCTATGTGTCTTTCTCCTATTACTTATTTGTGTCCATTTCTATGCAAGATCAATCCATGTCTTCCAAATTTCCCATTAATCAACTATTAGAGGAGTTATTCACAATGTCTTATATGATCTGGAAAGGGATTGTACTTAAGTGGGGTTCCTGCCTATCTTCCAATATGGATCAACATGTCACCAAGGTCAATTGTGGAGTGATTACAATGTCTCATACAACTAATCTATATACTCTTCTTACATTTTTTTGCCACCACAAGAGGACTTCTTGCTCCCTCTTGCACCTTTTATAGTATTTCCTACTTCTCTAGCAGTAATACCATTAGAAAAGGACTCACCACCTCTTGGCGATTCCTTGCACCAAGAGATTAAAATGTTCAATTGCTCTAATCCCTATAGAACCTCCAATTGCTTTTACCTACAACCGTAGGAGTTCCTTGCTCCTCTTTGTCTTCTATTGATTTGCGCTCAACATGAGGGAATTGTGGAAGTGGCCCCTCTTTCCTTTGCATGATTATGATATTCACAGCATACACTTAAAGGTTGCAAGATGTTCCTTTGCTAAGTGTGGGAATATGGTGTGTATATATAATTAATTTTTGGATGAATTTTTGTTGATTTTTGAGCCAACGATGTGTCTTTTGGGTGATATTTATGTGGTATTTGAGATCTTTTTAGAAATTTTGGGTATGATTGAATATGTATTATGAAGTATGAGATCTTTGAAGATGTTGAATTTTGCCTATTTGGCTCTATAAAGGTTACCAATTGAACATATGGATCTTTTGACTTTGAGTGTGCCCTATAAAATTGCAAGTAATTGTGGAAAGCATTAGAAGAAAATTTCCACTCTTGGAATCACTAGCCAATTGATTGTTATACCAATCAAAGATTCTTACAAGCTCGAAGCTTGGATACAAGGTATCATGCAATCAAAGCCAAGATGATTGAAAACTATTTGAGAAGGATGGGAAGTGGTAGAGTTGGAAGTAGGGAGAGAAATAAAAGATAATGGGTGAGGGAGGGGATGAAAGAAATTATAAAAACAGGATATGTTAGGGGAGAGGGATTCAAGAACAAACCTAGAAGTAGATAAAAAGGGGAAAAGAGAATAATGGTTAGGAAAGGTAGACTATAAAGGGGTTTCAAATGGAGGAATGTGGGGAGGGGAGTAGGTGAAAAGGTACGATCGATGATGTCATGATAAAAAGTATGATCGATGATGTAAGGGCAGTGAGTGGGGATGGGAATTTGAGATTCAGATGATAGTTAAAATAGGAGAGGAGAAATGTCTTACTGTTAGGTTTGTAACAAGGATAGATATGTTGACAAATGTTGGGCTTTTGTTAATATATCATAAGGAAAGGGACAATTGGTCCTAGGTAGGATTGATAAACAAAACAATCAAAGAATGTATGATCAATGATGTGAGTAGGGATGGGAATTTGAGATTGAGATGATACTTAAAATAGGAGAGGAGAAATGTCTTGCGGTTAGGTTTGTAACAAGGATAGATATGTTGACAAATGTAGGGCTTTCATCAATATATAAGGAAAGGGATAGTTGGTCATAAGTAGGATTGATAAATAAAAGCATCAAAGATGGTAGAATCAAAGTTGAGTAATATAAGATAAAGTTATATCCTTAGTCAATCCTGATCATAAGTAGAATATAAAACCTTGCTCTATTGTTGGTTGAACACAAAAGTAGGATGCTAGCACATCTCATCAGGAGACAAAGCCTTGGCCCATTGGTTTAGCACAAAATTAGGATGCTAGCACATCTCGGTAGGAGATAAAGCTTTAGCCTATTGTTCGTTCATCATAGTAGACTCAAAGGCAAGATTCTAGCACATCTCAGAGCATCACTCCATTTTGGAAAAATAATTTTAGAAAATATCTAAATTCATAAAAAATCACAAATCTTTAGCTCTAAAGTGTGAACATACAAGGTAGCTTACAACACATCTCCCACATATTAAGATAGATCTTGCGCTTTTGAGAGAAGGAGGTTTCCACGAATCTAGATGAAAGATAGGATCATAGCCTTGTGACTCACACAATCTTCAAAAATCAAGCAATCCACCTTTGTGAGCAAAGAAGAAGACCATTGAGCAAACTAGCTATCCTATGGTGGGGAAACATCTCAGGTGGATAAATAGATATACAATGATAGGTGCTACAAGGTAGTGAACCCAACAAAAATAATAGGATGTACAAGATTTACAAATTTCTATAAGGTCAGATAAATGATGTCCATGCAAGCATGAATGTGTTCAAACTTAGCATGAGACAAGGTACACCAAGATGCTTGTCTCTACATATTAGCTAACTCCACAAACTATGAAGTAGGAGCTATAGGAAGACTTGGACCATTCTATGAACTGAGCCAATTTTTGCTAAAGATCTTGAATCTATGTAGTTTTAAGCTCCAAAGTGGCTTTAATAGACTGTAACTTAGCATCTACACTAGGTTATTGGGATTTTACTACGTGGGCCTCTTGTATCTAGTGTCCCTTTTCAACTATATTAAAGGGGCCACTTGTGACTAGCTAGTTGTGACTTGGGCCTATAAATAAGTATTTTTAGCCCATTGAGCCTCCAAAATCTCAATAAATTCTTATATTTGCATTGCAGTGTCTTCCAGGATCTCTTACATTATACTTAACTAAGCAAGGGTAAATAATGATTGCATAATATATGAATTTGAAGTTGATATGTGTTTTGATTTATTGGTAAGGTGTTTGAGTTTAGCATATGGTTCTATTGAGCTCTATTTGCTCATATTGTGCGAGTGATGTACTTTAGTAAACATCGATAAGCTAAATAGGTCAAAATATATGTTAGTGTATGATGTGAACATATGAATTTGAAATATGATTTGTGTCTTTACTATGTGTTTTGATTGATTGGTACGGTATTTGACTTTAGTTTATGGTCCTATTGAGCTCTATTTACTCCTATTGTGCTCATGATGTACTTTAGTAAATCTCCATAAACTTCTACATGCTTCTATGCTTCTATATAAAGGATAAATAGCTTGAAAATATTTTTCCTCTCTAAAATGGTGGATATAGGATACTTTTTAGTTATCCAAGCCAAATTGGAAGCTAATTCAAGAGTCAAGTAAAGACTGAAGTGATAGTGTTAATATAGTGGCCCTACTGACCCCTAATCCCAAGAGATGCCTTTTGGAGGTGTCTCCAAGTCCAAGCTATGAGTTCTAATTCGTATCATTCTCTTAAAGAACAAGTATACGAGTCACTATAAAAAAGAGATAGCCATTTTTCACAAAAATAATGTACTTATGTGTGAGAGATTATGAGAGAGGAAGCATATGAAGACTATGAAGATAATGAATCATATGTTATGAAGAATCTTTTGTCCAATTGGAATCATTGAGAAATTCATTTTTCTCTTCTTTGTGAGAGTTGATAATAATAAGCAAGCATGTGTACTCTAGTGAAGATGAATCCCTTGGAAAGTTGCCATATGTTGCTAGGTGGTGATTCTTGTTCTTATTCTTATTTTTCATTGGTTGTAAATCATAAAGAAGATAAAGACATTGCTTGTTGATTATACAAGATAGAGTTTCTTACAAAATTTCCCTACATTCTTGGTGTTCTTTAGAGAGCTTCACGTAGATAGACTATCCTATTGACAATATCTACTCCATTATTCTTATTTGTTGCTTATTATGTGGACTAGTTTTTGGTTTAGCACATTTTTCATTATGCTAGTTTATTTCTTGTCTATTGAGTTATGCATGATCTATGAGCCACATGTATCACTTACATGGCATTTATGGCATTTATGTGTTGTTGAACCATAATATTATGAGATCCCACATGTCATAGCTACATATTTGACCTCAAAAGTTAAATGTAGAAGTATGGATCTAATCTACAGCTTTCAAAAAGATATCAAGAATCTAGGCTTGAAATAGATATACATGCTTTGTTGAGAGGACATCTTTATTTGGAAAATGAAAGTTGTTGGAACCTAAAAGTGAGAACCACACTACCATCTAAGAACTTTATCATTCAAAAATTTACTTAGGATTAGCTCTAATAAAGCTTCCAAACAACTTTATGATAAACGTTTTGTGATGTTTTGTTGGGAAGATCTTTCATAAGAACTAGAACATTATGAAACAAAAGCATCAAGTTTCATAATATGAAAAGTGCTCGTTAATAATGTGTTAGTAGTTCATTAATCAATACTATCAATTTCATGTACTATCGATAGTGTTGAATAGATACATGCAATTCTTCACTTTACAATTTGAGAACATGTTCTCATTCTTGATCTCTAATAAATTTTGTATTTCTATCATCCTTAGATATAGAGAAATCGATTCACTTACCAATTGGCCATTGTGTTGGCTATGTGGGAAGTAAAGTTTACTAACCATTATTTTATTAACTTTTTCTACAATTATAGACAAGCATAATATATTTTTATTCCTTGGAATATTTGAGCCATAAAGATGAATCACTTACTACACATTGAATATGAGAGCATTATATGAGATAAATCATCAATTAGATTCAAAAGTACCCTATACACGTGTTTCCATGATTTTATGTGTTACATGGATATTTTGTTGATTATGCTTGATCAAACTTGAATAACTACAAAACACTTTCTTTTTTTGGCTATAAATGGTAAGTATACCCTAGCTAGTCACTATTAAGAAATCATCCCTATCACTTGCACTCAAGCTCTATGAAGCCCCTTCTTTACATAGTTGAGGCAATTTGAGCACCCATTGAATGTTACAAATGCCCTTTTAATTCAAGTGTATCTACATGTGCACTTTTTTTCTCAAATGTATCCACCTTCAGCATACTAAACAGTGTATAACGTCCCCTATGAGTTAGATGTCATATAAAGCAAAATCATCTCATCAATTGACTTACATGATGAGATAAATCTATAACCAAGGGACCATCATAAAGAGGAGCACTTGAATTAGTTGATAATGTTTATCCCACTATTGGTGCATATTAAAGTATCACAAAGATAAGCATTTTCTCTAGTTGATAATGGATATCCCACTATTGCTCATGATCCAACTTGTAGACCTTTCCAAATTGAATAATACATCCTTAAAACTCATAAACTAAGTTTTCCAACTCAAATAAGTAATCTATTAGTAATAAAATAGAAGCTAAAGTTGAAAACATTTGAGATATGAGTAACGAAAAAGATGACATGCTAGCACATGCACATGACTACAAAAGAAAAGAGGCTAATACTCTCCCACACAACTTGCCCATCATTTTGATGTAGATGAATAAATGTTTTATGGTGAAGTAATATTTTTATACCCTTCACAATATGTAGATCACAAAATTTTTGTGCTTTTTAGCATAATGAAAAACCTTTCCACCTTCAAAAAATTTCAATAATTGACATTTGTGTATGCAATAGTGGCGCATCCCTCTACTAGTTAGATATGGGGGGCAAAACTTCTCCAAAAATACCATACTATGGGGTACATTAGTAGTATAAACTAGGCTTTTATTGGTTAATAAGCTATAGATTTTAAGTGGCACATCATATGCATACAACTTACACAGTAAATGAATTTGGATTGTTTCCTTCAAATGGTCTAGGCTCATCCACTTAGGAGCAAACATGGATGTGCTTTGATGTAAATTATCATGTTTTTGGGTATGTACACATTTCATCAACTTAACTTGGATATATATGGTGTTATAATGAAGGGTGATTCCCACTCCATGCTAGACCTTGTTACATTGTAACAACTCAATCACATCAAAGAGGAGAGGATCCCATTACTGAACATTTAAAAATGAATGCTCAACATTTTGATGTAGTTTCCTATTAAATTCAATTACTATCAATGCCTAAACTAGCCACCCTCACTATCTTATGGCCATCAAGTAAGTCCTATAGTTCATGGCAACCATGCCCTTAAATGTCTGCGGTGGTGGTGTGCTAGCATGTTTTTAAAAAACTAATGAATACTTGGGAGAGTGCAAGAAAATATGGGATAATTCATATATTGATAATTGAATTCTATAGAGAGGGTGGATCCAATAAGCTAGATTATCGCCTTTCAAAATAAATTAATAGGAATAGTTGTTAGAGATCACCTAAGCTCAATAAGGAACCCAAGCTAGCACTATTGTAGGGGAATGGAGTGTGATTATGCTATCTATACACTCTTCTTGAACCAAGTGTAGTACTAGTTACCCTTTTCCTTTTTATAGATTACCAAGAGTGACTATCTAGATGGGCATCATATACCTAATTTAGAATGACCTCTTGCTTTCCCCCCTTTAAAAGTGGAACCAAAATCCCACTTCCAACTAAGAATGTGGTTCTTGGAAGGGGACTAGATGGTGTTGCTCATGAAAATCATAGGTTTCACCTGACTCCTTGAAGACCCTACTAGGAATAGTGCTGGGGTATCTCACAAAGGTTAGGGCTAATCATCCATTGTAACTACTACTTGCTTAGGAGACTAACATGCCAATATATTTAATAAAAATTTGACAAAAGTTATAATAAATAGTTATTTATGATTAAGTTAAGTTTAAAATGGCTACATCATTATAAGTATCTTGACATGCTAATTTATATATTATTTATGGAACTATATTAAATAATCAATTAATAAAGCATAGACGATGTGCATTATAGCTTTCTCAAAACAACAACAATGATGTATAAGGAAAGCGGATGATTGGATATCCCAATGGTGCCTTCATATGGATGGATGGTCTCATTTGGTAGGGCAACTTTCTAGATTATGACTTGCGTACATTTGGTACTTTAGGTTCGAATGAGGAAAAAATTCAATGGGCATGTTTGTAAGGGAATAGTAGCACCATTCAATGAATAGTTGGGACTTATGGTACACCTAAGAAGCAAGTATGTGTTACCACCACCTTTAGGTTATTCTAGCTAATGAAATGCACATGATATCCTATGTGATAGAGCTTTTAGGTTGGCCTACACTTATGTTAGCTACCAAGAGCATTAGTCTTTAGATATTTTGGCACTTTCACTTTGACTTTTCTTTTCACATTTTGAGTTAAAATTACCAACTCTTAGACGAATCCTAGTCCCTTGGTACTCATCATTGAAGTGAGCATACTAGAGGTTGCCTACAGACATGAAAAATACTTCTTGGTACTCAATAGTTGTTGGGTAAAGTTGTTATTGGTGACAAGATAGGGAGAGAATAGTGTTGTCATGTAGTGTGTTGAAGAAAAAGCAAAGATGAAGGAGTGACAGGTGTGTAGGCCACCGATGCTGATGGTTCTTCTTAGTTGATCTTCAATGGTACCTACAACCAATTGTGCTCTCCATGGGAGTATGACTACCTTGCTATGCATTGTTAAATATGCTCATACAAGTGTAACTGGGAGATGATTCAAACTCCAAGCAAGCTTGAAGTGTAACACTTAATGACCCCGTTGGTGCAAAGGTGGTTGTGCAATGGTAAGCTTAGGGTCATAGGTCAAGTGAGTGCTTCTCATGATAAATTGTATGTACTTAGTCAAAAAGGTGATTACATATAGTAGTTCTTTGTATGTAGATGACTCAATCATAAAAGAAGATCATATATATATGCTTTAGAAGACTAGGTAGATGTAAGTTCATAGTTGATGTGATAAAATTAGGGCTTAAACATCTTTTCTTGGACCTTGATGTGTCTCATTAGCTAGAAAATTCTTCATTTCTCAACAAAGATATGTCAAGGAGTTTCTAAATGCATGTGGGATGACTAATTGTAAGGCTATGGTTTCAACAATGGAAGTACATGCAAAAGTCTCATAAGAGTATGCATCACCGCTTTTGCAAAGATCACTTGGTATCAAAAGCTCACACAAACTCTTCTTTCTATGCAACACCAAGCCAAATCTTGTTATGCAATAAGCAAGGTTCTTCAGTGAGCCTCAAGATACCCATTGGAGAGTAGGGATGCAAGCGCTAAAATACTTGAAGATTATGATGGATTATAACATCACCTACAGATTAGGCAAGGCCTTAGTTGATATTATGATATTGATTGGGTGAGAGATATTGATTCTAGGGGGTTTAGTGACCAAGTATTGCTTCTCGATTAGATTAGTAAGAAGCAACCCATAATGGCATTATCATTGACAAAGGTCGATGTAAGGCAGTAAGATTTATTACTTTTGAAACAATTTGGCTAAGGATGATTCTAGGAGACATGGGAGTTCAATTGAGAGAGATAATGGTCATGAAGTGACAATCAAAGTTTTATGGCAATTACAAAGAAACCTTGTTTTATTCTTGCACAAAGCATATAGGGAATCAATATCACAATGTGCTAGAGCTCATTGGGGATGGAGTAGAGAATTGTTCTATAGAGGACGTGCTAGCATGTTTACCAAGGCTCTTGGGGTGGTTATCTCATTGAGGTTGAAACAAAGGATTGTCGTATAGAGGATATGTGCTAGCATATTTATCAAGGTGATTGGGTGTGGTTAGCTAGCGTGAGTTCACTTTCTAGTGGATATTGAGGGGGGTGTTGGACGTCACTCAAATGCACACTTCTCAATTAGCCACCTATGCTCCAAGTGCTCAATGGCCCCCAAATGAGAAGAAGCAATGTTGGTCATTGGCCACTATTTTGGTTCTTAGTTCATACATTCAAAGGGGTCTAAGCTCATAGACTCAATTGATGTTATGAGAGAACTAACCTATGGGGATTATTCATTGGGTTATCATATATCATATATGTGGGAAATGGTCATGTTGATCAATCAATCAAACCACATGGGTAGTGAGTCAAGGTGAACTACGTGAGTGTTCAATTAAGGTGAACCTCCCATTTACATCTATGACTAGTCAATCACCAACACTACATACACATAGGTGACGGTATCCTCCAATACATTATAGTTGCTCAGTCATACCTTCTACACTTACTATCCTTCATCCAATATCTATCTAGATTGCAATTGAAGCTTGTAGGAGTGCATAGGTGGAAAAATACTTTAGTCATCACTTGTATCAATTTAGGATAATAGGACATTTTTATTCTCTCCTATTCTCTTTATGGTACTTGTTTTGTTGTTATCTTTTACTCTATTGTCTTGTGATGCTAAGGACAATACATGCTGAGGTCTTGCTCCCCATTTGCATATTAAACATAGTTACATTAGAAAGGGTTCTTAAAGGACACCCATGAAGGAATTAAGGTTGACTATCCTAAAATTTCAATGAGTATTTACACATCTAAATTTGAAGTAGTCTAAGCATTGCAAACATTAGCCCATTGCATACCACAATTGATGCAAGGACTAAGAGCATCAAATATCTCATTGTGACATGCATTTCATAGCATCATCATAAATCTACCATAGATCATTAGCAAAGTTGTTGTCAGGAGCCATGGTTGTGGTGTTGTGATCAAGATTTGAAAGCACACATCCAAAAATGTTTAGAGATGATATTTTATACTTTTAGTATTTCATTATCAATCTTTTAATTTTTTGAGCTAAGGAAAAATGTTGCCTAAACACTTCACTATGTCATCATAGGGCAAGTCAATAAATATCTTTCTAAGGAAAAATGTTACCTAATCCAATAAATATCTTTCTAAGTTTCACATGTGCCTAAAATTGAAAGAATTAAAAAAACCCAAGACATGGATCTGTCTAAAACAAGATTAAGGAAAGTCTTCAAAGGCCTCTTGTCCATGAAGATGCTACTCATCAAGGATTGAGTCTTTGCATGGAGGTTATTGATTGGAGCTCTAATAACAACAAGTTGAAAGATAAGGAAATGATAGATGAGAGATGTGCATGTGGAACTCAAGAAATTATTAAGCATATATCTCTTGGGAGGATCATCTTCCCTCAAAGGCTTGGAGGGAAATTCTTCATCACATGCAAATTTTTGGCGAAATACACTTCCATTGGAAAGTAAAAAGAATGGGCTTTCACAAGCTTAGGCTCTTGGTCCTCAAAGAGCTTTGGCAAGCCAAAAATACGTGCATATTTAAAGGTGCTAGTTTAAAAGTAGACTGGGTAAAGTAGCTTGTAAAGCTCAATGGTGGTTGGTAAAGTAGGCAAGGCGTATGATGGGCAATTTTCTTTTACTGTTCTAGGAGGACTAAGTTCCTTGAAATATGCATGAGACGTTACTCTATTTTATTATATATGACTAGTGAAAATTATGCTTGGTAAAATAGATCAAGCTAACCTAGCTAGTCTTCTTCAACTTTTGTCCTAGCATGGGGACATTTTGTATGTTAGAGATATAATTTCGATATTATAATGCATAGATTTCACTAACTTAAACCAATCCTATATGGCAAGCATACAAAAGCTCCCAAATCAAGCAACATTTTCTTGAACATATTTCTTTGTAA